>NC_067399.1:598257491-598604991 GCF_016432865.1 Antechinus flavipes
TTTCAGGCCTGAAAGTTCACATTGTAAGTGGGAAAATTAAGGATTAGAAGCATTTTCTAACTGACTTCCAGGGATCCTTTAAAATTTCAGTCTCTGAATCTGTGAAAGAAGGACTATTTCAATAATAGAAATCATGGAAATAAAAAAAAATTTGTTGCCAAAGTTTCCTTCTCTGTATACTATTTAGGTTTATAGATCTAAAGCATATCTTTAGTGCAGACTCCTCATTTTATGGATGAGAAAACTAAGGCTCAACAAAGTCAACTGACTTGGCCAAGTTCACATTGGCAGTAGTTGTCAGTGGCAAGATTTGAACCTTAGACCTCTGACTGTAGAAGGAAGAATGTAGATATAATTAGCTATGTTTAACTCTTTATGATCCCATTTGTGGTTTTCTTGGCAAAGTGGTTTGCCATTTCCTTTTCCAGCTCATTTTATAGATGAGTAAACTGAAGCAAACAGAGTGAGGTGACTTATCTAGGATCACCCAGACAGTAAGTATCTGAAGCTGGATTTGATCACCAAATTCTCCTGACTTCAGGCCCAGTGTTTTATCCAGTGTGCCACACACTGCCTCAAATTTACTACATAGGCCTTCTTGTTGAGTTTCTTCATTTGTGAAATGTGGGGTTTGAACCAGATGATTTCTAAAGGCTCTTCCAATTTTAGATTTCTGATGTTCTATTTAAGTTGGGTCTTTAATATGTCATTAGATAAGAAGTAGAGAGAGAATATAAGGCATGCCTTTTTTTTTTTAAATCTGGGGAAAAAAATAAAGCCTGTAATTAAACTGTATTAAATGGACCAGAAGGTACTGCTCCAGAAACAGAATTATTTTTCTTTTTACTTGTCTTTCTGTATATACTTATTTCTATTTGTGCAGTATCCTTTCCCTATCTCCCCCCACACAACAACAACCAAGTTAGCTCCTTGAAGGTAAGGATTACTTTTTGGTTTGTAGCTCTAGGGGTCTAGCACCATCTCTTAAACATAGAGAATGATGAATAAATACTTCTTGAATTTTTATTAGTATTTTTAAAAGAGATGAATAGGCTCCCAGATCTGTACTTGAAACATGGATGTTATGTTGCAATTTAATCTAGAGCCGAAAGCCCCTGCAGTAGAAGCACTGCAACTAATGGCTTGATTCTCCTGGCCCAAGATTTCTGAAAAGTGACTGCTTTATCCCAATGGACTTGTAACCCTAAGGGAAAATGCAACACACATTTCCAAAGCTTGTCTCTTGCTCCTGATTGCAGACCACCAAGACAAAAAAAGATACAAAATTTAGAAAGATGTGATTCCTTTAAAAAAAAATAGACAAAATCTTGAAGGTGTTTTTCTCTTTATCTTTAGACCTAACACGTTCTCTGAAACAATGGCTGCTGCTGTTCAGGTAGCTTGCTCAAATGGACTGAAGCTTCAATTGTATGTCCTGAAAAGATATGAACACAACATAGAATTTTTTTTTAAATTACATTCTCAGGGAACCAGTTACTGCTGAATGCTGCTTGATAAAAATTCAAGATAAAACCCTCGTGGATTCTACTCAACCATAAAGAGCCACTTAACAGACAATTTGCACAGTCCATGGATTGCTAAATTTCTTTTTGACTGTTGTAAACTATCTCATCCAGCTCCTATCTTTTCAACTATGTGCTATTTTAAAAGACAAATTTGTTGGTGTTTTTTTTATTGTTGTCATTGTTAGTGTTAGTATTTTTATTTTTAATAGAGAGCTCGCACTGGACTAAAGAAGCTATTGTCTGGATTCTGAAGCTTAGACTATTCTCTATGAAGTCTGCTCTAGCTCCTACAACCTTTTTGGTTACTAAACTACCAGACTGTCTAGGAAATACTTGAATCGACAAACCAGAGTCACCTCTTTAAACAGCTTAAACCATAAGTTAAGATGCAAAACGGGATTTGACATTCTAGATCCCTGATATGTCATTGTTGCTCAAAAGATTTGTTGCTTCAAAGAAAAATGTTTTTCTTTAAATTATGTTGCTTGAAAGATCGCCTTCCATGTTATTCTAGGGGAACCAAAGCTACAATTTCCAAACAAGTTGAATGTAAATAGCTTAATGGGATGCACTGGTTTTTAGGCAATCTCCTTTCCTCCTTTTCTCCATCAGTTTACTATACAATTTCCTGAATAACTGGGTTATCTCCCTTGCGTTTTCTTTATTGAAAATTAACTGGAAATTTCCTTACCTGAAATTAGTGGAGCTGACTCTTAGTTTTAAGAGCACAGGTAGCCATTTTAAAGAGGACAAAAACCATTTATCTTTTATCTAAAGTAATTGTTGCAAAAACAAAAGGCATATCTTTGGGGACTTTATCCAAAAATAGTGATGAAGCACTTTGAGTGCTGGGAGATAGACCTTGAATAAAGAATGGAGCTTGAAAGAAAAGACTTTGGGTACCATCCAATCCATAAGTGTCAAAGCAAGGTCAACATTCAAAAGCATATCTGAACCAGATTAAAATATAATTGGGAAATACTCAACAAAATAAATCAAAATGCAATAGAACATAGAGAATGTTACCATGTGGTTTTCTTTTAATGTGTAAACCCCCATTATGATTCTTTAGAATTTATTTATGATTTTAAAAAAATTTATAATTTAGTGGCCCCATATTTCTACTTGATAGCACTGATCTAGTCCAATGGTCTCATTTTATAAATAAGAAAACTGAAGTTCAGAGAAGCTTGCCAAGATCACACAGCTAATAGATGACAATGTCAGGATTTAATCCAACCAGAGTATCATAGATGCAGAAAGGAAGGAACCTTTAGGATTGTGTCTAGTCCAACCACCTTTACTTTACACTTGAGAATGCTTCAAGTGTATCCTTGAAATCAAAGTTATATAGGGAAAGAATATTGGAATTAGAATTTAAATCTAGCTCCTATGACTACACCGTCCTCTTTCTTTAAAAAAAAATTAATATTTTATTTTTTCTCAGTTACATGTAAATCAAATTTTCACATTTGGTTTTAAAACTTTGAGTTCCAGACTCTCTTCCTTCCTTTACTGCTCCCCACTTGGGGGGGGGGGAGCAGGAAATTTTACAAAACATTTCCATAAAAGTCATGTTTATATAGTTCTTTTTTTACTAAACCTTCATGTTACCTATATAACTTTGTACACTGCTTATTCCTATACGATTTTAAGCTTGAATCTTATTTAAAAATTCATTCATAAAGTGGATTCTTCAAAAAAAATTTCAAAGATTTTATTTTTGGTCCAAATTTGTGCTTTCTTTGATATAAGGAATCTTTTCTCCCCACCAATGTAGGGCATCAGCCCTTTCATAACTCTTATTCTTAAGGAATGGTCTAGGACACTGAAAAACAAGTTACCCATGGTCACATAGCTAGAATGAATCAGAGGTGGTATTTTAACTCATTTTCCCAATTTTATCTACTGTTACCTTTCTTCCAGAAACATTTCATTGATATATTTGGGGAACAAATGGGAGAGACTGGAGAATCTTTATTTGAGAATATCTTGAACTCACATGAATTGATGCTAAGTGAAATGAGCAGAACCAGGATATCATTGTACATGGCAACAAGAAGATCATACAATGATTAGTTCTGATGGACATGGCTCTTCAGGTCAGTTCCAATGTTCTTGTGATGAAGAGAGCTATCTACACTCAGAGAGAGGACTGAGGGAACTTAGTATGGATCACAACATAGCGTTTTCACTCTTTTTGTTATTGTTCATTTACATTTTATTTTCTTTCTTATTTTTTCCCTTTTTGATTTGATTTTTCTTGTGCATCAAGATAATTGTATAAATATGTATGCATATATTGCATTTATCATACATTTTTACCATATTTAACATATATTGGATTACTTACCATCTAGGGAGAGGGTGGGGAAAATTGGAACATAATGTTTTGCAAGGGTTAATGTTAAAAAATTATCCATACATATGTTTTGAAAATAAAAATCTTTAATAAAAAATAAAATGTTGAATAACCAAAATAAGAGAATATCTTAGATTGTGATTAGCTTATTTTTCAGTTATGAGTTTTATGGCAACATTAAAGGCAAATAATATTATTGATACAAAATGCTTTCCATCCCCAGGAGTCAAAGAAATTAAGACAGATTCAGAGATGGAAGAGACCTTCAAAATTATTTAAGCCAACCCCCCATTTTTTACACTTAATGAATATGAGGTCCAAGGATATTTACCCAGTTACACAGGTAGAGATTAGCAGGGTGAAGTTTTGAACAGCTCCTCTTTAAGTGAATTTTCCAGGAAGTGAAATTCAAAACTTGTCCAGAGAAACACTGAACAATGTTATGTTTATATTGGCCAATACCCCATATTATATGGCATAAGCTAACTTATTTTGTAATGATTTCTAATTTTTTATGGAACTAAAATATACGTTCAGCAATTTACAGACATGACTAAAATTGCTGCCAAAATTCAATTCTTATTATTTGGCTCCTAAATTCTTTCTTTAAAAAGTTTAAATGAGTGGATGACTTCTTTCAGAAAACTTCCTAAACGTTATGCAATCTGTCCCTTTCTATGAGATTTATCTTTTTGATATGCCCCCAATCTTTAGACTCCCAGCTCTGACACTTATAGCCTATGTGACTTTAGGTGAGTCATTTCCCCTTTTCTGAGCCTCGGTTTCCTCATAAGCTAAAGGATGTTTAACTAGATGACCTTTAGGTATGACCTGTTCTATGATCCTTTACAAAGGGGATCTTTTCCTATCATCCATAGTTTATAGTTCTTCAAACTGTACCCCCTTCCCCATAGTTATAGGAAGTAATGAATAATTACAAAGCCATAAAATTCTTAGATCCATTTGAGTAAAGGGCATAAATTGAATTCTTTTGTAAATCAAAGAATAAAACTACAACAACAACCTAACCGAGAAGGTCTCTTAGGAGAGCTTAATTCACATGTGGACCCCAAGTTCAGGTTGCATCGAGCAAGAAGCACAAATGGTTGTCAACCGCCATCTAGTGGCTAGAAATGAAACTCCCTGGAAAAGGGATTTGGAGGCAATCCTCCAGATTAGAATTTCCGAGGCTCGCCCCAAGGCGCCTTACGTTTGGGCATCTTCCAGCCTTGCTCTCGGGGAAAGTGCGTGCCGCGGGATCCGCCAAAAGCCCGCGCCCCAGCTCAGAAGCCGCCGACGGGAGAGAGACGGGCAAGCGGGTTAGCTCTGGGTGCAGACAGGTAGGAGGAGGGAGAAATCCTTGCCTAGATGTAGCGGTTGTGCTCTAAAAGGGTAAGTAAGTAGCAGGATACTGGCTGCTCTCTTTCGCATCGGATCGTTTCCTGCGAGCGTCTAGATCGGCCCGCCCGGCCCCTCCAGGCCCTTCCTTAAATTGGGGAGCAGGGAGCTCTGGGTCTCCGCCGCGTTTGCGCCGGGGTGGGGTGGGGTGGGAGACAGGCTGAACTTGAAGGGAACCCAGTTTAGCCCACATTTGGCGAGGAAGGGGATATACACAGCCCCGAACTCCTTCATCCATCCGTGCGCAGTAGCTCAGTAAGGGACCCTTTGGGTCTGGGGGTGTAGGGTGAGACAAGATTGATTGTATTTCATGCTAGTTTTAACTACCGCTTTTCTTGATTGTCCGTTCTAATAAAAAAGAAAACGAACAATAACAAATAAAAATGGAATGAAGTCACCCAAAGCCAGTTAGGAAAAGTTATTTTTCTTCTTTAAAAAAAAAATTCACACGGTGGTTAAGTATTTTAGCTTGTTTGCATATGCTTAATAATAGCTTTTTTAACACTGTCAAGTCAATTGGAAGGGAGTGAAATCATTTATCTGGGAATAAACTTTGAAAAATGAACTTTATTTCTGTTAAAATAGTAACCCAATACAATAGAAGGAGTTAAAATCATTAAATGCTCAACAGTTGAACAAAGTAAAATTAATCCAAATCAATTGCTTGGGAATTTAACAAACAAGAAAAATTAATTTCTCTGTCAGTTTTTTTTTTCTGTGGCGTTTCCTTTTTTCCTCATAATTTTATGTATTGCTTGAAAATCATTGCTTTCATGGTTATTTTAAGACAATTCAAGACACTGAATTAGGTTAGCATGTTAATAAAAGCACACAAAGGGTCTATTTCTCCCCTTATATAGGCTTTAAAAAATTTTAATCTGAGCTTTTGTCCCCAGAAAAAGGCAAAGCTAAAAAGGCTTTTCCTGTTTTCCTTTGAACTAGTGTCAATCTGTCAACTGAGAGGCAGAAAGAATATTAGATCCAGTTCAAACACTTTCACTCCTATGTCCTTATCCTACAGTTGATTGCTTTGGGTGCAACCTTTATCAATTTAAGGTGTTTTTAGATTGATTTCCTTTCTAATGTTTTTTTAAAAAGAGATTCTCAACAAGTATTGACATAAAAAAGCCAATTATTGCATATGTGAAATCACTTATTGGGGAAAATAACATAAACTTACAGCTGTAGTCACTGGAGCCTGCTCAATGGGTGCCCAAGGAGGCACATTGTCCAGAAGCAAAGAACATAACAGGCCAGCTGCTCTGTAACAAAGGAACCTGTTCTGTGAACATTTGGCATTGATGGTAGCCTAAGTATTTAAGTCTCTGCAAAAAGTCATCTTTCCAACCTTTCTGTTTTCTCTGATAAATAGTGGGTACACACTCCAAAATATTTACCTATTCAATGACAGTGCTGTTGAACAAGAAACCAGCTGAAGGTTTTGGAGGCAATGCCTGTTAGACCAAATACTCACTGCCATGCAAACTGAAATAGGGAGGAATTTAAACTTTGCAGGTCTCATGTCTGAAACCCTTCACATGTATTTACTAACTACCAATGAATGGCATTTGATAGCTTACTGGGCTCTTGTCCCAGGTGGACAAAGTCACATCTCTTAAAGCTTGGTGGGTAAATGTCACAGCTTGGATAAGGATTAGGACCCCCAGCTACATTTCTGCTACTGCCACATCTTTAGTTATATCGTATGCATCTTTGTCTCTGTCTCTATGTGTGTGTATATATATATATATATGATGTAATATATATCTATATATGCACATACATATACAATGTGCATTATGCATGTGAATATATATATCATTTATAATAAAAGTTATATGACTGCTCAGAGGATGCCATGTAATTCTGATAAAGTCACTAAATTTGGTATTCCAGGCATCTCTTTATACTACAGATGAGTTGTTGATTTGAATTTCTACAAGAGAAGTTTTCCACAGTGGTGAAACTATAAATCCAGTTTATTCTGTCGTCCACCTCCTAAAAAAAAAAAAGTTTATATGGAAGCTAGTATAAAATTAAATTAATTATACTAATATCTCAGATTTTATCCATTTTTACAGTTTACAAAATTATTTCCTCATAATAACCCTATAAAGAATGTTACAAGAGTTTTTATCCACCATTAAATAGATGGTTCCACCCATTTTTAATCCACCATTTATAGGAGGAAATTGAGGCTCCAAGAGATTAACTAATTTGTCAGTCATACAACTAGTAAACAGGACTAGTAATCAATCTTTTAAGCCATCTTTCCAATATACCATTCATTTTCTCTTTTATTATAATGTTGCTTGGTTGCTAAGTCATTGAGAACTAGAGTATCCAGAAGATGGAGAATTACCCACCATTCTCCATGCACTGGCCAGATTCCATGATTGACATTCTTCACAGCTGTCTCTGCCTTACTCTGAATCTCCTATCTAGTTGGAGAATCTGCTTAAAAATAGACTTTATTGGCAAACTAAGAAAGTGAGGTACAGCTTTTTTCAGGAGTATAACTAGAAATTCTGGTGCTTGAGGCAAGTATCACCAAGTGAACCTGCATCAAACAGCATGAAAAATGTCTACAAATCAATTATTTTAAGATCACTGCAGTTGGGATAGATGGTGAGACCATCTTGGGTCTTTATATTCTAAGAGACCCTGGAAACTGTCCTGTGAAAAGGAGATGGAGATCCCAAGGATATCAGGATGCTTGGGTATGGGTGTGGTAAAGGAGAGGAGGGAGGAAGAGAAGAGAAAGGTGAGACCGGGTCTGCTGGAAGATTGGGAGGGGGAAGAAGAAGGAAATGAACGAAAACTACTTGAAAGTTTCCTATTTTCACTAAATATTTTTGTTAATGAAGTGCTAAGCTCAATGATTCTAGCTACAGGAGGAATCCCAGTACTGGTCAACATTCTTTATTTCTGTACTCTTGGACAAAGCCCTGTTTTTCCCACCCTACTTATAACGCTAAAAGTTTTTGGACTAGAGGAACATCCATTATATATAACTATTCAGTTATCTTCCATTTAAGCTTTTTTTCTTCTTCTTTGTGTTTTTTCAAATAGGTCCTTAAATGCAATTTTTAATGTAAAAAAATTTTAATGCAATTTTTAAAAACATGTTTAATTTGAGGACTTAGAGTTTATTTTTTTCACTGAACTATTTCAGGAAGCCTTCTTTGAAAATTTTGGCCTTCAACAGTTGCTCCTGTATTCCTACAGCATATATCATCCAGGCTATATTATATTGGATAACTTTTCATACATTTAGGTTGTGTGCTTCACATTTTGTCCCTCCAATTAAAGTGTAAGCTTCTGAAAGGAAGGCCCTAAACACATACACACACATATAGATATAGATATAGATATACACGCATACACATATATGTATATGTGTGTACATATATATTTGTATGTATGTATATATGTGTGTATGTACATATATTTGTATGTATGTGTGTATGTATATATATGTGTGTGTGTGTATGTGTGTGTGTGTGTGTGTGTGTGTGTGTGTGTGTTTCCTCTTCATTGTCCATCATCACTGTTGTGTTTCATGTACTACTGTTAAGATGTTAGACCCGAAATGAATCTTTGGAGGTCATATGACCCAGCCTTCTTTTACAAATCAAGAATCTAAGATCCAGAGCAAGGAAGTGACTGGCACAAGACCACACAGGTGATTAACAGTAGAGGGGATTAGACCCCATAACTTCTGAATACTAGCTGGGGAAGGGATTGATCACTTAAATAATCCACTATGGGCTAAGCGCTTTACAAATACCTCATTTGATCCTCACAACAATCCTGTGAGGTAGGTATTATTATTCCCATTTTGCAGTTGAAGAAATTAAGGCAGGTTAAGTGACTTGTGTGGGATCACACAGTAGCTGACTGAGACTAGCTCTGAACTCAGGTCTTCCCGAGCTCAGGTACAGTACTCTATCCACTGCACTACCTAGCTGCCCAAATCAGTTGTGTTTATTTCAAGTATGTTACACAAAATATTTGATTAATTGGTTGCCATAACTTCCTAAGTAGCAGAGTAGACAGAGCTAAAGAATCAGGAAGAAATGAGTTCAAATTCAGCCTCAGACACTTACTAGCTTGTGTCCCTGGGCAAGTCACTTAATTCTGTTTGCTTCAGTTTCCTGATCTGTAAAAGGAACTGGAGAAGGAAAGTACAAACTATTCCAGTATCTCTGCCAAGAAAACCTGAATGGGATCACAATGAGTCAGATAGTCAAACAAGTGAACAACAATAATAGCTTCCTAATAGTCTGGAGTCCTAGACTTAGTGTCAGGAAAACCTAAGTTCAAATGATACTTCACTCACCTTTACAAGCCTCAATTTCTCCATTTATAAACTGGGAATCACAACAGCATCTACTTCATAGATTTGCTGTGATCATGAAATGTGTGTTGAGCTCTTTGCAACATGAAAACACACTGTAATTGTGCTTTTAGTGTGGTTTTTAATTAGTATTATTTGTCAGCATTAACTAACATATGTAGATTAACACCAGATACCATCAATCATTAAAAAAAATTATATGGTTTGAAAGATAAAACATCCTGCCTGACCAGTTTAAATCTGTAGAAAACCTGGAATCCTTTGGCAGAACGCTCACAGGAATTGAGTCTTGTAAAAGCATTGGTAGCCATGGGTCACCTGAGTAAACAGGAAATGCTGCCCACAATGGGCAGCCTAGAGCTTGCTGTTGACTGAAGGGTCTGCATTAAGGAAAGCTCCCAGCATGCTGCCAGCCAGTCCAGAATACACTAGCTCATGCTGGAGAGAGTCAACCACTAAGCATGGAAGAAGCACTTGGGTTATATTTGTCAGGATGAACTGTGTAGGATTTTTTGGTCTGATAAGGCTCCTGTGTTAAGAGACCCAATTGATGCTTTGCTATTTATTTGTCTTACAATCAGACAGCGTCACAATTACTTGGAGTTTTGTTTTGCTCTCTGGTGTTTGCTTCTCCTTTCTGGTAGAACAGTTTCCCCATGTCCTATGAAACTTTGCTAAGGAATAGTCACCTCTCCCTAATTTTAACGGGAATTGAGTATGGAGACCGTGTCTCCTGATGGCTTTCTCTCCCACAAACCGTGCTCGACATCACGCTTGCTCAGTACAAGTTCAATATTCATTAATCAATACCGGCTAATCACCTGGTTCTTCTGGCAAAGAAGAGACTTCTGCCTTTGCACAGAAATCAGAACATGAATTGGAGAGATTCAGAGCATTCTCCTAGAGGGGAAAGTCAGCCACACAGGTAGTAATGAATCAGGTTGAGATCTCCAACACCCGTTGTTATTTAGAACCCAACAACAAGCTGCTCTGGAAAGCTTCCATCCTCTCATTTGTCTCACATTCTGAGCAGCCTTGTGGTTTGGTGTCTATATTTGGGACATTAAAGGGTTTGGAGTCTATAAATGGCACGTTAAATGGTACCTCATCGGCTGCAAATCAAGTGCTAATTAAAACTGCATTAACCCTAATGGATTGGAGAGAGGGAATCTAATTGACCTCAGTTCTGTTGCCACCAGGCTGCCCAGAATAACCCAGGGCCCCCGGGCTCCCAGATACCCGGCCAAAGGTGACATTTTCAAGCTTAACTCTGGTCGCCAGCCTCCAGTTCCCTTTGAGCCTAGTAAAGCAGTTGGGAAGGGGAGGCTGGGCAGGAAGGAAAGAAGTTATGTAACTTCAAAATGTGTTTATTGTTGCGGCCACCCTAATAATAAGGAAGCGCCAAAACGTGCTTGTACCAATCAGAGTCACAGGTGCTGATAATGGCTCACCTAATTACTTCATTATTCTTTGCCACTCGGCAGAGAGAGTTTGTATTTACAGTACTGTATATGGGGCTGTTGCTGCCGCTCATTGTGAGGATCGCAGTTATTCCACAAAGTCTCTGTGGGCCCAGACAAGTAGAATCTTGTTTTTCTTGATTTCCCTGGGGGGAGGGGGCAATAGAGAGGAGGCATCCATCCAGAATGTAATGGCAATCGCTCAGCCGGGATGAGTGATAAATGATCAGTTATTTTTGAAAAGCAAAATTTTTCTTAGAAAAAAAAATTTTTTTTAATTTCTTTCTCTTTAGCCTCGAGTCTGGCTGCGAACAATGCAAATGGAAGGAAGCTGTTCTTGAGTTGGGGCGTCCCAGGGACTGTCCCCACCTTAGAGGTATCAGTGGACCCCAGGCCATCATCATTAAGATGGAAGCGAAGTTGTAAGTAGCCCCCCGAGGCTTGTTGTCCTAATGAATACCAGACCACAAATTAATGAAGTGGGTTTGGAAAAACATTGTGATTTTTAGTCACTCAAGCATCAGTAAATCTGGTTGGAGTCAGGATAGGCTGTTTATAGCTTGTGAAGATGTTGATTGTTTACAAATTAGATTTTTTTTCCTTTGAAAAACTGTGCACCTATCTGCCAGCTGTTGTCATTCATCATAAGCTTAGGGTGCCATCCTCTGAAGGAGAGAAGCAGCCTATTGTTAGGTGGTCTAATTGTCACAACATGCCAGTTTCTGGCTCCCCTCTTTGCCTCTTCCCCCCACATACAGTTTTAAAATAGATTTTCCACAACATTCCCTTTTAAATCAAAGGCACCCTGGCTTCTCAATAACTGCCACTTTCTATTTCTTGTCATCTGAAAGTCATGCAAAGAAGTAAACATTCAGGGGCTAGTGGTTCTCTCACTCTCTCTTTCTCTCTCTCTCTCTCTGTCTCTCTCTGTCTCTCTCTCTCTCTCTTTCTTCTCTCTCTCTCTCTCTCTCTCTCTCTCTCTCTCTCTCTCTCTCTCTCTGTTTTTCTCTCTTTGTCTCTTTCTTTCTGTGTCTCTCTATCACTATCTTTCTGTTTCTCTCTCTCTCTCTCTTTCTCTCTCTCTCTCTCTTCTCTTTGCCTCACCCCCAAAAATATAATAAGCCCTTAACTATATTAATTTACAAGATAAGGAGCTAAAGAGGAATAAAGAGCCAAAAATAAAAAACCCTTCCCCCAAAAAAGGATGGCAAAATATTTGCTTCATCTTCTTGGGTGGTGAATCAGAATAATATAGGACATAAGAAAGCAATGGAAGAGTTAACAGTTGAGCTGGGTTTTGAAGAATAAGGTAATAATTGGCTAGACTGATTTTGGGGGTTGGGGAGAAGTGTGAGGAAGATGGTCACTAGCCATAGCAAGAACATCAGAAAAATACAGAGTTATGAAAGCACTCTCTGGTCTCTGGACAGTGAGTGCTATAGTTTAACTGGAACATAGAATTCCTGATTAGGAGTAATGGGACATAAAGATAAGTCTGGGTCCAAATTATGGTCTTAAGTGGCAAGCATTGACGTTTAAACTTTAATCAGTGGGCAAGTAGGAGTCATTAAAGGTTTATGAGCAGGAGATGACAAATCAAACTCTGCTATAAAAAGAGTAATCAGCCTTTGTGTCCCTGAGTTGGCTCCTCTGTGAGTGACATAAATCAAACTATGCTCCTTCAGAAATTCTGATTTTTCCACTGGCATTCACATGATAAATAACTTTTTTTGTAACCACGCATACTTGCCACTTAATGGAGAGTACTGATTGTAGACTTCTGGGTACTGCTGTTTCACCTTTTTCTTCTCAAGTACTTTCTCTATGATATTAAAAAATGCGGGCCTTGCTTCACAATAGTTCAAGACCAAAAAAGGAGCTTTTGGTGGAGGAGAAGGAAGACACTGTCTGCCCCCTCCTTCTCAAGGACTAGTCTTCTTTAGAAGAATGTATATGAGGTGTTTTCATAGGATATGGTGGTGATAATACCACTACTAAGTGGCTCGGAATCCCAATCCTACAACAAGGATTTGCCATCTCAGTCAAGTCCCACTGTCCTGGGAAGTCACACTTGTTGGTAACATTAATAGTATCCATAAGATTATTTTTTATTCCACTTCTGTAAAACTCTTGAATTATATTAAAGAAGTAATGTCCAAGTCAGTGGAATTGATTCAAACTTTATTTTTAAAATGGAGGAAAACATGGCAGGTGGCTCACCTTAAACTACCTTCATTGACATTTGCTGAATATTTTCAGCAAACTTCAGATATCTTTATCAATTCTTGTTGCTTCTAAAGGCATAGAGAGGACCCTATAAATTCCTATTCAGAACTGATGATTCTTTCAGCTGAAACTACAGGAGTCAATCATCAGAAGTAAAACTCTAACAGCAACAATTCAACTGGAAACACCAAGAACTGTTGAAAAAGTTTTCTACTTCCTTTTGGGAGTATCAATAGTTATCTTCTATGGCTCTGTTTGTAAAGGAGCAAATTTGGCAAATTTGCTTTTTATACATCTCTTGAGGCAAAAAATGAAGCTTGGGGTCAAGTAATTATATTATCTATCTATCCATTCAGAGATCAAAATGGCTCTTATGTAAGAAATATTGAACATAGTTTTAAATATCCCTTTCTAAATATGAGGAAGACTGTTCTGAAACTGATTTAAAAAATAAGTGCAATCAAAAGGATTGAGATTCATTTGAATCATAGAATCATTAGAACAGCAGAGGAATTTGGAGGTTGTCTTGTCCAATCTCTTTATGTTAAAGACAAGCAAATCTAGACCCAGAAAGGTGACTTACCTACCAATACTACCAAGTTAATCAGAGGCAGAGCTGGCACTAATCTGAGAGATTTCTTAACTACTATAGTGCAATCATGTGGCAGTGGTAGAATTCAGGTGGTTTTGAGCCAGGAAAAACAATACTCTAGTAGCCAGGAGCTACATGCCTTACTAAATCCACCATCATACTATTGGTAAGCAGGGAGGGACCTGGTGAGGAATGGATCATAGCTGGATGCAAATCTATTCTTAATATTGGACAAACAACTCAAAAAATATGCCCTCTTGACAACATCCAGAACATCATATTCCTCAAGTCGTTCTTAGTTCTTTGACCTTTGAGAACTTGTCCATCTATTATTCTCAGGCCCATAAATATGTCTAGTTAACAACTAAGGACTTTAGTAATCTGTTGCCATGGATCCATATTATTGACTTAAAGTAGGAAGGAAAAAATTTGTCAGGGATAATTAAACAGAGTGATGTCCATTTCAGTGAAAACTGCCAAGTTGCCTTCAGCAAACTCCTGGACAGGCCTTTGTTGAGATGAAATTTGCGAGGAAGAGAGATTTTTCAAAAGAATTGCTTTTTTGAGAAAACCCAGAAAAGAATGGTGACAGATCAGCTTGGAAGTTCAGCAGTGATAGGAAAGGCTCATACTTAAATTACTTCCCAAAACATGTTTTTGCCCTTTTAACTATTCATGCCACTTTTCCCCATTCAAAGACTTTGCCTCCCTCTCTCATAATTTTTTTATTTAATATTATTTATTTTGTATTTGACATATTAATTTAATGTATTATATTAATACATATAATTAAATATATTAAAATTATTTTAAAAGTCAAGAAATACTATTGTTCCCTGAAATTTCCTTTGCCTTGATTTCTTCTGGAAATTTATTTGTATTCATTCTATTTTAGAAGATCCCCCCAAAAAACACTCTTAGGCAAAAGGTGTCATACACAGCCTTAGCTATATAATGCCCATTAAAAACCATAAAATCTCACATTAAGTGTTTACTGACTCAAGGTAAAACAGTCCTCTGTTTGCTAGAAGGCCTCTGGGCAGCCGAAGCACTTGGGTGTGCCTTCTGGGAAAGGAGGAGTTAATTAAATTACCTTATATTTAGTATTAATTTTTTCCGGGCTTGTCAGGTAACTGACAACAAGCCCAGACTTGACTGGGAACATCAGCTCTGCGTCAACATTGTCTGGTGGGTAGTCATATTGTAATATTAATTGAGTTGACATCTCGGTTGAGATTAGTTACAAATGTGGTTCCAATGTTATTTCAACAGGTGTCAGTTTGGGGGGCTGTGATCAGAATCTGATCGTCTGCTGCCTTAAGATGATGGGCCCTCAGTTCAGCTGCTTCCAGAACTGATGTTCCTGTGTCTTGTCAAACTGTACCTGACTGAGGACGTTCGAGCAGATCTGTCTGGACACTTAGGACTTCAATCAGGAAAACCACTAAACTGTGACTCTTTTTCTCCCCTAAAAGCAGAAAATGGGCAGTGGGATGTGGTGAAGAGCAATTCTAATGGGATTTGTTTGTTTGTTTGTTTTCCTTCTTAACTATTCAAGGTTTTGGTTTTGGTGGGTGAATTTTCATGCACTGTAATTTCAGCTTTTGGTTATTAGTTAAAAACTTCATCTCATCCATTACAAATGCAAAACAGAAATGTTTCTTTGGTGGGGAGAAAAACAGGTTCTGATATTCATTATTTAAATATTTATTTAGTTAGGTAAAATCCCCCAAAATGAGTGCTATGAACCAAGTCAGACTGGACTGTGAATACCTGGAAAAAGAAAGTTCTTGAAATCATTAAACATGTTTCATACTGCAGTCTTGGACTAAAATATTCTTATTGCCCTTTCCCCCTATCCCCCACTTCTGTTAATTATTTTCCACATCATTACTTAGATGAGTGTCTTTCAAGGTGGTTGGGGTTTGGGGTGGGAGAGATGGAATAATGCACAGGAGCTAATGAGAGTCTTTATTAAATTAGATGCTTGTTTGTGGCTTTTCTGCTCATCCAGAGCTTTGTCTATTAAAACAGATCCATTATCATCATGACAGACCAGGCAGCAAATATCCGGAGGGTCACCAAGTCTCAGAAAGAATGTATGTTATTTAGAAGCACCCGTGAACCATCCGACATAATCCTTTTACTCTCCAAAGACACAAAAGTGTTTTCTGCTCAAGGGGATCCACGGAAGAATCGCCTTTTGGGTCAGACATATATGAGGGGGCTGTCCTGGCTTGCGGTTGTCAGGTAGCAGTGCTTTGCCCAAAATAGGTGCTCAGGAAATAACGCTGTCTGCGGAATGAGTGAAAAGAAAATGAAACCCCGAGTTCTATAATGAAATGCCAGCGTGCTCCAAGGGTCTCAGAGGAAAGACCCTGGGCTTGCCGAATGAGGTTTAGGTCCGGCTTTGTCAGATGGCCCGTCCGCAGAGGGCTCAGCGCACAGCCTCCCGAAAGTCCATTAACAAATCAACATCACACGCTGAGCAGCCAGGGCTGGCTGGCCTCGGGAGTCAGCGGAGCTCAGCCTTCACAAGTCCCGAGCAGCTGGCGGCAGGGGGTGGAGGAGGGAGGGAGAGAGGCAGGGAGGTCCCCCGAGTAAATCACTGTCAAATCGCAACAACGGATGTTTCAGCAATCAAGCCTGCCAATAAGCAAATAATTATGGTTGAACACCTGGTTTTTGTACCACTTTACATACCTGCCGCAGGCACTCTGGACACACGGCCTCCCCAGCCACAACAGGGTGGAGAAGCCGGCGCAAAGTCATCTCTTTATTACTGCAAGAGTGGAAGAGAGGGAGTTGGGGGAAGGGAGGGGGAGAGAAACCGAGTCCAGAACAATCGGAAGAGTAAAAACCTAGATCAAATCTTCAGAAACAAAATGCTATTATGGAGGAGAGGCAGGGACGGTGGCAGGTGGCCCCATTAGGAAAGAATTCACAAAGCTTCATTTCTGATAATTACTTGGAGACTGAAATATAATGATCCCATTTATTCCGTCAACTGGAGTTGTCACGGTCTTACTGCATGAAATATAAGCCTCCGCCCTCTGGAAATTCAATGTGAACTTATCATTTTCACATACTGTATAGTATGGTTTCCACATGTTAATTATCCAAAAAGTAACTTCCTGAAAGTGCATTTTGTCATTTTTTCCTCCACGCACCCAGAAGCTGACAACGGTCTCTGGACACATGTAAATAAAAGCTTACAGATTTTTACAAATCAAATAAATGTTATAATGCTAAACATTGACACCACAGAAAGCCATGTTAAAGAAAAGTCTTGAAGCAATAATCTATGTTTTTCTCTGAGCAATAAATATGGCAGCCATTGTCACAAATTTTATTGTGAATATATTTCCCATCTCCCGTGCCCCTCCCTTTTGGAATTGTACCCATTTTTTCAAGGATTAGCCCCAGTGCTACATCCTCCATGAAGTTTGTTCTGATCGCCCCAAATAGATTTCTTTTTTCTTAAATCTCAGCTTATTGTTTATAGCACACCTCGCTCCATATATTTCTCACGTTCTATTTTGTAGCAATATTTGTGCATGGTATAGTGGGGGTGAGGGAATGTTTCACTAAGAGAATGGATATCAGAGTTATATTCCCAGCATTTCCATTACTTTTTTAGTTGTCTTTGGGCACTTTATCTTTTCTAGACCTCAGTTTTTTCACCTGTAAATGAGGGTAGAACCCGATAATTATTAAGTTCCCCTCTAGCTCTTAAGATCCTATGATATTCCGTAATAAATGCCTTACAGGAAAGTACTCTGATTCATTCTACTTCATATCCCACATCGCTTTGCATTTAATAAGCACTTAATAAATCCTTCCAGGCATCCAGGTTGAGAACTCCCCCTTACCTTATATGCCCAATTGATTTCCCAGTCTTGTCGATCTTACCTCTGAGCAGTCCCAAGCAATGTTAATTTTCTTTCTACTAAAATTCATCCATCTTTTACACTCCACTCTTTATGTCAAGAACGCTACCATCCTTCTAGGCCCCCTGATTCTAAACCTTGAAGTCATCTGTGGCTCTTCACTCTTCCTCACCCCACATATCCAATCAGTGAAAAAGTCTCATCAATTCTACCTCCCAACATCTTTCACATTTCTTCCCTTATCTCCACTCATGCAGACATCAACATAGGTTCAGTTCTTCATCATCTCTTGCCTGAACCTATTATAAGAGAGTTCCCATAATCTTCCTTTAAGGGGGGCACCCAGGGCACTTATCGCTTCATTTCCCATCCCACTGCACTCCTTTGGATTTCTCCATCATTTCCCAGAGCTGGACATCTTCCCCTTTCTCCTCACCTTTCATCTTCCTATTAGATTATAATATCCTTGAGGTCAGAGACTTTCTTTCTATTTCATACCTGTGTCCCCAGCATTTTGCACTGTGCCCAGGACATAGTAGACACTTAATAAATGTTTATTGACTGACTAATAATCTTTTAATTGGCCTCCAGTCTCTAGCCTCTCTAAGTCATCTTCCACATAACTATTTAAGTAATTTTGCTGAAGCACAGGTATGACTATGTCTGAATCAATAAACTCCCGTAGCTTCCTTTTGCTTCTAGAAGAGAGTTCAGAGTCTGCTATCATTTAAAGCCCTTCTCAATCTATCTTTCTAGCATTATTATATGTAATTTCCCTTCATGCACTCTATAGTACAGTCAAATTGGCCATTTTATTATTCCTTAAATTTTATTTCCTATCTCTGTATTTTTATTAAAGTTATTCTCGCTGCCTGAAATATACTCCCTTCACCTCTATTTCTTAGAATCTCTAGTTGAATTCAAGTACTACCTGCCATGTGAAGTCTTTCTTGATTCCCTCCCGCTACTAGGACTGTTTTATAAAAGCACATAATGTCTTTCTTGATAAGAAGTCAACTCCTTGAAGGCAGGGCTAGCAGATTGGAGGCATGATTTCACTAGATAGATAGCTTTCGATGAGGAATTCCCTCTACCATTACATGTTGGCATTTTCTCTGTTTTTGCCTAAAGAAAAGATGCCACACAATTACAAAAAAATTATATAAGATATTTCTGTCCAAAAAGGCAATCAAAAAGATATTTATAATTATTGATCCATATGTGTACTTTAGCATCTTTACCAAATCTTTAAAATAATATATGTGTAGGGCATCTTTTATAGAAATCTGATAAATAGGCAGGTTTTCACAAATGAATATCCTGTTATACATTGCACATTTATATTCACATAAATTAAAGCCAGAAAAGCAAATGGAAGCCAAATTGTGAATGCCCTTACTTTGCAGACCAACACAATTTCTAGAGGTAAAAAGAAGCAACTAAAGTTTTGGGGTTTTTTCATAAGGAATAACATGGTCAGCCCACTATCTTAAAAATTACTTAGGTAACTATGTGACATATACACTAGGGAGAGGAGAATCTGGGAACAGGGAAATCAATTAGAAAATGATTACAATAAGTTCTGAGTTACTATGGTGTCTGTGTGAATGGAAAGAAGGCAATGGGTTCAAGAAATGTTTTTGAGATGGAATAATAACTGATACTCATGTGACACCTAAGGTTTGTAGAACATTTGACATATTTGAATATTACAACTGTGGAAAGGAAATGCTTTATAAATTATCATTCCCATTTTACAGATGAAAAAACTATGCCTTGAGGAAATTAATGCCCAGGGTCAAATGGCAAATAATGGCTGAGGCAGAGATTTAAACCCTAGTCTTTCTGACTTTCTGACTCCTGACAATCTACTATGCAGTTTTGCCTTTAATGGATTTGGGAACTAATTGGATATGATAACTGAGAGACTAAATCAGAATGACTTATTCCTTTGGGTAAATTCTTAATTTCTCTAGAGTAAAATTTTTGCTTGCTACCATGCTATGTAGAACAAAATCTACTATACATTCTCTATACATGTGTAAATCATCCTTTGCCATATATATTTGCAGTAAGTGAATATGTAGAATTTATCCAAGAACAGGATATGGCTCAGAGAAAACATTATTTGAAAAGAATTTAAATTTTATTCCCTGATGCTACTTGGCCAAATACTCTTAAAACTTTATAATACACAAAGGAAACCCAATTACTTATTCATTTGATATTTATTAGTTTGGCATATTTGTGGAGACTGGTGTAAAGTACCTAGTGTACAATAAAGAGCTAATATTTGTTTTATTATGATACCTGTTTTATTGTACAATGGAGATATTTTTCTGGGTTTTTCTTAAGAGAGTTTTATGACTCTCTGGTCCATGTGATTTCTTAATGGAGCATTTCTCCATGTTTTATGGTGCAACTACTTATTGGATAATTTATATCAACACTGATTTGAAATGATTTATTTAAATAACTATTTGGCACATTGGAAGCTCTCTTTGCAGCTGACTATTTCTTAAAAAGTTCTTCCTTCTTCTGTCATAGCCCCATGTTGTGGCAAGGGAAACAAAAGGCGTTAAGGGATGGATGGTAGAACATCTGCTGTAGCCTCAAATTATGAGGAGAGGAGTGTTGACTCAGGGACGCTTTCCCTTCCCTTCCCTTCCCTAATGACTCAGAATCAGAAAGTACTAACCTGGTATATGTACAAAATATTATTATGCTGTCTGGCTGAGTGATTTAAATGATAATAACTCCTTTATGTATTAGTGGACACTTTGGTTGCCCTTTCCAGTTACAAAACATTTTGTATATTACTTCAATCCTTACAACAATCCCATGACTCAAGAAAAAGTGCTGGATGTAGAGGTCCAGTACTATGGCTTTGATTCAGGAAACTGAATTCAAGTTTTAAGTTCACCATTTCATATTCAGTTTGACCTTAGGCAAATCATTTTATCTCTATCAACCTTAGTTTCCCATAGGCAAGATAGGATACTATTACTTGCCTAAAGTTCATACATACATCAAAGTATATCTTTCAGAAGATAGTGGTGAAGACAGTACTTTATAGAGAATAAGGTACTATGTTGATAAATGTGATCCTCTAGTATATCAATTTTAGTGATGAGAACACAAACACAATGACAAATTTCTGAGTGATTTGTCCAAGATCAAAATGAATTCTGAGTAATAGAATTATTAATATATTATGCTAATATGCCATATAGACATATTAATAATCATTATCAATATATTATAATTATATTAATATTATAATAAATATTATCTAAATTATCTATTAATGTATAATATTAATATATATTATATTAATAATATAAGTAATAGAGAAAAGGCTTAAAGCCAGATCTTTGGGACACCTTTCCTTAAATAGCAATCACATTACCCATTATTTCACTCTTATGACTCCATTTCTGTGTCACTTGAATGTATGGATTATAGATCATCTAACCACCAGGTGGCACTGCTAGCCACTATCCTGATCCTATTTAAGATAGCTGAGCAGATCCACATTAACACTGACAGTTATCTTCTTCTGCTCCACTGTTTGGAAATACTGAAGACGGTCCAAGCTCTCCATGGTTCTCAGAGATTGTTATTTTCTCCAGCTCTTGAACCTCTCTCTGAAGGATAATAATATCATCTAAGAGTATATGGGTTATTAACGTTACTTAATCAATGCAGCTGAGTTCCCACCAATTGGCAGCCTCAGACTCCTCCTTTACCTGTATTTACTGAGTTCTGATTAAATAATTTTGATATAATGTGTTCAACTCTCCATAATAGCAGATAAACACATTTAATAAGCAAATAAACAATACATTATAACAAGAAAACAATACATTTGCCTAGAACTATGTGACAGTCACTCTCCTCAGTCTCCTGAGTAATATAGAAGGTGGGAAGTTTCCTGAGGGTAACAAGTTGAATGAAACACAATAATTCTAGGAAATGTACAATATATTCCTCCTTTAGAGAATGCAAAGGAGTGTTGACAATGCAATGTCAAAATGTGTTATTTAACTCATAAGGGTTGCTCATCAGATGAAGACAGTCCGTAGATGTTCTGAATCTAGAACTTAGGACACAAAGAGTGGTTTCGACCTGTTAGAAGAACCTCCCATGATTAGTGCTCTTTTCAGTATAAATTATCTTATTTTTGGCAGAAGTTTACAGTGTCTTTTGGACAAAGCTAGCATTGCTTTGCAGAGGAGGATAAGTGGACAGAAAGACCAGTCCTGGCAAGAAGTATGATACCTCCAGGCTGTCCTGGGGTTCCTTCTCTTTTAACCTAGAGTGTAGCCCTCTTTTTTGTATCTCCTTGTAACTTCTTGCTGGCAATTTCTACCATGTTAGAAAGATCAAAAGATGTTAGAGATGGAAGAGAACCAAATAATGGTCTAGTATAACCTTGTGCAATTCACAGATTGAGAATTGAAGCCCAGAAAGGTAAAACGATTTTGATCATGGCAACAAAGGAGTATCTCTGATCTTCCTTTTTGAAAACCAAATTCCTCTGGGAGGAGTTAGACCACAAACTGTGATCAGGGGCTAAACCTTAACTGAGATTAGCTAATAACTACTTGAGACCAAGAACGGAACGCGGAATCCTGTTCAGGAGAGGAAATACACAGCAGGAGCAGAGCATTGAATGATCAGCTCACATAACATGGGAGAAGAATAAATGTACACTCTGTTGATGGGAATCCTCACTTTGTGGGGGTCACATAAGGACTGGGAAATGAGATAAACTATCAGAGAATTACTGCAAGTCCCTATACTATCCAAGCACTCTCTTTTTGGATCATCCCCTGGAGATTCCTTTTCTCTGCCTTGCCTTTCTCTGGTTATAACCCAGAAAGAAGACATTAGCTACAAATCTCTTAAGAGTCTGCAAATGATAAAAAAAAAAAAAAGATTAGTTGATTGGCAGCTTATTGATCTTTGACGTAAACAATCTCTACTTACAGTTTCCTCTTTCCTCCAGATCTCCCCTGTTTTAGGCATTCTTTTTTAATTCAATTCACCAAACAAGTATTCAGGGCCATAGTGTAATGTCATGCACTGAGAATAGAGACAAGAAAAAATATTTCTTGCCCTTTAAAAGCTTACATTCTGTTAGAAGGCTATAATATACACAAATGTAATACAAGATCAGTTGAAGCTAGAGTGAACACCAACAACTGAGAAGAACAGAGAAGGCTTCATGGAGAAGGCATTATCTGAGTTAAGCCTTGCAGATAAAGATTCTAAGGAGAAAATAGTCCTGACATTTCTTGAGTTTACCAAACTTGCTTGAACTAATTAGTGTCTAGTACTTCCAAAAAGCACAGGAGAAATGGCACAGACTCTCAAGCTTAATCTTACCACTGGCATAAGAGAAAAAAATTCATGGTAAACTTGGAATCAATAAACCTAGGTTCAAAATATGAATATGCCATATTCCCAGAGTTACTACAGGTAAGTCATATTATTTTATAAAAGAGACAGAATGGGGTGTCCCAACAAATCCAGTGAAAACTCAGTTCTTTTTTCCCTATTCCTTGGGATCAGACTTGAAAAAATCTATCTCCTCCAAAGACAATTTCTAGCCCAAATGAAGAAAAACCATTTTCACACATTTTTACAGAAGGTCTGACTAAAGGAATATGGAGTAAGTAACCCCTAAAATCTTGAGTCCAAATTAGGGAAGCTCATAATTTACCTCTTATCTGACTAAATGCTGCTCAGACAGGTTGAAGTCATTAACTGGCCTGACCAGGATGGGAGTAGTCTGCCATGTACCTGGCACAGGGATATAAGGAGGAGCAGACACCAGCAGGAGCTGGATACTAAATCTCTAAAATAAAATGACAAGGTCAGAGAAATCCCTCAGGCTCAGTGCTTTACCTTCCTTTCCCCTCTACAGCAACATGTGCCCTTTTGAAGGGAAAAAAAAATGGTCCAGATGAAGACCACATTCATTTAATGCAGTGTTCTTTTCCATAGTTCTGAAAGGAAAAGGCTTTTATCAGACCCTATTAGATCTGTGATATATTTTTTGAATGACGTGTATAATAATTAGACTGTAAAGATGTGCAGTTAATCCATTTAAAGGTGTAAAGAAGTCCATTTAATGAACATTATAGTCACATTAGACTTGGAAACATCTAACTCTTTTGTTGAATAAAAAGAAGTTCAATGAGATTAACTTCTCTTAGTTGGTTTTAAAGAATAATCAAACATGCCCTACTCTGATAGTGTACCATTCCTTCATGCATGGATCCTGCATACCAATGTCTCCTAGCATAGAAGGGAAAGAATCAGACTGGTAGACCTACTATTTCAGTAAAATAATTACAAATTAAAGAGGATCACTTCGACTTTCTAGACTTACTCTACGATGATAAGAAGCTGTACCCCTTGAACTTGTAATTATATAACAGAAATGTTAATCTCCTGGTTTGCTATTCTCTTTGGCTGCATTAAACGTATTCTTACAATTATCAAGTTTACTTCCTGACACCCAGACGTTTCTACTGGGAGACCTAATATTTGATCATATCAGATTTTGACCATAAATACTATAATGGAATTCTGTTTTCAAATCTCATGCTATTTCCCATTTGCCAATGAGGCTACTTCACTATACTGTGCAATTATACAAAATTGGAAATCATTTGTATCTCTCTCTCTCTCTCTCTCTCTCTCTCTCTCTCTCTCTGTATGTGTATTTTAAAAAATATCGACCATAATCCTGGCTTCCTATTTATTTTCATGTGTTCTTCTTAAAAAGGGAAGAAGCTTAAAAAATAGTTAATAATTTTTTTCTAGAGGAAATCAGTTTATCCTGGTGGTTAAAGGATTAGCTTTCAAGTGAGAATAATCTGGATTCAAATCTTGTCTCTGTCTAATACCAGGTAGATTATTTAATGTCTCAGTATTTCAAGGAACTAATTCTTTAGTACTCCAAGAGACAGATGACTTACCAAACTGAATTAGAGCCCCCCCCACCAGCCCAAGTAGGTGTTCTCCAAACCAAAGAAATCATTGAATCTGATGCCAAGAATGAATGAACTTAAAAGAGAATTAACAAAAATGGCACAATCTAGTTTTGGAAAAAGTAAATTTTAATTTTAAATGCAATTGCAATTGATCTCACTCTTTTTGTTGAGAGAGGGTTCAAGTGAATCAAAGGTTTCCATTAGACTGAACAAAAATTTCCCCATTCTAATATGTTGTCATAGGTAAAACTTTAGAAATGAAAGTCTTAGTTAGATCCTCCATGAAACACTCTTCTAAATTGTTTCTTTTAACACACAAGAGTATATACTTCACAAAGTATGGTAATAAAGTTATTCCTGTGGTTAATGGGTGAAAATCCAATGCTATTATCTGTATTAATGAAACTACAATAAACTAACCAATCCAACCTTTAGGTAGTATCATCTGCAGCTTGGTTTCTGAGATGGGGAAGAGAACAGATGTTTACACACAAAGAAACCTCCATGACAATAAGAAAAAGTTATGATAAAAGCCTCTTTGTAAAGATAAAATAAAGTATCCAGAAATAGCCTTTGGTTGTGTGTGGACTGTCTGCTAACCCTGTGCCTTGCTCAGTATGTAACTGCTAACTGGATGACTGATGGATGATGGGGTTGGGGGGAGTTGGGGAAGAAGATTTGCCCAAGCCAAATAAACAGACTCTTTTAGATCCTTTCTATAGTTTAGGAACAAAGAGATAAGATCAAAAGACAACAAAATCCTGGCTGACCGAGGGTGATTGTCTTGTGGGGTGTAATTGAGCATTATGTAGTATTATCATGTTAGTAGAGGTGGATAAGAACAATTAACTCAATTGAAAAATGCATTTGTAAATAAAGGTGGCTATGCCCTCTAGAGGGAAAAGTGTTGTATCAAAGCCTATTCTTGGGCTAGCTCTCCAGTTCATGTACCTTCAAGCTAAGCCCAGAAATGAGGATTCTGAGTTTGAACTGGACATCTCCGAGTCACATCTCACTGAGCCACTTAAAAAAAAAAAATAAAGTCCTTCTACAGACTCAGATGTGAGACAAAGAAGTATCCTCCCACATACAAAAGTAAAAAAACACAGTAAGGATATGCTCTCTTTTTAAGAAGAGAAAGGAATCATATTAACTAGGTAGAACCCAATCCAAATGCCCCTCCTCTATATAGCTTTCCCAAGTCAGACTTTGATATTTTATATTGTAACTCTTTAAAGCATTTGCCAAATAATATCATATGTGTTATTGTTGTTTTGTTGTTATTTCGGTCATTTGTTATTGTTCATTCATTTTGTCATACAATGACATTGTATCTGACTTTTTGTGACCCTATTTGGAGTTTTCTTGGCACAGATACTCAGGGTAGTTTGCCATTTCTTCTCCAGTTCATTTTATAGATGAGGAAACTGAGGTAAATAGGGTTAAGTGACTTGCCCGGGGTCACAAAGCTAGGTTGGATTTGAACACAGGTCTTCTGACTCTATACCTTTAATATTGTGTATAGGTACCCTTGTTGGTGTCTAGTTCCTCCTACTAAGCCAGGAAAATCATGGTTTCTTATTTTAACTTTCCTCTTCCCCTAACACATGCAGTAGGTACTTAATAAATTTAGTTGTTAATATTTATTTTCATTTTCTTTAAAATTTTCTATTCTATGTCAAATGCTAACTTCTTAATGAAGACTTCCCTCTGTAACCCCTCCTTTCTGTATCCCCTCCCCCAAAAGGAGACTCTTCTTTCAAAATACCCCTTAATTATTTTGTGTTATTCCTCCCACCTCTACAAAACTGTCCTTTCATTTGGGTAGGAAACCATTCTACAAAAGCAGATGGAAAACAGGGTCTACCATTCATCATCTTTGAGGATTTCCTGGAGTGCTGAGAAGTTGAATTATTTACCCATGGTCCTAGAGTTACATGGAGCAGGTAAGTGATGCCATAGTGCATAAAGTGCTGGGCCTAGAACCATGAAGATCTGTGTTCAAATTCATTCTCAGATACGTACTAGCTGTGTGACTCTAGGCTGTGGGCCTCAGTTTTCTCATTTATAAAATGGGCTAGAGAAGGAAAGACAAATCACTCTAGTGTCTTTATGAAGAAAAGCTCAAAAAGGAATCATAATGAGTTGGACGTGACTGAAAATGACTAAACAAACCTATATTAGATGCAAAAGAGGTCCTCCATTCATTATATCACACTGCCTCTCTTACCTATCTTATAGCCCTTACAATTATTTATATCCTTGTCTTATCTCCCCTACTAAACTTTAAGCTCTGAGGGCAGAGTTGTATAGTCCAAACTAGATGAGAATTCATCCATATCTTTACAATCATAGGCTAACTACTTAGCTTTTCAAACATCAATTCCCTCATCATTTGTACATATCTGTACAGATTGTCATCATTGTGCAATTTATAGGAGTTGTCCAGGATCATTGGGAAGTTAAGTGATATTCCCAGGCATACAGTCCATGTATTTCAGAGATGGGACTTGAACCCAAATCTTCCTAAATAAGAGACCAAGTCTTTATCCACTAGGAGCAATGCCATTATCTCCCTTTCTTAGTCAAAAAAATAAACATAATAATAATTGCATCCCCACCTACCTACCCACCTCACAGATTATTATGAGAAAATCAGCTTTTAAACTTCATCTAGTACCCCCAAAAGTAGTGCAGGATGGTTGGTCCCACAACAATCCCTCAATAGAAATATATTGAATTGATTTGAAACGTAATAATTAATTGGTCCATTAGGCATAGAGTCGGTAGGAAGGCAGAGAAGGCTTCCTGGAGGTGGCATTTGGGCTGAATCTGGAAGGCAGAAATGGAGAAAAGAGGGGTTTCAGAAGGGGAATAACCTGAGCAGAAACCTGTAAGCCATGGAGGCCCTCAAATGTCAAATTCAAAAGTTGGGATTTTATGTGGTAGAACTGGAGAGGAAGGACCCAATCCAACCTGTAAGGAAGATGAATACAGCAACCTGGGAATACAGTTGGAAGGGAGGGTGTGATACAGAAAACAGGAGGTCCAGTTACAATCCAAGAGAGAGATGCTCCAGCTTAGGTCAAGACAAGTGGAAGTGGAAAAGAGACAGACAGAAGGTCAACCACTGAGACAGTCTCATGGTGCTCAATGAGCACCCAGGATAAGCTGAGCAAAGCCAAAATACACACAGTCAGGTGCCCGGCCTGGAAGCCAGATAACATGACAAAGTCAGGAGGAAGTTCTGAATACCAGCTCTTTCCCTAGTTAGATGAAGGTCAAAAGCAAGACATAGCCTTCTCTTTGTCTCTTAATTATTTGGACAGAATTTAGTTAGTGTGACAAGGTGGCCCTGGAGAGCCTGTCATCTCCTGCAACAGTTGGCAATGTCACCAGTGTACCATGCTATTCAGGAAGCAGAATAATTTAAAATTTTAAATTATGCTTCAGTAAAGAATGTCCTTAAAAAAATTATAAGCAGTATCTATTCATATGCAGAAAATGTGTCAAAATGGCTTTATCTCAGATAGTTCCTAAATGTGTCCTTTTTCCCTCCACCTGAAAGGATCATTTGCATGAGAATACATTTTTAGATTAGGTTATTAGATTGTTTCGATTGCACAAATAATTACAATAACCAGGACACTATAAGGGGCTGGATTGGAAAGCTGCTCTAGATGTTACTTTAGTGGATAAACTAGTCTAAGAAAATTGAATAAGAACAGAAGAAGGTGAAAATATTTTGTCAATACCCTCCCCCCTCCCCTTTCCCAGCTCCCTTCTAAGGTGATTGCTGTAGCCTCTAAATACATACTTCCAGGACACTAGGGATGGGGGTGAGGGAGGGGTGGGAGTAGAGGGGGAAGTTATTTTCCAGAAACAAATGCAGCAGTGCCTGGAAATCACTATCATGCCCTGCAGTAATGCTAATCACTCCATCCTCATCCTCCAACACATTTATCCACCTCCTAATTCTTCACCTAATTAGAGAGAAATTCAGAGGAGCTGGACTGGTCAGGGAGGTAGGGATTAGGGTTAAGAAAACACTTGTATTTGAAACCCCCTACCTCCCCTGGTCAGTGTGAAAGATTCTTAAAGAATCTCCCACCCTAGCTAATCCATGACCCTCAGCAGGGAAGAGTGTTAACAATTTAGTTTAAAACTCACACTCTCAGACAAATGCATCAAAAAACGGCTTTTCTTCTTTGATTTATAGGTATTAGTTGTTTTTCCAGGCCCCATTAAGGACTCTTCATCCTGTACTGCAAGGGGCATTAAGAACTAGCAAGCTAACGTTGTTCCCAGCTCTGTATTATTCAAAGGCAATTTACACTAATTATTCGAGGCCATGGTGTTGCCCATATTAGTGGAATGAACCATCTCAGCAGGTTAAAGTACTTTTGAAATGGTAATTTATTACTGAGGTATAAAAATGTCCTTGAATTAAAATAAAGTATGATTTTTTTAATGGCAATTTTTAAAGACCAGGGACCGAGACATTCCATGCCCCCTTTTTTATTTGCACCGACACCGGCATAATTATGTGTCTTTTAGAAACCCAGGTTGTCAGACCAGTGGCAGTGCATTCAAACGCTGACATTACAATTATTACAAAGATCTTTCCTTGTTTGGTGCATTTTTCTACCCAGTTTACCAAGTGAAGCATGACCAAATAACACTGTGCCTGCTGAGCTCCAAAGTTCAAATGAACCTTCAGATTCACAAACAATTGTTATCAGAGTTTCATGTATTAACAAAAAGAAAAAAAAAAAGGAAGGGAGGGAGTAAGGAAGGAAGAGAAGGGAGAAAGAAAGAGAAAGGGAAGAAAGAAAGAAAGAAAGAAAGAAAGAAAGAAAGAAAGAAAGAAAGAAAGAAAGAAAAAGAAAGAAAGAAAGAAAGAAGAAAGAAAGAAAGAAAGAAAGAAAGAAAGAAAGAAAGAAAGAAAGAAAGAAAGAAAGAAAGAAAAAGAAAGAAAGAAAGAAAGAAAGAAAGAAAGAAAGAAAGAAAGAAAGAAAGGAGGAAGGAGGGAGGGAGGAGGGAGGGAGGGAGGGAGAGAGGGAGGAAGAAAGAAAGAAAGGAGGAAGGAGGGAGGGAGGGAGGGAGAGAGGGAGGAAGGAAGGAAGGAAGGAAGGAAGGAAGGAAGAAAGAAAGAAAGAAAGAAAGAAAGAAAGAAGAAAGAAAGAAAGAAAGAAAGAAAGAAAGAAAAGAAAGAAAAAGAAAGAAAGAAAGAAGAAAGAAGAAAGAAAGAAAGAAAGAAGAAAGAAAGAAAGAAAGAAAGGAAGGAAGGAAGGAAGGAAGGAAGGAAGGAAGGAAGAAGGAAGGAAGGAAGGAAAGAAGAAAAACCTTGGGCAGCATGGTTTGGTGTCTGTCAATTATCTTAGATTGGAAAAATTCATTTAGGGACAGAAGCTGAAATCTGGAAGAGATATTTTAGGCCTTTTATTCCATAACACTGGAGAACCAATTGAGCAGTTGTGTCCATTGATTTGTACTTGGGCCTAGGACTTCCTGTACTTTGCTTTGGGGGATTCAATCCACAAATGTTTTCAGGATAAGATCAGCCTCAGGTCTCCCTCCCATCTGCTCTCTGGGACAGGGGGTTTGAGGGGATGTTTGCCTCTTCTCTTGATTGAATTCAATTATTTTATGAAATGACAACTATGTACAAGACCCCACTAGACTCTAGGGATACAAAGACAAAATGATAAATGGTCCCTGCCCTCAGGGAGCTTAGAACATGTGTGGGTTTACAATATGTGTACAGATTAATACAAAATCTGAACAAAGTAAATACCAGAATTTATTTGGCGGGGGTGGGGTGGGGGAAGTAATTGGGGGACAGCACTAACCACTGAGGGCTGGGGTTGGTAATGACAGCATGAGCTGAAAGGATGCAAGACATCTCATAAGGCAAAGGTGAGAAGGAAGAGCATTCCAAACATGAGGGAACAATCAATGGGAAGTGGAGCACAGAAGTGAAATGGCAGATGCAGTTTATAAAACAGTTTGACTAGAATGAAAAATAAGTAAAGGAGAATATTGTCGGGAGTGGAGGAAGGAGAAAGAATAGAAAGGAAAGTCAGTTACAACCATTGGGAACCACATAAGAAAGTGGTAATTGCTGTAAAGCCTGCGGAAGGACAAACACATTATTTTACTGATGGTGGAGCTGTGCCTTAGTTATAATCGTTCTGGAAAGCAAAGATCCCATTACCAACCCAGAAATACTACACTTAGATCATGTTTATAGAGAACAGGGATTTTTTTTTCTTTTTTGCCTTTCTTTGTGTCTTCCTCATGTTGCACAGTACTTGGCACATACAATGTGCTTAATAAATGTTAATTAACTGCTATCAGGCATAAACCCTCAAAGAGGTATAGGACAGAAACAAAGCCTCACATGCATGAAAGATTTATAGCAGCATTCCTTGGACTGGAAACAGAGTGAGTGTCCATCAATTAAAGAATGGGTCAACAAATTGTAGAATATGAAAATAGAGAAGCATTATTTGGATGTACAAAATGAAGAGAAGTGAGAAGAATGGGAGAACAATTTCTAAATGACTAAAACAACGTAAAGGAAAACAACTTTGAAAAAGATCAGAACTCTAATTGCTGTAGTGGCTAATTCTGACTTTAGAAAAAGACCATATAAAACCTGCTTTTACTTCTTGACATAGAGATGATGGATGAGAAGTACAAAACGGAACATGCTCCCAGAAGTGGTCAATGGGTTTGCTGGACTATGCTTATTTGTTACAAGGGATGATTCCTATTAGAGTGGGGCATTGGGACTGTTGGTGAGTAGTGATAGAAATGGGAAAAAAAAAAAAAGACAAGAGCATCAATGAAACGTTAGAAATACTCAGCAAAAAAAGAAGGAATTTCAGGAAGGAATACAGATAAGCAGACTAGTTTATTATATTATATTATATATTACATACCACCATGTTAAATTTAATATGTACTTTAAAAAACCCACAGGTAACAGAAATTTACAGCCTTCTGTACAATTGTTTTTGTGTCCCTTTGAATATCAAAATGTTCCAATTCATAATAAACAAGAAAAAAATTAAATACAAAGAAAAGAAAGCTATGTTGGAGCCAGATTTTAAATGCCAAACTGAGTAGATTGTGTTTTATCCCAGGCAATAGGGAGCCTCTGAGGATTCTTAGGCAGAAGAGTGACATTGTTAGATTTTTGCTTTAAGCAGATTATTTTGGCATTTGTATGAAGGATGGATTGAAGAAAGGGAGGGAATGGAGGCCAGGAACCCAATTAGGAGATCATGGCTTTATTGCAGGCAGTAGATAATATGTCTGGATGAGGGTGACGGTCATTCAACTAAAGAGAAGATGTTGCAGAGCTAGAATTGATAAAATAGGCAACTAATTAGATTTTTGTTATGTGAGAGAGTGAAGAGTTAAGGATGACTCCGAGTTAGAAAGCAACTAAAATTAGGCATTTCCCCACTGCAGAGATCCAATTGGCATTCAATTTGATTCAATTCAACAAACATTTCTTAAATTATACTATTGTCTGGTATTATGCTAGGTGCTAGGGATACAAAGGAAAACATTAAAATATTCCTGACTTCAAGGAATTTATATGTTATTGGAGAGAAGGGGAATGCATCTTGTATAGAAATAAACACAAAGTACATCCAATGCCGTTTTAAGGGACAGAAAGCGATTACAACTTGGGGTGGGGTATGGATGTCAGAAAAGGGTCTTATGTCTGAACACAATCCTTTAAAAGAATTTAGATGCTTTTAACTGTAGGGAGAGAGTTCAAACCTTACAAGAACAACTAATATACACATGTTGATGGGCTGTCAAATACAGACAACAGCCCATAGCCCAGTTTCATTGGAATCAGAATGTTTAAAGGGAAATAACTTGACTTGGAGAACTTTAAGTGTCCTCCAAAGAGTATTCTGTCCCCTTTTATCCTAGAAGCAATAGGAGTCACTGAAGATGTTTGAGTAGAAGAGTAAGATGGCCATATCTGTTTTAGAATATCATTCTGGTGACTGTGCGGAGAATGAAGTCAAAGTCGGCTCCTCCAAAACAGGGTTTCAATTCAGACATGTTATTTTTAGTCAACAGGGATTTTTGTTTTATTTTGTTTTATGATGCAAACAAAATGTTTTATCTCAATGAGGAGGCAAAGACTAGCTATAAGCATGAACCTTTCAATAAAACTGGAATTGTCCTGAAATCAAAATATACTGAAACCAAATGCCTGATAGTAAAGATGTTTTCTTCTGCCCTGATTACTTTATCAGGGATAGGGAATTACTGGATGCGGGAACTTCATAGAAATGCAAACTATAGTCTTAGAAAGTTGTCTAAAACACAGAGAGATTAACTGACTTGCCTAGTATGACACAACTAAGAGAAGTCAGAGGCGAGACTTGAACTGTGTCCTGCCTGACTCTGAAGTGATTTTCCTATCAATTATGATCAATTCCTGATCAATTTAATAAATTATAGTAAATACACCTTCAGGTTTCTAGGGGGCACCATAGTGCATAGAGTTCAAGCCTAAAGTATTTATTTCCTCAAAATCAAATCCAACCTCATACAATTAAAAGTTGTATGACCCTGGGCAAGTCACTTAACTCTGCCTCAGTTTCCCCATCTGTAAAATGAGCTGTAGAAGGAAATGGCAAACACTCCGATAAACTTTAACTAGGAAAGCCCCACATAAGTTTCAAAGAAAGAGTCGGACACAACTTAAAAAATGACTGAATGATAACAAAATGGCACCTTACTCATCTATCATACTTGATAAGTATTGGCTGCTTTTATGTGTGGTTTTCACAACAAATCTAAAAGAAAGACATTTGCCTCATTTTAAAAATAAGGAAACTGAGGAAGGAAGTTTGAAGCATTGCTGTTCTTAAAAAGATAGCCAGGTCATCTGTTAACCAGAAACCAGAGGGTTCTCTTTTGGAGGAAGATGTTTTTTAAATAAATTATTCTTCATAGGTGTTGATCTAGAATTTTACTACAGCCAGTCTCTTGCAGTTTTTTCTCTTCTTCCCAAGTTGGAAGCAGATCTTTCCTTGCTCCCAAATAATAGGATCTATCAATTGACCTTCCCTGTAGCAATCACAAATATTCTCATTCTCCTACAGAAGTCCATTCTCTTTGTGTAGCTGCCCAGTTAGTCACCATGTCTCAAAGCATATGGCTTCCTTTCATAGCTTAAATGGGATATTTTTGTTTCCCATAAATCAGTGCATGCCAGAGCATGCATTCTAGAGCACAGATAGAAACACGATGAACGCTCTAATCAGGCAAGGGCCATGTTATAAAGAAAAAATAAAGAATGTTCTGTGGTTTCAATTAAAGAAGGTCACTATAGGATTGAAAGCCAATTTCAACTTTTCAGATTGCCTTTAAAATAATAGAATAGAAGGAACATAAATGCCCCAAATCATTTCACCACTAGTTTTATACTGCTCAGAAATGTAGTTCAGATGGAAATGAGAGAATCATACATGCAGGAGGTGCTCAGTAAATGCATAGGGAATTGATGTGTCACATTTTAACTCTTCTTTTAGGAAAAATGGTGAAAAATCTTATTAATTTAGACTCACTTGAAAATTGTGATAATTTTGAATTTTATAGTATTGGTTTTCCTTTACTTAGAAAATTCTTTCTTTACAGAATGTTAGCTTTGGGCAGTTTATTGCCTAGCATAGTGCTTCATACAAAGGGCTTGATAGAATTTGTTAAATTAAATCCAATTTGAGACCACCTTGTCCAACTATCTCCTTTAATAGATAAGGAGAGAAATCCAGAGATTTGAAATCACTTGCTAACGTTTTCTTGAATGACTTATAGATCCATGCATCAATGTAAGTATTTCCTCCTCTCATACAAAGCTCAGTTTCTCTCTACCTTACTAGATAGTTCAGTTCTGGATAATATAAATTAATAGGATAAATAAGATTATAGAGGGAATGAAGAAAATACTATGAAAATAATTGATTTCATTTTAAGCACTATAGAAACATCCATTTACAAATTATAAAACATACTTACCTATTCATTTAAATGGGTAGCCTAAAGATATGTACTAAACAATATGGCCTAATTTATTTATTGAAAGTATGAGTGAATTAAACTAGATTCTTCTCTAAAAATCATTTTGTGACTCAGGCTTTTTTCATTGATTTGGATTGACTTCCTCTCCCCTTACCACTAAGAATGAATTAGTGGTATTGCTTTTGCTAATGGAAACCAGTAATTATATTCTAAGAGCTGGAAAGGACCTTTGGGCAGAGGTGTTAAACACACAGGCTCCAATCCTCCTAAGTGTGTCTGAACCAGATTAAAATGTAATTGGGAATTTTTTTTTTATGCTTCTCTTTTTTTTTTTAATTTTTATTTAATGATTACTTTATATTGACAACATTATCCCTTGCACTCGTTTCTTTTCCGATTTTTTTTCCCTCCCTCCCTCCACCCCCTCCCCTAGATGGCAAGCAGTCCTTTATATGTTGGATATGTTGCAGTATATCCTAGATACAATATATGTTTGCAGAACCGAACAGTTCTCTTGTTGCATAGGGAGAATTGGTTTCAGAAGGTATAAATAACCCGGGAAGAAAAACAAAAATGCAGATAGTTTACATTCGTTTCCCAGTGTTCGTTCTTTGGGTGTAACTGCTTTTGTCCGTCATTTATCAATTGAAACTTAGTTAGGTCTCTTTGTCAAAGAAATCCACTTCCATCAAAATATGTCCTCATACAATATCGTTGTTGAAGTGTATAATGATCTCCTGGTTCTGCTCATTTCACTTAGCATCAGTTCATGTAAGTCTCACCAGTCCTCTCTGTATTCATCCTGCTGGTCATTTCTTACAGAACAATAATATTCCATAACATTCATATACCACAATTTGCCCAGCCATTCTCCAATTGATGGGCATCCATTCATTTTCCAGTTTCTAGCCACTACAAATAGGGCTGCTACAAACATTTTGGCACATACAGGTCCCTTTCCCTTCTTTAGAATTTCTTTGGGATATAAGCCCAATAGAAACACTGCTGGATCAAAGGGTATGCACAATTTGATAATTTTTGGGGCATAATTCCAGATTGCTCTCCAGAATGGTTGGATTCGTTCACAACTCCACCAACAATGCATCAGTGTCCCATTTTTCCTGCATCCCCTCCAACATTCATCATTATTTTTTCCTGTCATCTTAGCCAATCTGACAGGTGTGTAGTGGTATCTCAGAGTTGTCTTAATTTGCATTTCTCTGATCAATAATGATTTGGAACACTCTTTCATATGAATGGTAATAGTTTCAATTTCATCCTCTGAAAATTGTCTGTTCATATCCTTTGACCATTTATCAATTGGAGAATGGCTTGATTTCTTATAAATTTGAGTCAGTTCTCTATATATTTTAGAAATGAGGCCTTTATCAGAACCTTTAACTGTGAAGATGTTTTCCAGTTTGTTGCTTCCCTTCTAATCTTGTTTGCATTAGTTTTGTTTGTACAAAGGCTTTTTAATTTGATGTAATCAAAATTTTCTATTTTGTGATCAGTAATGGTCTCTAGTTCATCTTTGGTCACAAATTTGGGAATTTTTTAAACAAAATATATAAAATGCAATAGAACATAGATAATGCTAATATGTGTTTTTAATTATATTTTTATTTTATTAAAGCTTTTTATTTATGAAATATATGCATGGATAATTTTTCAACATTGACCCTTGTAAAATCTTCTGTTCCAAATTATCCCCTCCTTTCTCCCATCCCTTCCCCTCGATGGCAGGTAGTCCAATATATTTTAAATATGTTAAAATATATGTTAAATCCAATACACACACACACACACACACACACACACACACACACACACACACACACACACACATATATAATGTGCTTTTTAAAAGTCAATATGCTACCCATAAGTATCCTTATGTACTAACCTAGTGGCCCTGTTTCTATTTAAAGCTACTTCCTTAGAGATCATAAAGTGAATTCCCCTCCTTTATTTTGTAGATAAGGAAATGAAGTTTAGAGCATAAATGGCTTGTTTAAGGTAAGATTACCCATAAGCAACCAAGTACAGTCTTGAAACCATAACTTCTGAATTCTAGTTCAATGCAAATTTTTTTTTCTTTTTTTTCTTCCTTTCCTTCTCCCTTGATTGATTGATTGGAGGCAACAATCAAGGTAAAGTAAGTTACCCAAAGTCACACAGCTTGTGTCTGAGACTAGATTTGAACTCAGAGTCCTCCTGACTTCAGGGCCTATGCTCTATCCATTGCACCACCTATCTGAAGCTCAATGCTCTTTCCATCACACCATGCTTCTTCCTCTGTCTCTTTCATCCTGATTGGAAGATCTGTTCCTAGAATTGAGGTGTTAAAATAATTCCCAGAGTGTCTACTATATTGAACAATGTAAAGTACCGACTGGCTCAATATGAGTGGTTGAAAATTTGTGATAGGTAGAATTTTAGGATTTGGGTGAAGTAGAGGGATAATTAGGAGGATTAGGATAGAAGCTTGTAGGGCAAGAACTCCGCCTAATTTGTTGGGAATTGAGGAGAGGATTGTTTATGCAAATAGGAAGTATCATTCTGGTTTGATGTGGGGAGGGGTGTTTTTATTCATTTACAAATTGGGAAAAATTACCTTTAAAAATGTGTCTAAGTCTTTGAGTTTTGGTGATCACTGAGAATTCTTTTGGAGCAGCTGGATGGAGCAGTGGATAGAACCTCAGCCCTGAAGTCAGGAAGACCTGAGTTCAAATGTGGTCTCAGACACTTAACACTTCCTGTGTGATCCTGGGCAGGTCACTTAACCCCACATGCCTCAGGGGAAAAAAACAAAACAAAAAGAATTCTTTTATCTTTGGATTGGAACAAAAAAGAATGTATATTAGTTAAAATATAAGCATGTCTCAAAATGGCATAAACACTAACAATAACTGTGTGCTTTATACACAGCGTCTCATCTAAACTTTGATACAACTCTGTGAAGTAGGTGCTACAGGTATTATTATCTCTGCTTTATAGATGAGGAAATTCAATCTTAGAAAGTTGTCATTTATTCAGATCAAAACTTTCAAAGGTAGGGTTTGACCCCATATTGGACACTCTCTCCATATCTACGGTATCTAGCAATATAATTAATTGAACAGTGTAGCTTAAACACCTCTACTTTTAAAAATGACACTGGCTGCAAAGACATGTCCATTCATCAAGCATCCGCAAAACAGAAACATTCTCCTATGGCCTAAGGTCTTACCACTTGATTAGCGTAGACTCGCAGGAGGCCTCAAACTATTTAAATAGGGGGCCAGTTCACTGTCCCTCAGACTGTTGGAGGGCCGGACTATAGTAAAAACAAAAACTTTGTTTTGTGGGCCTTTAAATAAAGAAACTTCATAGCCCTGGGTGAGGGGGATAAACGTCCTCAGCTGCCGCATCTGGCCCGCGGGCTGTAGTTTGAGGACCCCTGGATCAGCATGGTCTAGTGAATGTCAACCCAGCATGGTCATTCACTAGTACTTTGGGACAGTCTCATGGCCTCTAAAATGAGTCAATTAAAATAAATGATCTCTAAGCTCCCATTCAGTTCTAAATACCTTGTCACTAATTCCAAAGAAAAATACTAGATAGTAGTTAGAATCTATAATGATAAATAAGCAACAGAGTAATTGCTTTAAAGGAAATAAGTGTTGGAAAGAAGAGGTCAAGTCCTTTTGTCTAAAAAAAAGTCCATTCAACCCCCACCCCCGCCAAAAAAAAAAAAAATCCTCCGTATGAAATCTATATTTAGCAAGATGCCCAGCAGAACACAGCATTACTTTACTGCTATTCTGATAGCACAGCATTTGTGCATTCTGTATGCAAGACTGCTGGCTCCAGTCAGCCCTTGTTCTAATTAATACAAGTCAGACCAAATCAGTGGGTGGAGGAAGAAAGCCTCGAAATAAAAAGAAAATGAGACGTTAGCACAAATGCCTATCACATTGTGAATATCTACTCATCTGCATAATATTAATGATACCAAATATGCAAACAGATGTTTCTCTCATTAAATTGTATATGCAAATACTACTGGTAGGAGTGGTAATGTTGTCTCAGGGTTGAGAGATCATTGAGGGTAATTAAAGGTTAATCTAGTTTTCAGTTCACAGACTGTAGGACATGAGTGGTTGTAAAGAAAAATTGTCACTTAACCTTCAATTCATTACCAATGGCACATGGATTTTCTACTAAAATAACATAAACATATACGCGTTAATCATTATCTCCTGCCTCAGCAGTGGGTATATCACTAGCAAAAGACCAGAAATTACTTGTTGTGAGTCAAGCAAAGGAAGAGCTTCTGTAATGCATTAATAAGGAAAATAGAATTTCATCAAAAATTGTTAAGGCTCCAATCTAGTGTTCTAATCTCATTAAATGCATTTCAATTGCTGAGATATTGTCAAATGTTAATAGAAACGTGTCTGAAGTACTTGTGGGACAATTCTTGTAGTATAATTAAAAGTAATGTTTTCGATGCTGTGTGTGAAGGTTGGAGACTGCAGTAACTTCACTAGGATTCAACAATCTGTTTAAATCTCAGTATCCTGCTGGGTAGATTGAACACAGTAAATCACTTAGCACATTTTTTTTTAAAGAAAAAGTTTAACCCACCAGATTTGGGGGGTGGGGAGCATTTTAGTTCTTCGTCCCAAAGAGAAAATCAAGTAATGGAGATTGGACAATTCAGAATTCGCCCAATTCTATGACAGTGGATATAGATTCCAGGAAAAGTTAAGGAGGAAAATAGAAGTGAAATGGGTTTAATAGCTTTCAATAACTAAAGTCCTTTTATTTACTGTCCAACAATTACAAGAAGCATATATTTGGATTAATGGCAAATAAGGCTGCCATGCAGAAGCAAGGCTAATCTCTTGTCTCTCTTTTACTTTTATAGTGAAGGACTACACCAAAATAAAATATTGAGATAATTAACCCCAAACCCACGAAAGAATAAAAAACTGATTATCTGATATCTCCATGTTAATGGATCTGAAATTTAATTCCAGTTCCCATGAAAACTTAAATTCCTTCCAAAATTGAATTGAAAACTCGAAAAGAAACAAGAAAAGTCATTGAAAATCTTACTCTAATAGGGCAATGTTCAACCTGTAGTTAAATTTTGTGATTCTTATCTATCTGCCTTTCTAAGGACTTCTTAAAATCCCAGTATCAACAGCTGAGAAGTCTCAGAGAGATTAATTGCTTGCTCAAAGCCACAAAGTAGTGAGTGGTAGAAATAGGATTTGAATACAGGTCTTTGAACACCAAATTTAATGTTCTTTTCATTATTTTCATTATCTTGTTTATAGATCTAAAATATATATAATCTATAGTTTTTTTGAACAATCAATGGAAGAGTAAAGACATTTAATTAAATTGTCCTTTGGCCTATACAGTTAGGTAAAATAATTACCTGGCTGCTTTGTGTTTTCTATTCAATAAATGACTTCCTTTCACATTTTTTTGGGGGAAATTCTGTTTAAACTATTATTTAGCCTCTAAGCATAAATCAAGTTGCTAAACAACCCTGAGGGCAGTAGGTAACATTGGGGGTAGATTGGAGTTGTACCTGACTCTTTATGATTCCATAAAGATTCCATAAAGAAGACCTAAGTTCAAATCAGCCTCAGACATTAACATGGGCAAGTCACATAACCCTGTTTGTCTTAGTTTCTTCATCTGTGAAAAAAAAGTGGAGAAGAAAATGGCAAACCACTCTAGTATCTAGTATCTAGGGTCATGAAGAGTCATATGTGACTGAACATCAAAAACAAACCCATCAAATGGAATCTCAAAGTCATCCAGTGGTAGCCCAGTGCACATCAGAATATTAAAGGACCACAAATTTTGAATTGGAAAGGATCTTGGAAGCAAGGACATGCTGGTAAATGTTTAACAATCAGCTCTCTGGAAAGTACAACAGGCTTTCTCCCTCTCTCTCCCCTCCCCCTAGTATTTTATTTTTCCAAATACATGCAAAGATAGTTTTCAACATTCACCTTTGCAAAAATGTGCTCCAAATTTTTCTCCTCATCCTCCTAGCCCCCTCACCAAGTCAGCAAGCAATCTGAAATAGTTTAAGTACATGCAATTCTAAACATATTGCTATATATTCTTCATGCTGAAGCACACTACACTTTCCAGTTTAATCCTAAAATCATTAACTTTTTCTTTGTCACTGTTTAAAGACTAGACCATTAACAAAATAGTAAGCAATGCATGAACTTGCTGAATTCCCATATATAAATAACACTGAAAATTTAGTAAGAGTGGGTCTAACCAACAGGATGATTTCAGAAAGGCCTGGAGAGACTTACATGAACTGATGCTGAGTGAAAAGAGCAGGACGAGGAGAGCATTATATACTTCAGCAACAATACTATATAATGATCAATTGAGATGAACCAAATCGGTTCCATTTGTTCAATAATGAATAGAACCAGCTACACCCAGCAAAAGAACTCTGGGAAATGAGTGTGAGCACTACATAGCATTTCCAATCCCTCTGTTTTTGTCCACTTGCATTTTTGATTTCCTTCACAGGTTAATTGTACATTATTTCAAAGTTCGATTCTTCTTATGCAGCAAAATAACTATGGATATGCATACATATATTGTATTTAACATATACTTTAACATGTATTGGTCTACCTGCCATCTGGGGGAGAGAGTTGGGGGAAGGAGGGGAAAAACTGAAACAAAAGGTTTTGCAATTGTCAATGCTGAAAAAAAATTACCCATGCATAGAGGTAAATAAAAAGCTATAATAAAAAAATAAATAAAATTTTTAAAAAGAGTGGTTCTAAGCTGGCACTAGCCCAACCTTGGGTGGGGATCACCTAAACCAGCCTTCTCACACAGATGCCCAAGATCACACAGGGAGTAAGAGGCAGGGACAGGATTTGAATCAAGAGGCTCTCCGCCTACCAATCCAGCACTTCCCCACTATAACTCTTCCCTTTCCTTAGACTCCCTGGTTGACCCTGGAAGTAAAGGAGGAAAGCAGAGAATTTCAGAGGCAATAGAGTACAGTGTTAGTTTTACCAGTCCTTGTGCTTGATGAATGAACTTCCTCCTTCTTAAATACCAGGAGATCCAAGGGCTGATTCTGGAGTTACTTCTGGGTTTTGAGGCAATGTAGCAGAAAGGAAAAACGGAAGCAAAAAGCTTGAGCTTAGATGACCTGACCTGGAATCAGGATTGCTGTGAAGTTGTACCTGACTCTTTATGATTCCATTTGGGGTTTTCTTGGCAGAGATACTGGAGTAGTTTCTCTTTTCCTTTTCCAGCTCATTTTACAGGTGAGGAACTTCAAGCCAATAGTGACCTGCCCAGTGACACACAGCAAGTGTCTGAAGTCAAATTTGACCCCAGGAAGATGAGACTTCCTGACTTCAGACCCAGCACTGACGCTGTGCCATTTAGCAGATCTCACTGTCAGAGATAAGTCACCACTTCGGAAGGAACCTCAGTTTCTGCATTTATGCTATGAAATGGGGGAGGGAAAGTATCTGCCATCATGTATGTGCAACAGCAAGCCTGCAGCTTCTACTTGACTGACTGGAAGGTTGACTGAGTAAATGAGGGAAAAAAAGATTGAATTATGGACCTATGACTTTATAAATAATCTCTTCTGATTGACTGCCCTTTTGCCAGTTCTGACATTAGGCACCCACCATAGCAAGGACTTCTGCTTGATAAACATCTCATGTTCAAGATCAGGACAAAAATGGATACTCTGCATCTGACTAGACTTTTGCTAAAAAGAACTCTATGAATTCTTTAGATTGTTCATCCACATTAATTTTATTCTGTCCATGATAGGCAGCAGACAGATAATTCACTGGGCATATTTTCAATTATTTTATGAAGTACTCTAGCCTTACTCCAATTTAAAAAAAAAATTTTTTTTTTGTTCCTGGAGGGAAATCTCAGTAAATTGCATCTAGGCTTCTTCTTTCTTGTTTCCCAAACACATGGCTTTTAAAAGTCAGTATTGTTAAGGAACATAAATAGACACAAGTCATTGACTAAAAAACTGAGGGGTGTGTGTGTGTGTGTGTGTGTTTAAATCAAGACATGAACTCAGGGCCTCCTGTGATTAGTCAGTTGAAATCTAATAAGATCAGGCTGGACACAAAGGACATACACACTAGTAATTAGATAGAATCTCTACCTTTAATATTATATAACCCTTAGCCTACAAGACTTGCTCTGTATTTTCATGAAAAGATGATTTTAGTTAATGAATCTTGGCTTTTGCATTTATTGACTTTCTTTTGTGTCTTTTTACTTACGCCTCTGTTTTATACAACCTAACTAAGAATGATTTCTCTAAGAAATGTCTCAAAAATGGGATCATCTAGGTGATGTAATGGATATATAATATATAATAGATAATAGAGCTTTGTGGTCAGAAGGACCTGAATTCAAATCTCGCTTTAAATACTTACTAGCTAAGTAGTTAGCTTAGTTCAGTTTAACCCTGGACAAGTGACTTAATCCTGATTGTCTTTCCCTCAAAAAACAGAAATGTCTCAAATTAACAAAAACTGTGAAGAATCATCCAATGCTCCAACAAATCTGTGATCTCTGTGATGAAGCTGATCATAACCCTAAATGCACGCTGCCTGCCTATTTTCTGTGATTTTCTTTGCCACAAGAAATACATCTGCTCTACTGGGAGCTTTTTTTGAGATTATTGCAAGGACACTAAGATTGCTTGACGGTCATCTATCAGCTGTTCATCTCTCAAATGACTGGCCCTTTTAAAAAATTTTATATGTGTGTTTATATGTATGTCTATATACATATGGACATACACACACACACATGTGTGTGTGTGTGTGTGTGTGTGTATAAAATCTCACATTATTTTCTCTTCACAATTCCTTGTTATACATTGCTTGGTCATGTGAAGTTTTTTGGATGATCCCTCACTTCATTTCATTAGTCTCTTGAGTTGGAGGCACTGAATTCAAATTCTAACCCTGTGTCTTATTACTTGTATGACCTTTGAGAAAGTCATATATCTCTGTAGCCATACAATATTACAAAGAATCATAAGGAATTAATATTTCTGGAAATTCTGTTCTGGAATGGGATATTTAGAAACTGTTAAATATAATCATTATTTAGGCAGCCAGGTGATACAATGGATAAAGGTCAGGAAGATCTGAGGTCAAATCCAGTTCTAGAGACTTACTAGTTGTGTGACCCTGGGCAAGTCCTCATCTGTAAAATGAGCTGAAGAAAGAAATTGCAAATTATTCCAGTATCTTTGCAAGAAAACCCTAAAAAGGGTCACAAAAAGTTGGGTATGACTGAAATGAATGAACAACAATGAAAATGATATTTATAAAGAAAGAGATTATAACCTTGAGAGTTATTATAACCTGAAAGTTAAGCTGATTTACTGAAGATCACACAGAGAGATGATGGCAGAGCTGGGATTAAAACCCATCATTTCACCCCTCTATATATGGAATATGTACCAATTTTGTCCTGTTTATGGACCCAAAACAATTATCAAAAAGAAGATTAGTTCTTATGGTATCTTTAATCTGATTAGGAAAAATGAGGTTAATAACTATGTTGAGATTAATCATTTTGATGATTATGGGGCACCTCAGTGGTATAGTTCAGACAGGAAGGACCCACGGATCCATATTCATGAGGGAAAATATGAAGCTCTTAATTGGGGTACTGGGAGCAATGTCCATTGCATTGGACTGTATTTAGCAACCCAGGTCAGAGCAGGATATTCCATGGCTGAAATATCGAGTCTGAGTTGCACATCTAAGCACTCTGTTTTAGGGATCAGTTGTAGGCTCCTTTTGCTTAGCCTGTGTGTACAGATTTGCACTCCTACAAATTTCTGAGCCATGGGGTAGTGGTAGGAGAGGGAGTGAATGGAGGGTATGTGGAAGAATTTTTAAAATGCTCTGATTTCACTAGCGATAGTTCCATAAGATCATCTTCTTCTCTTTTTTTGTTTTTACTTTTTTCCCCTGAGGCAATTGGGTTAAGTGATTTGCCCAGGGTCACACAGCTGGGAAGTGTTAAGTGTCTGAGCCTGAAGTTGAACTCAGGTCCTCCTGACTTCAGGGCTGGTGCTCTATCCACTGCACCATCTAGCTACTCCATAAGACCATCTTCTGGGAAGAATTCTTCAATGAGGGAGGAGAAGAGCAAACAAGCATTTATTAAGTCCCTACTATATACCAGGCTTTAAGTGCTTTACAAATGTTTTTCCATCTGATCCTTACAACAGCCCTGTGACATAAACACTACTATTGTTTTTTACAGTGGAAGAAATAGATTGACAGATTAAGCGATTTGCCCACAGCCACAAAACTAGTGTCTGAAGCTGTATTTGAACTCAGGTCTTCCCGACTCCAGACTTAACACTTTATCCAGTATACCATCTAGCTGCCTCAATAGAATACGTATAGTAAACCTATAACAGAGAATAATAATAAATCATATTCTGATTATTTTTGGATAATGAAGATATAGAAAGAAATCCAAAATCATCACATTTAATAAACTTTATTGAGCATTTTATCCACTAAAAGATGATTTCTTTCTCTTAGCAGGGGCCCCAGGTTCTTGAAATGGAATATGAACTTTGGCTGATCCTATCAAGGTTTATTGATCTCTGTGAAATCATCACCTACTATGCACAAAGGCTTGTGCTTCATGAAATTAGATGGTAAAAATATTTTCAGTTTCTTAAAATATGTATCTCTTTTCAGAACTATTCCCTTGAAATCTCATTTTCTCATACAGGAAGAAATTTATCACCCAACTCTTTCCTAAAAATGGAAGTTTTGCACATCTAATTGCAAGAGTTGGTGAAACAAAACAGAACAGATCTTTCTTGCCTTGAGTCATATCCAAGGGGATTAATTTGTCACTCTTCAAAAAACAAGTCATCGGAGGGATACCCTCTTTGATTCTCTAGTCTCACATTAATTAGAAGTAGTAAGAACACTAGATACACTTGGTATTTGAAAAATTAGAAGAAAAAATTTTGCCACACCTCTCAAGAGGAGAAAACAACAAAGATATCCAACAGACAACAAAACCCTAAAGGCAAGAAACATGAAGGATCATTAGATCACATTTCTACTCTTGACTGTAGCAAACTTTGCTTAATAAAAAATAACTTATTTGTGCTGAGAAACTCCATATGATGAATTTAATGATGAAAAAACATGTAGTTTATTAGGAAAAATGATACTATATATATGTTCATATTATATAAAATGATTTTGTAAGGAAAGCAATAAATTGGAACAAAATCTGAGACCAAGCCAGATTTGGGGATTTGATGAAGCAAGGGATTTAAGCCTCATTTGTATTTTTTATTGTATTTGATTATAATTAGAATTGATGTATTGCTTGAACACACCAAAATGTAAGCACAATCTACCCAACAACATTTCTTGACTCTGTGAAACTACAATATTAAATGAAACAGTGTTTCAGGGGTCAGTTAATTCTAAAGAACAAAGTTAGAAGTAGAATAGCAAGCAAAATGACATTAGAGGGAATTAATGTACTCTCATGCTTAAGTGTCAGCTTGTCACACGCTATATTGTTTATATCACAAGCAATAGAATGTCTTAGCAGATTTCACCTTAGGGTGGGATTTTGCAGCTATAAATGTCACTGGGAGAATACCTGTATAAAAAGATGGGGCTTTATTCAAGGAGAAGTTTGGGGTAATTAAACATAAAGTTTCTTGATTTTAATCCAGCCAATTTTTTCTTCCTGGGCCCAGTTCATTTTCCATTTTCGATGTCCTCTCTGGAATATTGATGGGACCAGATCCATACACTGTCCATCTAACATTTCATAGTGTGGGCAATAGGCACCTCATCAATCAATCGATCCACAGGTTTTTATTAAGACCCTACTGTGTGCCAGGCACTGCAGAAACAAATGCAAAGAATGAAACCATTTTCAGCTCTTTAAGGAGCTTGTCATTTAATGGACATATAGGTGTATGACCACAGCTGCACAGCTGTAAAGCATGTAATAAAAGCACATTCTCTGAATAATTCGTCTCAGGTTCCCCAAAAGGCAATGGAGCGTGTTATGGTGGGCATGGTTGGCTGCAGTGTGTTATCAAAGTATACCTGGTATAAAAGATATTATCAAAGAAATAAATGACAAAGAGGTAAGTCAGTCCTATAGGGAGGGGTGACGGATAAGGAGCACAAGGGCACAACTGGCATCGAAGCAAAGTCAGGGGATCTAAAGAAAGCCCTTCCGGTTTCGGGACTGAGCCCCTGGCGAGGAAGTAGGAGGAAACATGGACAAGAGCCACACAGTCTGAGTAGGTGGAGGTGAGGTGTGACCAGCACTTGTGAAAGGAGGTCCCTGATCAGTGAGATCAGAATTCCCCTAAAATATCACAAAGAGCATCGAAGTTTGTTTTTGTTATCCTAGCAATAGGGTTATATGATTGCACAGAGAAAAGAAGCATTGGTTTGGGGGTCTAAGATCAGTGTTCAAACCTGGCCTGTACTTGTAACCTTGGGCCATTTGATCTCCCTGAACCTCAGCTAAGTAGAGTGTACTCTATCAAGAGTTCTTAGCCCTGGAAAATGAATGGATGCCCATCAATTGGAGAACGATTGGGTAAATTGTGGTATATGAATGTTATGGAATATTATTGTTCTGTAAGGAATGACCAGCAGGATGAATACAGAGAGGCTTGGAGAGACTAACATGAACTGATGCTGAGTGAAATGAGCAGAACCAGGAGATCATTATATACCTCAACAATCCCTAAGTAGAATCTACACTCTACTTTTAATAATCATTTTAATAATCATTTCATCATAGATCCCTCAGATCTAGAAATATCCACTGCTGAGGAACTCACAGACTTTTGCTAGTCAATATCTGATACTACTGGTGCAGCTACATCTGGAAATGATGTGAGAATTTGCTTTCATAAACACAGGAATAGGAACTGGACCTGTGATTTCATTGATGTAGGAAGCCTCCCTCTACCAAGGCAAGTTAGCATCTTCTCTGTGCCTTATAACCTTAGAAAGTTGTCTAGAGCAATGAGATGTTATGGGATTTAGGGTCACACAGTAAGTATCCAACAGGAATTTTAAATCCATAAAGTTCTGTTTTGATCGGATACATTATTTAGATTAGATCCTATACTAGTGTTCTAATCACTGGATGCTGGAGAATCGTCATGTTTTGCATTTCAAAACTTGAAATATGATTGTAATTCCTAATGTTTAAGAAGCAAACAAAAAAAAAAAAAGGAATCACCCCATCAAGGGAGAATAATAACAATGCTTTTTCGGAAGCAATGAGATTTTGATGCTGAGTTAGCATCCTTTATTTTAGAAAACAGTCATAGACTTCCACCATCCGCTCCATCTCCCCAAAGCCAAGTCTCTCCTCCCTTTCTGGCCATGTGCATAACTATACTATGAAGCAGGATTTCAAAAGTCTTCTTCCCACCTTTCATCATGTCCTCAAACATGCAGCTTGAGAAGCAATCTTCATTGCCTGCTTGTTTAAGGTAATTACAACATGTATTTCTTCCCTGCTGGCTCTGTTGGAGCAGAAAACACTTCATCATTTACTTCAGTCACAAGAAGAAAGAAAAAAATCGGGAATATAAACACCGTGGGTATTTTTTCCCCCTTTTTTCTTTACATTGAAAGACAGGGCTCAGGGTGAGTTTTTCAATAATCAACCAAAGTTGGCAATCATGCTAATAGCTCTGAAGTTGCCTGGAGAGCTCTCCTCCCGGGTAGCTGGAGCCAAAGGGGGGTGCTGAGGGCTTTTTGTTCTCTTGTTGGTAAATAACTGGCCTCTATTTACATACAGCTGTTTCCTTTTTCAAAAGATATTCAAAAGCCTGGGTAGTTTCTGGGAGTTGCTTTCCAAGGGGAGGGGTATGTGGGGGGGGATATATCTGAATTTTTAAAGAGATTTAGGCCTAATTAAATCTATGCTGCCGGGAGAGAGTTGTAGAAATCCCTCTGTTTCAAGGTTTGTAGGAGGAGGGGGGAAATAAGGTGCATATGATTAACAGGCCAGCCCACGGTGTCAACATTAGCTCTTTTTTTCCAAAGTCAGAAATACCCCCAAGTGCATCTCTGAGAGCAGCCGGTGGGAGGGAGTTAGGAAGGGGGGGGTGGAGTTCAGAGAAATCCAAGGGCATGATGCCATTTGTTTTCGTAGGAAACCAAACTCAGCATTCTAAAAATGAACTTTTCTTCCAAGGTTAAAGGAAAAACTCCAGACGTGGAACTCAGGACCTCCTACCTCCCTCCCCACCCCCTTCAAACACTGCAGTCTTTAAGCTTTTCCCTGGTAGTCCAAGCTTCATAATGATTTCCCTGCTTCCCATAAAAGCCCTGCAACCAATTTGTACACTGTCCCCATGAAACAGTGGGAACAAGTCTTAAAGCCTAGGAATAAGGTAAAAGGCATGTTCAATAGGACGAATGAAGTACTATCGTTGAAATCTTTATTTCTGTGAAGATAGAGGGCTAAACCATTACCTTAGAATTCCAAATTATAACATCAGTGACTAAGGGAGTAAATTCATTCTAGTGGTAGGACTTCAGAAACCATAATCCTTTCTTAAAGCCCTTTTGTTATTTTAATGTCTGACAAATTATGCCTTTTTTTTTTTTTTAAAGAAGAAAAACACTTAGATTTTCTTCTGCTTTGGCCAAAAGTAGTTTCACTAGTTAAAGAAAAAGTTTTAATTTACTGTAACCCATCATCTCCACTCTGCTGGCTAAGCATTTGCACAAGAGAAGGTTATTTTAGCTACCAGAGAGTAGAACACAAAGTGACCATGGAAAACCTGCATCAGGTTGCTGTAGCAACAGTAGTTCTAGAAAAACTTAAATTTGGTGAAGGAGTTCTCACTGCTCACTTGAAAATGCAACACTCTCCTTCCCCTTAGTAGTTGTGTGATATGAGGCTGAGAAAATGAATCTGCTTACTATATCTCAGGTCCCCTCTCCTCATTATGGTGGTTCTATTTTACACTTATTAGTCAATTATCCTCCAAATGATTCCTGTTTATCAGAAGAATTCAGTGAAAATGTAGTTAAGAGAAATATACATATACACATACATAGAGAATTAGACAAAGTGTATATACATATATACATCCAGGTATAGGTCTTTCATCCCTGGAAAGCAATCAGGAGAAGAGACCTAGAGAAAGCGTGGTCAGGACATAGGAACTATACCTGTCTTCTGTTCTGCTGTTTTTGGGATCCAGCCCGGAAGCAGAGCAGATAGTATCCGCAGATGGCAACTTGGAATGCTTCTCTAGCATGAATTTAAGTCTTAGGGTAGGGCTATGAATGGTTATGAAAAGTAGTACAATGTGATGACAGAGACAGAACGACTAGAAATCTTAAAGTATAACCTGAGTAAGATGTTGAAAAGACAGCCTAAACCAGGTATTTAAAATTTTTTTTGGTATCATGGATCCCTTTTGCAATATGATGAAGTTTATGGATCCTTCTTCAAATAATGTTTTTAAATGCATAAGATAAAATATGGAGGATTACAATGGAAATCAATTACAAATTTTTTTTTGTGTGTGTGTGTGTGGAGAGTTCTATGTTTTATTTTGCAACATGATATTATGGAAATGTTTTGCACAATTTCATGTGTTTTTTCTCTCTCTTTTTTTAATTTAATAGCTTTTTATTTACAAGTTATATATGGGTAATTTTACAGTATTGACAATTGCCAAACCTTCTGTTTCAATTTTTCCCCTCCTTCCTCCCACTCCCTCTCCTAGATGGCAGGATGACCAGTAGATGTTAAATACATTAAAGTATAAATTAGATACACAATAAGTATACATGACCAAACTGTTAGGAAAGCAATTATATTGACACAAATATTAAAAAATTTTTAAAATTTGTGATATAGTAAATTATCTAGTGGTAGATCTAATAATAATAATAATTTGAAGGAAGTGTTGATTCTAAATGAAAGTCCAAGATCTCTGAAAGAAATATAATGTTTTATGGAAATGTAAGAAATGTAAAATAGCTAATACTATTGTGGTTTGTTGCCTAAAGTTGTTAATAGAAAGAAATGCTAAATTTTAGTTAGAGATGAGTAAAAAATAAAGATGGAATTTTTTCCCCCATCCAAGTTCACAAATCCCCTAAAAACTTTCCAGAGAATTGCCTCCCCCCAGTTTTAGAACTCCTGGTCTAGACTTAAGGAATAGATAGAAGGTGAATGCTCACAAGGAAAGAACAATGAACCAAAATCAGTTAGCAAAGAAGAAACCAGGTAATAAAACAATGTCATTTTAAAAAATAATTCTATTAATCTTTTGTTTTTTACTTCACCAGAATTTCTCTAAATATCCCTTTTCTTTCCTTTCCTGAGAGTCATCTAATATTGTATGTGTTTTTATGTGTTAAAAGCACAAAAGAAAAAGAAAAAAAGAAAAAAAAATCAGCAAAAACAAATCAATATGTGAAAAAAGTCTGAAAAGGAGCATGAATGAAAAGACCTCTCATTTCTCTTCTTTGGGGACATGCTGATTCTATGTAACTTTGTGATAGTAACTTTCAATTATTTTGTGGCTGTTCTTTCCATTTTGTTTTCATCATGTGATAGACTGTTTTCTTGAATATGTTTACTTTGCTCTTTGTTGGCTCATATAAGTTTTCCCATGCCTTCTGTATTCATGATAGGTATTATTTATAATAGCATAGTAATTTTCCATTTGTTTATGGATCACAATTCTTTTAACCATTTCCCCCAATCAATAGACCATCTTATGAAAGCTCATAATCCTTCTATTTCATTGAATGATTATTTTTTCCCTTTGAACTATTATGCTTAGTTTCACTAGGTAATGATTCTTGGTTGTAGTCCTAGCTCCTCTGCCTTCCAGAGTATCATGTTCCATGACATCCACTTCTTTAATGTTGCAGCTGCTAAATCTTTATGTCCTGATTGTAGCTCTCCACTATTTGAATTGTTTCTTTTTGGCCACTTGCAGTATTTTTCCTTAATTTGATAATGTTTCTTGGAGTTTTTATTATGGCATTTCTTTCCTGAGGTGAGTCAAAGGTATAATTTCTTGTTGTTCAGGTTCTCCTTTTAATTATGACTTTTAATCCAACGATTCTGACATTATCCCTACTGGATCTATTTTCCAGGTCAGTTGTTTTTCCAATGAGGTATTTTACATTTTTCCTATTTTTTTTCATAATTTTGAATTTGTTTGATTCTTGATGTCTTATAGTCATTAGCTTCCACTTGCTTAGCTTTTTTTACTTCCTTTTCTATTTTGGCTAATTGTACTTTTTAAAGAGTTATTTTCTTCAGTGAATTTTTGTTATCTCCTTTTCTGTTTGGCCAATTTTACTTCTTAAGCACTTGTTTTCTTTTTCCAAAGTACTTACTCTTTTTTCATAATTCTCTTGATCACTCTCATTTCTTTTCCAAGTTTTCTTCTACCTTTCTTACTCTTATAAGATTTTTAAGCTTCTTTTTGAGCTCTTCCACGAATTCTTTCTGGGCTTAACATCATTTCCTGTTTTACTTTGAGGTTTTGCCCATATGTGTTTTCTCACTTCTGAGTTTATATCTTGATTTTTCCTTTCACCATAATAACTTTTTATTGTCAGATTCTCATTATTTTTTGTTCATTTCTTTTGGCTTTTTCCCTTTCTTTTAGTTTGAGCTCTGCTCCTGGGGTGGAAGAGGCACTGTCTTGGGCTTCTTGTGCTAGAGGGTACAGGACCTGATTGTTTACCTGGTGCGACATTAGTGTTGCCCTAGGGTCCACATGGCACCCTTTTATTTGGTGCAATGCATCCACTGCATTGGGATGGGGGTTGGCTGGCACTGCTGGAAGTCAGAAGGGTCTGGCAGCTCTGAATGAAAGTATTTTTGATCCCCGCCAACTGTCTCCAAAGGTATCTTGTAGTAAACTATTTTGTGTGTATGTGCACACATGTGTATGTATATACACATGTGCATATATTTATTAACTAACTATGATTATGTGACACCTATATATATTGTATATGCTTATCTTCTACATTAGAATATAATTTCAATGCAAGTAATCATTATTTCATTTTTTGGTATCTGTATTTTGGCACCTTAGACAAAGTGTCTGTAAAATAGCGGGTACTTAAGAAATACTTGTAGATTGCTTGATTATTATATTCATTTTGTTCCTTGTTACTTTACCTAGTTCTCAAGGATCTGATAGATGGTACACACACACACACACACACACACACACACACACACCATTACGTCAGCTAGCAGTCACTAAAAATCCAGGTCATTTATATCTGTTGTGGTGGTGTATATCTGTTATTGTGGTATATATCAGTAAACAGGGAAGATTTTCCAAATAATTAAAATGTATTACTTCTAAAATTACTCTAGAAAATTATCATATCACACTTCTATGGGAGATTAGAAGGTATAAAACATGAACAGAATCTCAACAGGAATAAAACCATTAATTTGCACTTCAGACATCCCTTGACATGCACATAAGACAAAGACAACTTATTTTCCTCTCTATAATCATTTCCTCTCTTACTACCTTACTTTTGGCTCACAAAAATTAATAAAAGTCTTTAAGAAAAAATTTATGAAGTAGCTGTTCCATGCTAAGAAGTATTCTTTCCTGTCTTGGCATGCAACAATGAATGAATGAATAAATAAATTTTTAAAAATTTAAATGAATAAAAAGTAATTATTAAGAAATTTCCAAGTGTCAGATATTGTTTTAAGGATGCAAAAAATAAATGCAAGACAACCCCTTCCCTCAAGGAACTAACATTCTAATAGAAGAAAAGAGCACACAGTGGAGTGGTGGCAAGAGAAGAGTTCTTTGGAGAGGGAAATCAGAATGTCAATTGAGGGAAAATTATAAATAAATTTATAAAAACCCCAATGTATTTATACACTAGCCATCATGTATTCAATTATGTGCATTGGACAGCGCTAGGTGCTAGTTCTTATCTGGGCACATATGCTGGGGGCTACAGCATGGAAATGGACAAACACATACATCACCATTTGGAAAGAGAGAAGGAAAAAGTCTTAAAGAAGTCTAAGGATTATCAGAGGCATGGATGAGGCAGGGCATGGTAGGAAATAGGGAAAGGACTCAGTACAAAGTAGTAAGTGGAGTGTTAAATTTAAAGAACAGCAAGTGGGCAGATTTGACTGGAACAGAGTGAATATCAGAAATATCAAACTACTATGACTGGCAAAAACTCCCTAGAGTGGGTTCTAACCAGATTAAAACTAATTGGGAAAGTTGAACAAAAATAAATTGTAAAAAGCATGCAAAATAGATAATATTATTTGTGGTTTTCCAAGGCAATGTGCAGCCTTCAGGGAGGCATTTCCATTTGAGTTTGCCAACAACTATGTACAAAACTGGAAGCAATATTCATTAAGCATAGAAAGGTAAGCCGGGGCTTCAAATGCCCAAGTGAGGGATTTGTATGTTTTATTTTTGTTTTTAGAGGAAATAGAGATCCAGAACAGTCTCAAACGGGACAGTAATGGAGAGAGATTTATGCTTTAAAAAGATTATTTTGTCAAATATATCAAGGAAATATTCATACCAAGGGAACTGATCCAGTGCAATATTTCAGAAAGGGAGAAATGGTTTATTTTCAATTCTATATCCCTTGGCAAAAATTTCAGAAAGGAATCCTAAAGTTTAAAAAATGAAGTGACCTTAGGGATCAAGCCCAATCACCCTTGCTTTACAGATAAGGAAACTGAGGTCCAGAGAAGAAATAGAGTTCTTTTTTTATCTTTATTAATTACAAAATTCAGTGCTTTTTAGCAAAGAAGAGTCCTTTTAATGTTCACAGATATTTGGAAGCCAATTGCCCAAGTAATTCTGATTCTATTTCTGCCTATCAAATAGACTAACCTTTTATTTTCTGTGGTTCAAACAGGGGCTCTCAGTGCTCAAAGGGCTACTTCCTTTCTATATTGAAAATTCTGTGACTTCTATGATCTTATTGCAGAGAATAAAGACTAATGACCTTCAAGTTGGGTTTGGGGAACAGAGAAAAAGAATATTATTACAGGAACAAGTTATTCATTGAAGGCTAACATGAAATAAAATATTTGACCCGAGTGAATTTTCCAGATAGCTAAAGCCTACCTTTGCAAGCGCTGAAATTTTTTTAAATTAAGTATTTCCAATGGAAGCCTATTTCAAATGTTACAAATCCCTGCTTTTATAGATTACCTTGAACCTAATTTAGTATACTGCTGGTTCCAGTTTATCATTTATGAATGATCACCCAAGATAATTAGCACAATGCATAGAACAAAGCATTGTTTTCTATAGGCACAGCAAATCACTTGTTTAAGCCTTTTATGTTCATCCTTTACACAATAAGTAAAGATGAGATGGCTTGCTTTATAGAACAAATGTTATACAGACAAGCATGATTGTAAAATTTACAAAGGACATGAAGCTAGGACACAAAAAAGTTGATTCCTCAAATGGCTTTGACAGCACTTGACATAGTACCTTGTACATAGAAGACTTAATAAATAAATGTTTATTGATTGTCAGAATCAGAATGATGGGGCAATTGAATAAGAAGAAATTTAATGGGGATAAATGTGAAGATGGTTCAAAAATTCAATTTCATAAGTACAAGATGAGACATGCATGGTTAGGCAGTAGTTGCCATGGAAAAAATATGGGTTTGATTTTATTTTTAGCAAACTATAAATTCAAGATGAGTCAGCAGAATAAAAACCTAGCTTTGACAATTAAGATGATTGATAGCAATTCTATCCTCTGCCCTTATCAGATTATACTTGCAATAAGGTGTTACTGATTAGTTAGTAATTCTGTATTATTGTAACTAGTTTTCCTCCTCCCCCAAAGCACTTTTATCTCTATCATATAATTTAATCATTACAACCACATGAGGTGTATAAGGGAGGTATTTATCTGCATTTTATAAATAGGGAGGCTGAGCTACAATAGAGCTAATTAGTTCAAACCATGAGTCAATGCCAACTAAGAGGAAGAACTCTAAGAGGCCAAAACTCACATCTCTTGGTGGTAAAATCTGGCTCTTTACTTTCTCTATAATGTGCTACTTATCAAAAGTAGAGGAAAAGGTATCAGCTAGTAGGATGAGATGATGAGATGTTGCAGTATTTAAAGTAAGTAACAGACCTGAATTCAAATCATAATCACAGACACTTACTAGCTGAATGCCTGAGCAAATCCCTTAAGTTCTATGTACCTCAGTGTGCTCATCTATAAAACAGAGACATACTACCATCTATCTCACAGAGCTGTTGTGAGGATCAGGTGAGCTAGCATATGTAAAGGGCTTTTAAATTTTTAAAGTGCTATATAAATGCTAATTATTATTATTATTTATTAGAAACACTGATCAGAAGAGCAAACAAGTTGGGGGAATCAAAGGGATGATGAAAAGTAGCCATAAAAGTGTTAAACAGAAGCCTTTTGAAGGAGCATTCAAGCTCCAGGCAACATCTATACCCTCATGTTTTCATGCTTTCTCAGCCTCTACTTGTCTGCCTTATTCTCGCCTCATTGTTTGAAAATGAAGCCTTCAGTAAATAAATGGGAACAATTCCACATGGCCCCATCTCTTGCCCAGGTCTTACCTGTCTCCTGGTCATTTAGCTGAGATCTCTGAAAATGCCAGTTGGTTGCCACATGTTTAATATTCCTGCAAGCCCAGAATACTTCTCCCCCAAAACTAAAATAAAAATGGCCCCAAACCAGAGATGGTCAAAATGGTGAAGATCCCATTAGATCTTCCACAACCTCCTCTGGTGCTGGCTATTTGCTTGGGCCCCTGTTCCAATTCTCTTTTCTTTTTTGACAATCTGTTAGCTGTTTTCTCTAAGTCTTTCTTATTGCCTAGGGAAGCAGCATCAAATCTTAGCCATGACCTCAAAAAACCCATCATCCTATATCTCCTTTCCCTTCTCCCCTGAACAACTTTGAGAGAGTTGTTTACACTCCTTTCTTCTTCTCTCCCTTCTAAACCTGCAGTCTCACACCTGCCTCAACTGGAACTGCTCTCCCTAACACAATCAAGGAACACTTCATTTCCCATGCTAATGGCCTTTTCTCAAGTCCTCATCTTTCCTGACTTTTCTGCAACCTTAGGAACAGTCACTCTCTCTTCCTGGACACTCTGATATATTGATTGCTCTATCTACATAATCCTTTTCAGTTTCCTTGCTAGATCTTCATCCAGACTATGCTTAATAATTTTAGGCCATCTTCTCTTTTCTTCCTACACTATTTTTGCAGCTTCTAGGGGTAAAATTATTATCTTTAACACATCTTAAACTGAATGTCCATTTGGTATCCCAAACTTCAAAACAAAACTCACTATCTTTCTGTCCAAATCTTCTCTTTTGAATTTCCCTGTCATCCAGGCTGTATCCACCCTACTTAGTCACTAAAAGTCTGCAAGTCCAGATTCTAGTTTGATCTGTGTCTAGGGCCTAATTTCCTGTATAATTGGAGAGGGTGCTGGACTAGAAGATCTTAAAGATTGTTTCCTGAAATTCTATGAGTTTGTGAGTGCCAAATTCAAAGGTAATTATGTGGAATGAAGGTATAGGTGTGACTGTGTGGTCCAGAAGCATAAGCAATGTTCCTAAGATGTGCTAGATTCTTATGTCCCACTTATACCTAGTGGTACGTGGAATACAGTGGTAATGTGGAATGCAGTTAATTTCCCTTACTCTCAATATTATATTTCCATTACTACAATCCAATAGCTCAACAATTTTTTTTGGTTGTCTAGAGCTTTATGTTGCTGACTCATAAAGTTTATCGTATACTAGAATTACTAAGAGTGCTACCTCCTCCCCCTCCCTTTAACATGAATTGCTTTCTAGCCATGTCTTCCTCAGCTTGAATTTGTGTTTTTTTAACCTAAGTACTGAACTCTATATTTATTCTTATTGAATGTAGTTTTGTAAATTTTAGCACAATATTAGAGCCTGCTGAGATTTTTTTTTGAACTCTAATTATGTCATTCACCATATTAGCCATCCTTTAATGCTTTTTCTCATTAACAAATTTGACAAATACAACATAATTTTTTTTTCATTCCAGGCATTGATTTAAAAAGAATCAGTGAAAGATCCAAGTAAAGGACAGAACTCTATTATAAGACTCTAAAACAGTACCATCAAACTCAAATAAAAATAGGATTTACTGAATTATATATATGGATCTTTGAAGGGCCACATATTGATTTAGCTTTAAAATATAACAGTATTAGTTTTATTATATTTTTATTTACTTTGTTAATATTTTCCAATTACATTTTAATCTAATTCAGGCCCCATGTGTAGTAGGCTTGTAATTTCCCTTCTTTCCCCATTTGACAAATCTGTTCTAAGTACCTCCAAAGCTGACACTGATCCATTAGTCAAAATACTCTGGATCTGGTCTGTCTATATAGTCTAAACCCACTTATAACCGTTTTTTTAAAAATATTTTTCCATCTTGTCCATAAAAGAATTTATCAACTTTTAATCTGAAAAAAAAAGATTTACTATGACAATAGCATTCTCCTGACCTAGTATTCTAATAAGAAAGTAAAAAAAGGAGATGAGTTTGGTTAAGCATGACATTATTAATGAACACATACTGTTTCTTAGTGTTTGCTTCCTTCCTTTTAAAATGACCATAAATCATCCCTTTAATATCAAGTTAATATCAAACTTATCAGTCACAAGTTTGAAATATCCATCTGCCTTCTCTTTTGTAGAAATGCAAATTAAAATATTTTTAGATTCTACCTCATACTCATCAGAGTGGCAAGATGACAAAAAAGGAAAATTATAAATTTTAGAAACACTATAGGAAAACACATATTTGATGCAGTGTTGGTAGACTATAAACAGGTACAGCCATTCTGAAAAGCAATTTGGAATCATACACTAAAAGAGTATAACAATGAAATGGTTAGTGTCCTGGAATTAATAAACATGAGCGTGGACAGACTTTCAGTTGTAGAGGACAGAAGGGCCTGGTGTGCCATGGTTTGTGAGGTCATAAAAAGTTGGACATGATTAAATGAGTAAACAACAACAAAATTTATTAACCTGATTATATCAGGTTATGGTATGGTACCATATACCTATGGCTATATGGTACAATATAGCCAAAAAATCAAAAAAGAAGGAGAACGTGCTTTATATATAAACATAATTATATAGCAGTTATTTTTGTAGTGACAAAAACAACAAAAAAAAGGTACTGGAAACTAAGGGGATAGCCATCAATTAAGCAATGACTAAATAAGTTATATAAATGTAATGAAATATTGTGCCATAAAAATACAGAAATATATTATTTTGAAAAAAATATAAAGACTTAGATGAACTGATGCAAGATGAAATGAGCAGAAGCAGAACAATTTGTACTATAATATTAATATTTTTAAATGAACAATTTTGAGAACTTTTAAAAAGTGATGAAGATTAATTTATACAATAACAACAACATTGTAAAAACAAACAACTTTGAAAGTTCTAAGGACTATGATCAGCACAATGATGAACTACGGCTCCAAAGAATCAATAATAAAACATGCTGTGTATGAGAAAGAAGTGATGGGACTTAGGGTATAAAAAAAATAGGGTATATGTGTATATATACATATATATATATATAATAGGGTATATGTGTGTGTGTATATATATATGTATGTATGTATTCAGATAGGACCATAGAAGGAATGTGTTTTGATTGCCTATATTTATTTGATATTTAAAAAATTGTTTTTCTTTTTTTTTTCTTGAGTGGGATAGAGAGGTAAGAGAATAATGAAATATATTTTATTCATTTTTTAAAGAGAAAGGTGGCAAAGAATCCTACAAATGTGACACCTTGCATGCCATTTCAGATAAGATCACTACATTATTTGTTTTATTTCACTGCTTTCCTATGTTACGAGAGACTTCTCATAAAATGGAAGTAATCTCTAAATGCTTATAATGTAAAATCAAACATATCAACAAAACTTTAAAAATATTAGGATTTCATTTTCTACTTTTACCTTTTGTCAGGATCCCTCAAATATCACTATTCAATAATCACATCCCCAGATTCTTTCAGTGTTCTGAGATATAATTTTGTTCATGTATCCTTAAATCCCTATCTACCCTTTAAAGCTCAGTTCAAATGCCAGCTCCTTTAAAAAGACGATATATTTGTGTCAAATGGTAGCAATCTCTGGGGGAGAGGGGAAGAGGGAAGAAAAAAAAAAAGAAATGTACATGATAATTTCATTGTATATTTGAATGGATTGGAAAGTTGACCATAGTAGATTGGCAATTTTATTTATATATGATCATCCTTTTTAATTGTACTATGCTAGTTTATTCCATAAATTAAAAATAAAACTTAAAAAGAAAACAAGACTTCCTTGGTATCTTCCCCATTCTTCAATTTGGTAAAGACATTACTTACCCTTCAAGCTTCACATAGCATTTAGTTTTGAAAATCTCTAATGCATTTATTATGAAAAACTGTATATTACTATTAATTACATTGATACCTTCTTCTCTTATTCCTCATACATTCCCCAAAAAGCTGTCCTTGTGAGGGTCCTTAAAAATTGGGACAATGTTTTTATCTAACTGTATTTCCCCAAATATTTGGTGAGTCATTCTACATTTACTATAGACATCGTTTAATCTATCTTTGTTATTTCTTGTTCCTTTAGTGTGTGTTTGAGCAAGATTCTCCAAAATGTATCAATATCTACTTTGATATTCAGTAATTTCATTGTGAAGGTGCATGCAAAGGAGGAGAGCAAGAAAAAAACAATAAAAAAACCAATTTGAAAATATGACTCAGGTTTGAAACATAAGAGGTCAAAGTCTTGTAAATCATTTAGAAACCTAATGCTTATAGACTATGAATATTTTCCTTTAAAATTTTTATTATCTTTTGTTTTTATATCATCTTATTTCTAAACATATCCTACTGCTTCCTATCTATAAAACAATCACTTTTATCAAAGAAAAAGGAAAAAGAAAAAAAAGCAGTTTAGCAGAACCAAACAACACATCAACCTGAGTTTAATGATATATGTAATCTTCCATACCCATAGTCTGCCTACTTTGCAGAAAAGGAGAGAAAGGTACGTTTCTTTTCAGGGAGTGAAGTCTAGGCCAGCATAATTATACAATATTTAGATTTATCATTCTTTTTATTTATATCTTTATATACAATGCATATTATACAATATAGATATTGTGTGCATTATTTTTCCTGGTTCTATTTCACTTTGTGGAGTTCATACAGATCTTCACATATTATCATGAATATTCTTGATATTCATTATTTCTCAAAGCACAATTATATTTCATTATATTCATATAATGGATACTTTCTTACTGAATAATCAGAAGCAATTGGGACTTGGTAAATGCCAAATCATATTACATAAAACTGACTATATCGTGACAATTCAATAATTCAACAAGCCAAGACAGTTTTCAGATGAAGAAATCAAAGCCATCTATAGTCATATGAAAAAAATGCTCAAAATTACTGTTGATTAGAGAAATGCACATGAAAACATCTCTGAAGTACTACCTCATATCTATTCAATTGGCTAAAATGACAGGAAAAGATAATGATAAATATTGGAAGGAATGTGGGAAATCTAGGACACAAATGCATTGCTGGTGGAGCTGTGAACTGATCCAGCCATTCTGAAGAGTAATTTGGAACTATATCACAAAAGAGGGAAAAGAATTCACATGTACAGAAATGTTTGTGGTAGCCCTTATTTGTGTTGGCAAGGAATTGAAAAATTGAGGGGATGCTCATCAATTGGGGAATGGCTGAATATTGTGGTATTTCAATGTAATGGAACACTATTGTTCTATAAGAAATGATAAGCTGGCTGATTTCCAAAAAGCCTGAAAAGACTTACCTGAATTGATGCTAAGTGAAGCGAGCAAGAGGACACTTTACACAGAAACAGTAAGATTGTTTGATGGTCAATTATGACAGACTTAAGTCTTTTCAGAAACGATCCCAGACAATTCCAATAGACTTGGAAAGGAAAATGCCATCTGGATCCAAAGAACTGTGGAGACTGAATGCAGATCAAACTTACTATTTTCATTTTTGTTTTTTATTTCTCATAGTTTTTCCCTTTTGTTTTGATTTTTCTTTCACAACATGATTAATATGGGAGTGTTTTAAATAATTGTGTGTGTGTGTGTGTGTGTATAAACTATATCAAAGTTGCTTGCTATCTTGGGAGAGGGGAGAGGGAAGGAAGGAGAAAAAAAATTTGGAATTCAAAATCTTACCAAAGTGAATGTTGGTGAAATTGTAAAATATAATATCATTAAGTGAAAAAATATACAAAGTGCATTCCTACTGTGGTTTCTCTACTCTAGACACTTTTGAGTTTATCAGTGTCTCTTAAACCACATGCTGCTCTGAACTTAACATAATACTCCAGAAGAAACCTGGCAAAGGCACGGTACAATAGGACTTTCCTATTCCTGAAGTTCGCCCCTCCTCATGGCAGCGCAAATTGGCTTTAATATTTTTGGCTGCCATGTAACCCCCTGCTGACTCATATTAAGCTTGGAGTCCCCAGCTCATTTTCAGCATTGTTACCTATCCATGTCTACCCCTCTCATATTTGTGATGTTCATTCCTTTGGTACCCAATTATAAGACTTTACATATATACTTAACAAATGTCCTTTTAGTATTTGCAACCCTGCTCTTTAACTGGTGACCCTTTTGGAGACTCACTGTCAATGTGTTAGCTGTCCCGACCAGCTTTGTGCCATCCACACTTCTGATGAGCACGCCATCTAAGCTTTTATTCAAGTCATTGATGAAACTTTTAAATAGCACAAGGCCAGTCATAGTTCCCCTGGGAGTACTGCTGTAGAAATAGACTGCCACATGGTGATATTGAACCATTAATAACTACTATTTGAATTCTGGTCATCCCACCAGTTTTATTTGAAGATGATTATATTAATACCTAATACATCTCTTTATCTTGATTAGCATCAGGTGCTTTATAAAAAACAATAAAAACCTGCTAAAAATCTAGGTAACCCATAGCCCCCAGTTTCTCCTTATTTACTAGTTTAGAAACTTGTCAAAAAAGAAAATGAGATTAGTGTGACATGTCCTATCTTTAAAAAAAAATATTTATTTAAAACTATGGGGGAAAAATCATATGCCCAGCAGAACATCAGGGAGGTTTCAAAATTTGTAATAATAAATTTCCATTTCAAGAAAGCACATATAATAAGAAACTATATTCATGATTATCTTTACTTTCTTTACTTCCTTGTAGGTTATTCTTTAGTTCTCTACTATGCATTTTTTACTTAATTCTTTTTTTCCCCCTTTTCATTCTCTCACTTCCTCCAAGTAGGCTACAGTTAAGCATAGATATACCCCCCATATATATATATATATTCACACTCACATCCATACATGTTATATATACAAATGCATATAACTTACATGCATGGATACAAACATATATTGATGCATTTATGCATATGTAGACATGCATCTAGAACAATATTAATATGGCTGACATATAATTTAGATTTCTCTTTTGAGTGAATCTTTAAGTTTGACTTGTCTGGGATAAATTCTACTCCTGATCGTTGTTGTAGTGGTTGTGTATATCTCATTTATAATCCCTGCTAACTTTTCTACTTTAATTCTACTCCTTAATTTGCCTTGCTATTACTTAACCTCCCCCCACCTATGGGTCCCTCCCTTATCTTCTTCCCCCACTCTTTCCCTCCCACTTTATCCCTTTCCCATTAATTTACATACCTTGATCCATTGCCACAAATTTATATACCCTTATAAACTCCACTTTATCCTATTCCCTCCCATCTTATTTCTATATAGATTTTGAATTTAGTTTCATGGTACATGTACACATACATCATACACAACATGCAATCATATATATATATATATAGTTCCTTATTTAACCCAATCCTGTTTTCAGAATTACCAGTGCCCCCAATACTTCTATGTCAGTTCTTCCTCTGCAACTCATTTATATAGCATAATTACTATTTTTATCTTTTCTTAGATAGTTTTGCTTGTTAGAGTCAGATCATGCTCAGCTCTGCCCCATTCTTTTTTTTTTTTTTGAGCTAACCAATTGCTGATGTCTATCTTAAACATTTTCATGTAAAAAAAAATAAAATAAACAATGTGTCCTTGTTGAATCCCCAGAAATAGTCTTTAATGTTGGTTCTCATCTGTTAAATTTTCTATTGAGTTTAGATTTGGTTGGGACAAAAATCCTGAAAATCTGCAAGTTTGTTGAATGTTTATTTTTTTTTCCTTCAATATTATGGTTAGTTTTGCTGAATATGATAGTTTTGGAAGCAAACCTAGTCCTTTAGATTGTCAATATATATTATTCTAGGACCTGCAGTCTTTTATTGCAGCTGCTAATAAATGCTCTACAATTCTAATTGTAGTTGCAGCATATTTGAATTGCTTTTGGTTATTGTTTCTTGTAGAATTTTGTCTTTAATCTGGGAGGTTTGAAATTTAGTAATAATATCCCTATGTGTTTTCCTTATAGGATATTTTTGAAGTGGTGATTGGTGTTTTGTTTCTATTTCTACTTTTCCCCTCATGTTCTACCACTCCAACACAATTTTCTTGGATTATTTCTTGTATTATTGTGTGGAAGTTTCTTTTTTTTTTTTTTTTGCTCATAGCTTTCAGATAGTCCAGTTATTCTTATATTCTCTCTTCTTGATCTAATCTATGGATGTTGTTTTTCTCACAAAATGTTTTTCTTCCATTTTTTTCATTCTTTATGTTTTGTTATTTCTTGGTCTTTTATAGCTTCACTGGCTTCTCCTTGCCCAATTCTAATTTTTAAAAAACTATTTTCTTCTTTAAGGCTGTATCTCCTTGAGTTGGTTAACTTTTTTTTTTCATAATCTTGCTTTTCCTAGACAGTTCTAATTTTTTCCCTTAATCCTTTATTTGACTTTTAAAGTCTTTTTCTGGGTTCTTTTTTTTTTGGGGGGGGGGGTTCAGGGAGTCATTAAACTTACTCTTGGGGTAAAAGAGGCTTTTTTTTACTTCACTGTCCTCCTCTGAAAAGAAGAACTCTGGTCTTCCCTGTTTCCATAGTGAATCTCTATGGTTAGGTCCTTTCATCTTGGTTAGTTTTGTTTGTTTGTGTTACATACCCAATCCTGGGGAGATGGAATGGTACCTCTAGCTTCACTTCAGTTCTACCCATTGGCCTGGAACCCCAACCTACTCCCCCCTTCTACAAGGGCCAGCAGCCAGCAGCATTCCTGCCCCGCTGATTCTGTACTCAGGGGGTTTGTTAGCTCCTTCTTGCCCATGGTCTTGTTTCAGCAGCACAGCTGGCCCTGGCCTTCCTGAGCAGCAGAGATTCCCTCAGTCTTCCCAGACTCAAAACCCCAATTCTCCATTCTATCCGGAGGTGAAAATTACTGTGATTCCAACTGAGACTCCCTTTGAACTCAGCTAGCCCCAGGAATCCCTGCTGGCTGTTTCTGGGAAGTAGTCTAGAGATGTTTGTACTTTACTTGGGTTAAACCTTCCTGAAGTCTTCTGGTCTTCTTGGGTTGTCCCAGGAGGGCCCTATTCTGCCCAAATTATACTTGTTTTTCAAGGTCTATGTTTGTCATGAGGTTCAATTTTGTTTTGTTTGTGGGGGAAATCTAGAGAATCTGGAATTTTCTAAACTACCCTGCCATCTTTCCAAGCTATTCCTGCTCTTTGTAATCACTACTTCCCTTTAGAGATATTCACAAGCATGTCTTCAATGACTTGTTCTCCAGTTTTTGTGAGGAATAGAAGTGAAATTCATTGACCTAATCCTATTCTCTTTCCTTTTTTTTTTTTTTTTTTAAAGGACAGCCTTATGGTGCCATTCTCCTTTTCCATGATCTTTCAAATATTTGCTGGGAACAGCTCACTTATCACATCTGAGGATGCAATTCATCTGGTGTTGGTGACTTGAATTCATCAAATGCAATGCAATTTCCTTACTCATCTTGGGTACCAGCAACCTGTTAGTTATTTTTGCTTTATTGTCTCCATTGTAAATGTTATTTTCCTTTACAGGAAAAAAACACATGAGGCGAGAAGCTCTGCCTTCTATTTTTCATTTATAGTTCTATCTCTCTCAAGCAAGGGTCTCCCACATTTTTTGACCCTCTACTTCAACCCCTTCAACAAAGAAGGTTTGGACTGGAGGGGAGCTTAAAGATAAACTAATTTAGTCTCCTCATTTTATAGGTGAGGAAACTGAAACCTAGAGAGGCACCTTGGTTTGTATTTATTTTATATATATGTTAAAAGGTAAGTCTCTTGAAAGATTGATTACATTTTTGTTTTTTCTTTCCCAATTGCTTGATAAATACTTGTCTATTGAAGTAGCAGTGGCAAAAAACAGGGCCCAAACCTGAGCAGTCTTTACAGAAGGTAAAAAACAGGCCAGTGATGCTGTTGCTCAAAAAATTAGCACCTATTTCTTTGGGAGATGCCATTCAGGACCACACTAGAAGCCTTTTATGCCCATGCATATACTACAGGAAACTGGAAAATCAGTTGATGACCTAAGCTTCTCGATGTTTTCCTATTTTTAGTCATCATAGGTTGCCATTGGATTTAATATAGTCAAAGATAGTACAAGGACTTTGTACAAAGAAAAGTGTAGTAAGGCAAATGAAACTGCATAAAAAGATTAAATCTTTCTCACTTGTAAAGAAGCTACTGTTCAGTCACCATTTGGCTGTGATGCCTTTTGAATGTGTTTGTTTAAAAGTAAAGAGGAGATTGCACTCATCTACCCCCCCTTCTGTAAAATATATATGTGTGTGTATAAATATATATACATATTTGTATTGTTTTTCCAATTACATATTAAAACAACTTAAACATAGTTTTAAAGTTTTGATTCCCAAGTTTCTCTCTCCCCTCCTTTCTTCTCTTCCTTCTCCTTTGTCTGAAATAGTAAGCAATCAGATATGTTACACATGAGCAATCATGCAAAACATTTCCATAGTAGTCATTTTGTATAAGAAAACTCAATTAAAAAAGAATGAAAATCAATAGAGTAGTAATGAATTGAACTAGCTACACCCAGCGAAAGAACTCTAGGAGATGACTATGAATCTCCCAATCCCTCTATTTTTGTCCGCCTGCATTTTTGATTTCCTTCACAGGCTAATAGTACACTATTTCAAAGTCTGACTCTTTTTGTACAGCAAAATAACTGTTTGGACATGTATACATATATTGTATTTAATTTATACTTTAACATATTTAACATGTATTGATCAATCTGCCATCTGGGGGAAGGGGTTGGGGGAAGGAGAGGAAAAGCTGGAACAAAAGGTTTTGATGAAAGTGAAAAACAGCATGCTTCAGTCCATATTCCCACAATATCAGTTCTTTCTCTGGGGACAGATAGCATGCTTTACTGAGGCCTTGGGACTGTATTGGATCACTGTATTGCTAAACATAGCTAAGTCATAGCTTCTTCATAGACTAATATTGCTGCTATTGTGTACAATTCCTAGATGTGTTCACTTCACTTTGCATCAGTTCACATAAAATCTTTCCCGGGTTTTTCTGAAATCATCCTGTTTGTTATTTCTTATAGTGTAATACTATTCCATCACAGTCATATACCACAGTTTGCTGAGCCATTCCCCAAATCATGGGCATCTCTTCAATTTCCAATTCTTAGCCACCTCAAAAAGAGTTGCTTTAAATATTTTTTGTACAAATAGGTCCCTTTCCCTTTAAAAAAAATATCTTTAGGATATAAACTTAGCAGGGATATTGCTGGATCAAAGGGTATACAGAGATCTACAATCCTTTGGGCATAGTACAAAATTGCACTCCAAAATGGTTGGATCAGTTCACAACTCCAACTGCATTAATATCCCAGTTTTCCCACATCTCCTCCAACATCCTTCATTTTCCTTTTTTATCATATTAACCAATATAAGTGTGAAAATTCCACCCTTCATTATCCATCCTTACATGGGTCACATATGGCCAAAGAATTCATTCAAAAAATAGTTTGGGATGGCACAATTGGTGACTCTGGAACATGTCAAAATTAACTAGATCACATGGGGCTCACATTCATGGCCTCTACCTCATCGGCACTATATTCTAACAATGTAAGTTAACCAGAGGGAGTTACAAATATATCCATTAATAACAAATTGTTCACTTTCCACATCATCTGGGTAGTGATATGCTACTGACTTTGAGGTCACACATAGCCCAACAGTTAGATTATAAGTATAAGTAGCAACAAGAGGGCTAAAATGAATGTCCTGCAGAGACAGAAATAGGAAAATATGTACTTCACCATAAAAACAGATGGAAGGCAGCTTAAAGATGTCCCCAAAAGTCTGTAAAAATTCCTTAAGCATCCTTAGCAAATGTAGTTGTGTTAGGTCACAGACGAGTCAGGAAGTTGTTTGAATAAATTTTGATTTTTATAGAGTATTAACCTTGAACACCCACAGAAACCAGCAGCAATTCAGCAGTCTCAAGATGTAAATAAGCAGAGGTCAGGACATTCTGCAGCAATAATGGTAATTTCAGCAGGTACAGAAGGAAAATAAGATAAACAAGTATTGAAGCAACTAACATAACATAGAAGAAAAGAAAAAAGCCAGAACAAAGGTCACAAAACAATTTTTTTAATTTAATAGGTACTAATTAAGAAAAATACAAAATATAAAAATATAATCCCAAACTAAAAGCTCTGGCCACTGTGACCCAACTAAAAGGATCTTTCTTTGGGGTTTATTTGCTTGTTTATTAAACCTAGGACTTGAAGTTTTCCAATTTGATCACACTCTCTGTAGAGCTCTTCTTTAGACTTTTAGCCTTTGTTGCCAATGTGTCTAGCACTCCCACTATGAGCACTAATTCTTTTTGTGTTCGTGTGGAAAATACTAACTCCCAGGATAAAATCTTTACCCTTTATTGTAGCTTTGTTTGTGCATTCTGTTTTGATTTGTATCTTTGGTATGGAAAGCAGCTTGCTCCATATTCAGAAAATGTATGTCTGACTACATTAATGAGTAATTTCTGGCCATTTGCAAATATTTCTATAATGAGAAATTGGGAGAAGCTCTGTTCTTGCAGTTTAAGCAGCACTATGGTTTCTGACTCAGATTGTCCCTTGAAACCATGGCCACATCTTTGAATGGGCCTCCTATCCCTAGCAGGTCCTTCAGGTGGGTTAACTCTTCACAATGCACCAAAGGATTAGAACCAGAAAATCAAAGGGCTAGACTTAGAAAATATGTTGGAGGTCACTTTAGTCTAAAGTTCATAATTTTATACATTGGGAAACTGAGACATAGGAAGAGGCCTTGACCATGGTCACAGAGTTAATAATTTATGTAGCACTTTAACAGTTGAAAAGTGCTTTATAGATTTGATCTCATTTGATATAAAGAACTTTGAGAAGTAGAAGTTATTATGATTCCAAACCAATAGATGAAGAAACTGAAACTAATCCAAGTTAAGTGACCTGAACACACACACATAGATAATTAGTATCTGAGGAAAGACTGAACTTGATTGAATGTCCAGTGTTCTACCCACTGTGCCACCTACCTGCCTCAGGTGAGGGACAACACTGCAGCAATATTCCAAATCCCTAATATTATTTCCACATTTCCTCACTGTCTCCAAATAAAAGACTTCTCTAACTTCACAGGAGAAGGCAACAAAGAAAGGTAGTCCAGCATTACAATTTTACCTTATATTCCATATTTTAAAAACCAATATTTCTTATTATAGTATACTGGAAATAATTGTTTCTCTACAATGTTCTCTTTGTTCCTTGTAAAATAATGGGGTTTGGCTACATTGCCTGTAAGATCACTTCAAATACTTGTGAAAAGTATATTTAGGTAAGAATTAATATGAACAGAGGAGGCAGTGAGGGGAAGGAGGGGAAAAATTGGAACAAAACAATGCTGTAAAATTACCCATGCATATAACTTGTAAATAAATAGCTATAAATGAAAAAAAAAGAATTAATATGAACATCCTTCATTGAGCAGAACTCCAAAGTATCAATGCTTAACTACTCTTTCAGGTAAAGGCTTAATGGTTTATTATGATATTTTTACCTGTCTATGATATGCTTGTTTCTTTGTCACTAGGAAGGCAAAAAGATAATTACCAAAGCTATTATATCCAAATGTCCAAATCTATGATCCTGGAAGCATCTAGGCAGGATAATTGGGAAGCCAAAATGCCCTACTTGCTCTATTATATATCACTTTACCCTCAGGCTATTCCCTAAAATGTAGCAATTATGTCATCAAAGAATATGTCCAATTGGTTGAGATAATTCCTAAACTAGGAGTTCCCTATATTGACAAAAGGGCAAATCGTTTGCAAGCTCATCCCCCTGGGATTCAGTCCTCCTGATTTTTAGGATAGTTAATGTGATCATAATATCATAAAAAGAACACCAAACTATGAATCAGGAGATCTGGGGATTCAATTTGATCTCTTTGAACTTCAATTTTCTTCCTGTCAAATGGCAGGATTGGACTATATGATGTTTTCTAGTTCTAAGACTGTCTGAAACTAGGTCATCCTGACTGTAGGTCCCCTACTCTATCCTGTTTCTCAAAGAAGTCAACATGGAACAAAAATCATAACCTTCTCTCAATGGGAGAGGTAGGGATAGAACCACCTCATGACAAATAGCCACTATGTATACCACTATTATGATACAGCGCAATAATTAATATTTAGAGGGATAGTATTGAGACACTAAGAAAAACTTTTGTTTAATATATTCTCTTTAAAAATCCAGCTAGATGGACAAATCCAAAGACCCCAACTTTGGAGATAAAAATTCACTACTTGACAAAAACTGCTAGGAAAATTGGAAACTTGTATGGCAGAAACTAGGCATTGACCCACATTTAACACCATACACCAAGATAAGGTCAAAATGGGTTCATGATCTAGGCATAAAAAATGATATTATAAACAAATTAGAAGAACATAGGATAGTTTACCTCTCAGATCTGTGGAGGAGGAAGGAATTTGTGACTAAAGAAGAACTAGAGATCATTACTGATCACAAAACAGACAATTTTGATTATATTAAGTTAAAAAGTTTTTGTATAAACAAAACTAATGCAGCCAAAATTAGAAGGGAAGCAATAAACTGGGGAAACATTTTTACAGTCAAAGGTTCTGATAAAGGCCTCATTTTCAAAATATATAAAGAATTGACTCAAATTTATAAGAAATCAAGCCATTCTCCAATTGATAAATGATCAAAAAATATGAACAGGCAATTTTCAGATAAAGAAATTGAAACCATTTCTAGTCTTATGAAAAAGATGTTCCAAATCACTATTGATCAAAGAAATGCAAATTAAGACAACTCTGAGATACCACTACACACCTGTCAGATTGGCTAAGATGATAGGAAAAAATAATGATGAATGTGGGAGGGGATGCGGGAAAACTGGGACACTGATACATTGTTGGTAGAATTGTGAACAGATCCAACCATTCTGGAGAGCAATCTGGAATTATACTCAAAAAGTTATCAAACTGTGCATACCCTTTGACCCATCAGTGTTTCTCTGGGCTTATATTCCAAAGAGATCTTAAAGAAGGGAAAGGGAAACTATGTGCAAGAATGTTTGTGGCAGCCCTTTTTGTAATGGCCAGAAACTGGAAAATGAGTGGATGCCCATCAACTGGAGAATGGCTAAATAAATCGTGGTATATGAATATTATGGAATATAGTTGTTCTACAAGAAATGATCAGTAGGCTGATTTCAGAGAGGCCTGGAGAGACTTATATGAAATAATGCTAAGTGAAATGAACAGAACCAGGAGATCATTATACACAGCAGCAAGAAGACTATACGATGATCAATTTTAATGGACTTGTCTCTCTTCAACAATGGGATGATTTAAACCAAGTCCAATTGTTCCAGTAATGAAGAGAGTGATGTATGCCCAGACAGAGAAATGAGTGTGGACCACGACATAGCATTTTCATTCTTTCTGTTATTGTTTGCTTACATTTTTGTTTTCCTTCTCAGGTTTTTTTTTTTTCTAGATCAGATTTTTCTTGTGCAACAAGATAACTATGTAAATACGTATACATATATTGGATTTAATATATATTTTTAACATATTTAACATGTATTGGACTACCTGCTATCTAGGGGAGGATGTAGGGGGAAGGAGAGGAAAATTTGATACAGAAGATTTTATTGAGTCAATGTTGAAAAATTATCCAGGCATATTTTTTTTAAATAAAAAGCAGTAATAATAATACTAAAAAAAAATCCAGCTAGATGGTGCAGTGGATAGAGTGTTGGGCCTGGAATTAGGAAGATTTATCTTCTTGGTTCAAATCTGGATTCAGACACTTAAAAGCTGTGTGATCCTGGATAAAGTCACTTAATTCTGTTTACTTCAATTCCCTTAGCTAGAAAATGACTAGGAAAGGAAATAGCAGACTACTGCAGTATCTCTGCTAAGAAAACCTCAAATGGGGTCATGAAAAGCTGGACATGATTTAGGAATCATAGATTTAAATCTAGAAAGGATCTTAAAAGCCATCAAACCCAATCCTCTTGTTTTTACAAATGAAGAAACTGAGACTTAGAGATGTGGCCAGATCTATACAATTGAGACAAAACGAGTCTTTTTTGCTTTAAGTCCAAAAAATTTTAGAAAACTGACCAAAAGATATAAACAACAGAAAGGCACACTAACATACTGTAGACAGAGTTGTGAATTTATAATTTGGAATGATACCAAAAAGTCAACAAATGATACATATTCTTTGTCCCAGCAATACTATTCCTAAAAACCATATGACCCCCAAAGAAGTCAAAGTCAGAGGGGAAGGACTTATAGGTACAAAAAGATTAATAGCACTATTTTTAGTAGGGAAAAAAAAAAAACTAGATAAAAAAGTAGATATCCATCAAATGAAGTAGGAATAATGCTTGTTTTATAAGGATTGGGTAGGCAGCCCTTTAAAGAGGCAGGGAGGCTGATCTTGGGAACTGGTTAATGAGGGGAAAAGGAAGAGCCTAGAAATTGAATTATTGCTTTGGCTTCCTTGCTCTTTGATTTATAAAACACCCAGTCTATAGGAAATTAGTAAGCCAGAAATTTTGGCTTAATTTCTAATGTCTATTAGAGGTATCTTTCTGAACTAATACTGCCAATTGCTATGGTGAAGTTGGAAGCAATGTCTCAATTTAACTAGTAATTGTTTTTTTTAAAAATCTTATCATAAGCAAACTTTTTATTTCGTTTAATGAAATATTTTTTCAGTATATTTTATTCTGAGCCTGAATAAATGGACTGGCTTGAGGTAGGCCTAGCCCAGAGTAAGTCAAATGAAACAGAGTGAATTTAGCAGAAGTAGGAGAGTAATTTACACAATGATTATGATAATATGAAGGAAAGTAAGTTGGAAAGATTTCAGAACTCTGACCCATATGCTGAATAATCGTGACTTCAGAAGAATGATAAAGCAGGCCTCTTTTCTCATATCTGAGACATAACAGACTAGAAATACGAGATGGGGGGGGGGGGGAAGGGGAAGAGGAACAGTTTTAGACAAAGCCAATATGTTAATTAGGGGCAGCACAGAGTGTCAGGCCTGGCATTAGGACTCATCTTCCTGAATTCAAATCTGACTTCAGATACTGACTAGCTGGGTGATCCTGGATACATTACTTAACCCTGTTTGCCTCAATTCCTCATCTGTAAAATGAACTGGAGAAGGAAATGGCAAACCGCTCTAGTATCTCTGCAAGAAAACTCCAAATGGGATCGTGAAGTATCAGACACGACTGAAAAATGACTAAACAACAAATATATCATTTATTTTGCTTAATGTATTTTGGGGAAATTTTTGAAAGAGAGTTGGTTAATGGATAGAGATGTCAAAAGAAAAAAAAAACAGAAGAGAATACTGATAAAATATTTTAAAATACATAAAAAATTCAGAGGGAACACAAATAAATAGGACTATTTTATTAATGACTTGTTTATCTGAAGAAGAGATAAGAGAGGACATTCCCAGCCCATTCCTTCAAGAGAGTTGTACATCACATTTTTTTTTTTAATGTACTGATCTATGATACTGATTTTTTTTTCCTCTTCTTTTTTTATTCAAAAAATACTTTTGAATAAAAGGGATGCCTTTCTGGGAAGGATAAATGGAAAGCTCCTGGGAGAAACTATGTTGCTGTTTAAAAAAAATCAATAAAAACATTTAGAATTATTAAAATAAAAAACAAAAAAAATGCCTCACTAAATTTATTCTTTTACATTTTTGTATGTTGAAATGTTTGAGTTTATTGATGTTTAAATTCATAATAAAAATATTTTTAAAGAGAAGATAGAGATATAATACATTTTAGAATTTTATTTTTTCTAAAACACCAAACTGGGATTAAAGGGAGAATACATTTCAGCATCAGGTAAATTATCTAATATAAAATGTCTCAAGGCAGATGGATATATTAGGTTGAAAACAAATCTTAGAGTCAAGAAGACCTTTGTTCAAATCTAGCCTCTGACATACTGGGTATACAATTCTGGGCAAATTACTTTAAACATTATGTGCTCTATAAAACACCTCACTTTCTGATAAAGGGAATATTATGGAACATATATAGCATAAGCTCTATATGCATAGGAGTGTATATGGAGATACACAAAACAGACATACACACTTCTAACATCTACCAATATACACATGAATCAGCTTTTCCCAAATTTTGTAAATTAGTAGACTGGTCTGATAATATTTATATCTCAAAGAATGGTTCATTTAACTGAAAATTGTTGTTCTCATTGAAGATTCAGATTCAAGAATATATTGGCTTATTTAGAACTCTTTTGTAAAAATGAATACTAAAATTTTTCTTGACATGTAACTGAGGAAAAATTATTTTAAAAAATATATTGGCTTTGCAAAGTAGGTATTCTAGTGATTACAAAGATAATTCCTAATTTCTGAGTACTCTATATTTATTTTTAATTCATAATTACTTAGCTTTACATTTATCATTGATTCTGAAACCCTGGCTGCAAACCCCAAAGAGTTTACTGATCAAATACTTTGCCTACATTTTTGGACTAAATTTAATTACTTAATGGGAATTATTACAATATCATAAAGATTTCAAAGCTTTGATCAACAGAAAATTAGTACTTTTAATATGTTTTGATATTTTCCCATACAAATTACTTTTTGGTGACAAAATGAACCTATAAGAGAAACAAAATTGTAATTTTGTTTTTATATTCCCTTGAAGATTCATTGAAGTGATTACAAAAAGTATTTGTAGACCTGCTAACAAGTATCATGTTATTCTAAAATAATTTTGCTAATTTAAAAAGTACCTTTATTGTACTGTTCTTGCCAAACTTGTGAATTTCTAGAAAACATTATTTGCAAACCATAATTAGCATCCTCGTTAAGACATTATTTTACAAAGTTCCATCAATGTTTTAATGAAATGTTCTATTTCTTGATTCTACAAAAGGCCAAATCACAGATCACAGATTTAAAGAGGGGAGGGATCTCAGGAGGTTTTTGAGTCCAGCTTTCCTTATTTTGCCTATGAACAAAGTAAAGCTGGGAGGGCTAAGTCACCTACTCAAAGTCATACTTGAAGTAAATGTATGATAAAGTCTTCCTAATTTCAAGCTCAACATTCTATCTGGTCTACTACTCTGAATGATCATCCCTTTAAAACAGGTTAATCAAGATATGAGGCTTTTATTTAAGCTGCAACACAGAAGATAGAGTATTGTTTCTGATTATTTTACAATTCTTTCTTTTTAGGAAAGACAGAATGAAAAAGTGGATAGAAAACTGATCTTGAAATGGAGGAAAACTTGGGTTCAAATCCCTTCCCACACACCTACACTAGCTATCTGTTACTGGACAAATCAGGTAACTGCTTTACACTCTAGGCTGTGGTGTTCTCTTCTTTAAAATATAATATAATGGTTCTCTCTGGGAGCAGGTTTCTTGGGGAGATTTTCTGGAGGCAGCCTTAGTTTCAGTTAAAAGTAATAATCACTGCAAATACAACCAGCTGATAAAATGCAAATGTTTATTTCTTATCTCTTTCCAAGCTCAGTTAGCTTTCTTAGAGGCCTCTCTCTCTCTCCTTGGTTCTAAGAGCTCTTACAGCTTTGTCCTTTGCTTCTGCCTCTGCTTTCTTCAGCCTCCTGTCAGCACAAAGGTGGAAGATGGAATGAATCTCTTGTCTCCTTGCCTGGGGCTGGGCAGCTTTCTGGAGAGCCTTTCAGACCAGCCTTGGTCTCAGTGGGGGAAGTGCAGGAGGCCAGCCACCACGGTGAAAGTTGGAATGGAACTTCTGAGAGTGGGCTTGTGGGCTTCCGCCCAGAGTGCTCTGTGGCCCTGAGAGCTTCTTGCTTATATGCTTTCCACTGAGTACACATCAATTATTATATCACTGGAAACCATTATTTGTTGTATGATTAAATCAATGCTAAACTAGATTTAAACATTGTCTCCTCAATTCCACTTAGCACCTTGTTTCAAGTTCTAGCCCATAACATCTCCTTGTAAGATCAGATCAATCATACTGAACCATGCTAAATTAGATAATTATTGTCTCTATCAACTCTAATGACTTAATACTTTGTAAGGATTCCAACACTAGGCAATTCTACAAGATTATGAATTTCAGAGAAGATGCTCTGTACAGAGTTTTCTCAAGTTGGAATTTCCTATAGGAATATAGTCACAGGTCCAATCCCATTCGTTTCTTTTTCTTTACCATACCGAATCCTCCTTAGATATGTGACGCTTTAGTTCTTCATGAATGGTATTTAATTCAATTCAATTCAATTAAGATGGTGACCCTATCTTAAAAACATAAATGGACATAAATGGAAAAGAAACTAAGAACCATAATCAAGTGTTAGTTTCTAAAACTGGATTTTCAAAAATTAGGAATAAAATTACCCTCCTTAAAAACTAATTGACTAGAACTAGATTCCCAGAACTACAGAATTCTTTTTGAACTAAAAGGTACATTTAAGATAATCCAAAATTATAGATTCATGGAATATTAAAAAAGGACCCTTGGAGTTACCTAGTTCAACCCTCTCATCTAAAAGGGGAATGTGAGGTCCAGACAGAAGGGACTGGTGCAAAGTCCATCATCAATATCCTAGCCAGGACTGAAACTGTTTTCTCTGACTCTAAGGCTAGCATCCGTTTTATTCCACATTTCTTCATTTCTTTAATGGGGAATCTAAGGTCTAAACGACCTAGAACCTTAATATGGTGAGACAAAGAGGAACCTTTTGCTAATTTACTTTCCTTGTCACTGTTCTTGCCAGTTTGTCTACTCCAGTTCCTCTCACCTTATAGATAAGGGCAAGGACACACAATTAGCTGGTGGCAGAAGCCAGGTTCAGAACCCAGATTTCATGTTGGGTCTTCAGTAATGTGCTGTAGTTGGAACTTGTTTTGCTGTTACTTTAGAATGGCCCTGACTTCTTCCAGCATACCAAACTCCTCCCATTCCAACTTTCCTTATTAACACTAAAAGGGCCAAGCCTTTGGCGTCTGAAGGCCTACCATTTTACATCATTTATATTTTCTGGGATTCATTTTTCTCATTTCTATAAGGACAGCACTGGCTTGCATGACGTCTGAGGTCCCTTTTAACTGCATGACACCTCGCCCTTCCCTTCCCTCCCGTCTATAGATTTCATGTATGTCATCAGGCAGCTCTTGAACTAATGGCCTTATAAATAGAAAGTTATTATCAGCGGTTCTGAAATTACACCAGAACAAACTCCAGGTAAGTCCTCTGCAATCCATCTATCAATCAACAAGGGTTTATTAAGTACCTGTTATTTGCCAGGTACTATGTTAGGCATAAAGACAGTCCTGAGTCCTCAAGCTTGCAGTCAGGGGAGACAACATATGCATACACAGGTAATTTGTAGTAACTTCAGTATTCTTTCCTATTTTGCCTGCCCATTTTTTTTCCTTTTGCTGCCTGGCACTTCCTCTTCCTCCCTTCCTTATCTTTTTGCTGACTTCTCATCTTGCTCCACTGGCAGACCAAATGGAGTTGCAGTAGCAGGGTAATAGAAGGCTTCTTAATGAAGTCTTTCCTTTCCTTGATCCTCTCAATCCAATTTAGATCTCTTTGGCTTCCTTCCTTCCCTGATCACCCCTCCCTATCTCCTAGGTTATCTTAGATGCTCTGTTATTTTAACTACCTTTATTATATGTCACCATATTACCTTGTATGTACACTTAGGAACACTGCTGAAGTAACAGCAGCTTAAATCAGTGTATCAGTTGGTTTTTTGTTTTTGTTGAGGCAATTGGGACTAAGTGACTGGCCCAGGATCACACAGCTGCAAAGTGTTAAGTGTCTGAGGCCAGACTGAACTCAGGTCCTCCTGACTTCAAGGCTGGGCTCTATCCACTGCACCACCTACCTGCCCCTTAATTGGCTTTCCTAAGCCAGTAAGATGACAGCATGTCACTGTATTAATTATCCAGCAAAGGCAAGTGCCATCCATATTGTTCACCAGATGGTGCTCTTTGCGAGTCACTAGTCCAGTAGCCACTCTAGTTCTTATCTAGTTTATGTTGAGAATAGTCTCTTGAAATATTCCCTCTGATCATCAGAAGGTACTTGTTGTGAAGGCATGTGACTTTAAGTTATGATAGAGAAATCTGAATCCATATTGACTAGAAAAGAAAGAAAAAAGGATGGAAGAAAGAAAGGAGGGAGAGAGGGAGGGAGGGAGGAAGAAAGGAAGGAGGGAAGATAGGAAGGAGAGAGGGAGAGAGAGAGAAAGAGAGAGAAGAGAAAGAGAGAAAGAAAGAGAGAAAGAAAGAAAAGAAAAAAAAGAAAAGCCTTCCACCACATCTGTACTCTCTTTTCTATGGTCATGACCTTCAGTATAAACAGAATTCAAGACACTTAACATATGCAGTTCCATAGTTTAATAACAGAGCAAAAATAGAAGGAAAAAAGGTTAAATTCTCCATCATGTCATTTGCTTCCCATCCTTGCTTCCTTGTATTTCCTCCGGAGTGCCCTCCCCCGTGTATGACCAAGGAAAACATGTAAGTCTGCAAATAGTGGAAAAGATTAAGGGATTAGGAGTGTATACTGGATCCAGCCTCAGTCATAGATTCTGACATGGGGAAAAAGAGAATTCTCGGAGAAGGAAGTAATCTTTCTCTACTTGCTTACCTGTTGCTGGGATTCTTGAACAATGGAAGACACCTGTATGGGCCCTAGTCTTTTCTTCACATCTTTGTTCCAAGATTCTGGTTTCCTCTTCAGACTCAGCAGTTTCAAACAAATGGCACCAGCTCCCTGCCCCGCCCCACCCCACCAGTTCCTCCTGATTCCAAAAACCAGAAGTCCAAATATAAGTCCGCTGATGTTTCCCCCACCCCAATGTTTGGCATATCACTATTGCTTGTATTAACCCTGAATTTCAAGGATTTTGTATTTGTTTCAAGTAGAGAAGACATGGTGACTACAATGCAAAGAGCAATGAATTTGAATTCAGAGATCTGAGTTAGAACTCTAGCCACACACCTGTATAATACTGGGCAAATACCTTCTTCTCTCTGGGTATTAGTTTCCTTTTCTGTCAAATGAGAAGATTTGGAATGGACGATCAACTTTAAGTCTATAATCTTACTCGGGCAAATCGCTACTTCTGTTGTGAGCTGGGGAAGAAACCAACTCTAATCAGGGGCAATAGATGATAACAATGGAAAAGGAAGCAGGTGTGTGTTTCGGGAACCTCCTGAAGAAAAGGAGTTTGGGTGTGGTGACATACACTTGTAATTCCTCTTATTGGGGAGGCTGAGACTAGTGGAGCTCATAAATTCTGAGCTGCAGCCAAGTTAAAGCTAATCGGTTGTCTAAACTGTCTGAAAATAAGATGAGCATCCGAGTGTGTGTGTGTGTGTGTGTGTGTGTGTGTGTGTGTGTGTAGGGTTGGCATGGGTAGGGAGGGTTTGGGGAGGTGGTGAAGGAGAATAGAATTCCATGCTACACATGTTGAAATTGAGATTCAAAGAGGATACTGAGGGGAGAAGAGAAAGCTCAGGCTAGATAAATTTTTCTCAAACAAGTAGGAGGCAAAGTTATTTGCTGGGAATGTGGCACTGGAGATAGGAGAAAAGCTACCATAGTCATTTCAAGAGTCAATCAGACATTAAAAACAAAGTCCTAAGTGAGATTAGAACAGTATTTCTGTCTCATTGGCTACTATGGCTCATATGGTTAATCACATGGCTCCCAATCACTGTGAGTAAAAGTAAGGAGGGTTCATGATGGTGTTAACTAGAATTGAGGATTAGTGGCACAGAAGTGCAGAGAACAAGGGAAAAGAACTTGTTGGACAAGTATATCATGAAAATTATGAAAGGAAGGAAATGAGGTTTAGAATAGGGAGGATGAACTCTGAGAATAGGACTTGAACTGGACAGCACAATGGGGAGAGAATGCTTAGAAAGACATGGGGGAGGGATGGAAAGACAGGAGATTGTCATCAGACAACAATCTATTGATAGAATGCTGTTTTTGGAATCAGGAGGAACTGGTTTTAAATCCTGCCTATTTATTTAGCTATTTGACCCTGGGCAAAACACAACTTAGACTTTAGTTTTTCTCATCAATAAAATGGAGACCATAGTAGTATCCCTAAGGTTTTTATGAGGATCAAAGAAGATACTTTTAAAATAGGATCTGAACTGTATGGCATATAGTCTCCAGCTCAAGATCCTTTCCCAGTGTATCCTATAAATTTATCTGTGTTGTCAGAGGGCAGGACCCACAGGAGACAGTGCTTTCTGCAAAGCAGACTTCTCATTGTCAAATTCCTAATGAGTAGTTTTGCCAACTAAGAAAGCTTCCTTCTTAGTGAACAATAAAATTCCCTTTTGCCATATAGATTTTCAGGTTCGCGAATTCTTTCGCATTGGACCTGCATTTCCAAGCAGAGGGGATCTCTCCCCCTATTCCCACACCTCATCACCACTACATCTTCCTGCTCTGAACTACAACTTAGGTTTCCTGAAGGTCAGTTACTCTACTGGTAGAGTCACCCCTACTGGATGCCAACAGCGGGAACAGGGAGAGAGGAGGGACAAAAATGGAATATATTTTTATATAAATCAAATTTGCTTCTAGGGAAGACTTGATGTGGGGGGAAAAGTCACAAATGGGAAGCTTGAAGAATGGTACCACCTGATTTGCACTGATATTGGGAGGTACTTTTTAAGTTATCTCTAAGATTTATAGCTATCTATACCATTTAGTGACTAAATGGTAAGGCCTTCTTTGCTTATGACTTTCCAAGTCCCTCAAGCTGCTCTCATGTTCTATACTCCAGGGAAGCTTTGCTCCCAAAAAAGTCCTATTTTGACTTTGCCTTTAGTCACTAGTCTTTACTCTGAAGCTTATCTGCATTATCAAAGAAAAGGCAGTGTTTTGAATTTTGAAGATAATACATAATGATGGCTCACATTTTTATAGCACTTTAAGGCACATGGAGTACTTGAATGATCTCATTTACCCTAACCCCATTATTATCCCCATTTTAAAAATGAACTAAAGTTGAAAAGATTTGATTTATCTGCTGAGAATTACAACTAATATCTGAGAGATGAGAACTTGGTTCCTAACTCCCAAGTGCAAAAATTTTTTCCACTACATCAGGCTGCTTTTCTAAATATAATGTTAATTTAGCTCATCTAAAGATTTCCAAACCTTATTCTCTTCCCTTTTCTGGGTGTTTCAATGATTCCTTTCCTCAAAGACCTTAAGTATGCACCTTCAGCTTTAACAGAGCAAAGTTTTTTCTCTTGCTACCAGATGTTTTTTATCTTGTCACAGAAACTATACCTCACATAAATTTGTTTCCCAAGCATCATTTCTATGTTCTCGTGCTCTCCTACTGTGAATAATGCGATTCTAGTTATCAACAAAAGATTTTTGTTGCCAAAGCCTCGGATGCAATCCCTGACAACCATCCTTTGCTGATAAAGAGATTTGCTAAACATTGGGTATTGTTTGGGGGTGAAGGACAAGATCTGTCATGGAGCCTGGCATGCCAGTGAACTGGGAAGATCATTCAAACAAGATCACATTTATCACTGTTTTTCCCTTTGAAGTTTAAGATTCTCGGCCTTAATGTTGATGACCTGCAGGACGCCATCATTATGTTTTCAGTGTGATTATATTTGGCATCAGCAAATATGAGGCACAGTGACATGGCAGGTTTTTCAGTTAAAGAATCTCAGTGTAAAGGGACTTCAGAAATCATTAAGTGGACTTTGAGTGGGAATGCTCAACAAGATCCCTGACAAGTGATCATATGGCTTCCATTTAAAGACCTTTACTAAGGGAGAATTCACTATCCCCAGGGAATCCATTGTTTTTGCAGTTTCAACTGTTAAAAAGATTTTGTTTACACAAAGCTGAAATCTGCCTTTCTGAAACTTCCATCTTTTGCTCTACTTCTGACCTTTAGGGCCATGCCAAATCTCTCTTCCATAACCCTTCAAACATCTAAAGTCAACTAAGTATCTTCCCTCTTATTTGCACTTTTCCAAAAGTGTTCTTGTCAAACACCACCATACTTTTATGTCTAATAAAAGGTTGGCAATGACCTTTTTACAGTCACTGCTGATTGGGCTTCTCAGGTCCATTTTCATCACAAGTTCACATTAATTGCATTATTTTTCCCATTTAGAAAATTTAAATTAAAACAAGACAGATGTTTAATAGAAAAGGAGCAATGGGCTAATGGTTGCTTAGCAACCACCAGACATGTTTTGCTGCTTCACTCTGGAAAAAGGAAAATGGTGGTTATAATCTTCTATAGATTCCTTGGACAGCTCAAGTGTAAATGACAGCTTCTTCTAGGCCTAAATCACTATCATTTTATTATCTCCTACCAAACCACCATCCCCTTTCATTTATTCCAAAGGAAAAAAACTTGGATATCATCACCTCAGAAACATTAGAAATTTTTTCTTTCTGATGTGCTCTTTCACCATTTAAAAAATATTTCACAGATGCTGTTTTCCTCGTTGAACCCTCATTACTGAATGCAAAAACATTGTATTGGACACCATTTTAGAAGCACTTTTCTTGTCCTAGCCTCTTTTCTAACCTTAAAATAAGACCTTGCCTAATAAGCATTCCATAATTAGAGGAATTTCGTTTTTCCTTACATCCTTCCTCATAGTAAAATTAAATTTTTTAAACTCAAAATACATTTAACATTTTAAGTTCCTAGTTGGTAAGGGATTTATCTGGATTGTAAAGAGAGCTCAAAGTTTTTATTTTTTCATTTTCTGAAAGACATTCACATTGTTCTCTGCTGACAATTTGCCGTCTCCTGTTATAACACTGGGCAACCTCTGGTTGCATAAAAACCACTTCAATGGAGCGGGGAGAAAGGACCCCATGCCATGGGACCAGAGAAGGCACCAGGAATTCTTGCTGGGGAGGCTAAACCCCAAGCAAACAGAAAGCAATATATGATACTTTTCTAGTTTAACTATTCCTGATAACTATGTATCAAGGTTAGTTAATTCATACCTGTAATCCCAGAAGCTTTGATTACTAGAGCTATAGGTACAGTGTTAACTCATACTGTAAAGAAAAGTTTTGGGAGAGATGATGAAAAGAGGGCTCAAAAAATCTTGGTAGAAGCAGAAAGGACTTTAGGGTCATTTAGTGCAGCTCTTACATTTCACAAGGAGAAAGGATATGTCTAACGTGATTCAGGAAGGGTTATTCAGCTGTTACTAAGAAAATCAAATAGAGCCCAACTAACATAAGTCTTATAGCATTTAGAAGTAAACTTATTAAAGAAACCACATAGTTAAATTCTTTCATTTTATATATATGGAAACAAGCTCCCAGAGTTAGTGTCAAGGAAGGCACTATGACACAGGTCTCCTGACTCTAGTATTCTTTCAGTCACAATTTTATCATTTGGCTCCTGCCTTTCCAAAGTGTGGAAAGCAGATCTCATAACTCCAGAGGAGCAGCTGGGTTGGAAGGATGCTTTCACTCTTTTCAGGTATACTCTGTTCCCGTCCCCTCATCTCCAAGTGGAATGAAAGTCTGAAACTCTTAGAAAGGCATGTCAAAAAGCTCCTGATTTCAGGTGAAGGGAAGAAAAGATAGAAAATCATCCACAGAAAGGTACAATTCTCCAACAGTGGCCAAGAAGCCACCTTCCCCCTTAACTTCATAGAACCACAGACAAGGCACAAGCCAATAAGGGTCCTCAGTTTCCAGGTTCTATATTTATCACAAATCACAAATATAGTGGCAACCGTGTCTGCTTCCATGGCTTACCACTTGAGACAGCAAGGAGTGGAGACTATAAAAGTTCTCTCCATATTTCTGACCTAATATTCAGATTTAACTCATACTCAGCACCAGATACCATGTTATCCTCAGATAAGGGGATGAGATACAAGAGGAAACTGGGGTCCTTTCCAATTCTAAATCCTTATGATCCTAAGTCATGGGCCACTAAGCAGCGTTTCCCAAGAAAATGGAATAATGCTCAGTGTTGTATGATGTAACACATGAAGACCTTTGTAAGCCATAATACATTTACATGTCTGCTACTGTAATCATTACTGTCATCATATTCTGAAGGTTGTTTGTTATCCATGTTCTTAAACCACTTCATTTCATCCTTATCTTCAGTACCTAATACAGTGTCTTGCACAGAGTAGCAGTTAACAAATGTAAATTGAATTAATAACATAAATTATGATATGTATAAATATAAAGGGTTATTAGATCAGATGAGAAGAAAAAAATCATTTCCAGGTGGGGGAAATATTTTTACATAGGCAAATGTATCAGGCTCTGTATCAGTCAGTTTATACTCTGTCAAAAGACAATCTAGCTTGATCTTTTTAATGATCCAGATGCAAGTACATTTAATATTCAGATCTTTCCCCAACCAACAAAATATGAATACAAAAGAAATGTCCAGAGAGGGAGTGACCATATATAAGTAATCTGAATTTTTGCAATCTCCAGATAAATGTTGTTAGCATACACACACACACACACACACACACACACACACACATAAGACATCCATTTTCTTCTAGTTCCTGAAAATAAAGTTCAGTTTTTGAAAATGCTCTTACCATCCATAGTTGGCCATGACTAGCTCAGTACATTTTAATTCATATGAAGGTGCAGAAGGAGAAAGAGAATCTCTAAGGAAACCAGGACATTGGTTCCTGCATTAGTCAGATCACTCCTGCATGATTTACAAGGTTTTTCACCTCAAGGATTGTGGGATCCACTTCTAGTAATGTATGAATTTCATAAAAATGCTTTCCACGGTGCACTAAAACATCTGAGGACTTCAATTAAGCCCTCTGCCTTGGGGAATAGAACTTTTATGTCAGCACACTTTGAATTTTTCTCTTTTTGTAGCAGGGCTGGAAAGGAAATAAGTGCCAGACTAGGATTCCAATTGAGTTTTTTGACACAGAACCTCTCTTTTCTTTTTAGAAAATAGTGATTTACAGCTTTATTGTCACGAATACAACTGGTCTGTTTGGAGTAATATATACCTATTTTAATGGAATTAGATTCCGTATTTATGGTCTATGTTACAATTCTATCTTTATTTACATGATGAAAACTATGAAAGCTATGCAATAATTGCTCTTTCCAACTTTTGGCTGAACTTTGGCATTTAAGGAGGCAAGATGATCTCTGGCATAGAACAATGGGACAAAATAGAAAGGAATTTGTGTTATATGCTAGGCTGTTTGATAGTATTAGCTATGTATGTTAAGAGATATGATTTAAAACCTCCCAACATCTCACTTTACACATCTATGAAACATCAAAAGATATGCAAACAAATAACTATGGAACATAATTTGTGTGAGATACTATTTCTCGGTCCTAATATACTTTCAATAAAAACCATTACTTCAGCATCTCTTATGCAGTTTACTGTAGTATGCCCTAAAAATATGCAAAAACATGGGTAAGGTAACATTCTAGTTATCACAGCTGATAGTCTAGTGGGGAAGATAAAATTTGTACATAAAGAGTATTTAATACAATAAAGTGTATAAAATGAGTAAGAAGGATAAGCATATAATAGAGGAAAAAAATCTCATTTTTAACTGGAAGAAAACTTCCCTCTCTCATAAGAATCTAAAAATAAAAATAAGACCATAGGTGTCAAGAGATGTAACTTTCCAAAAGTATCATACATGCATTGGCTATTAGGAGCATCATGGGACCTTCAGAGGCCATATGGTCCAACCTTTTCACTGAAAGATGGGGAAAGGAGGTCCAGGGAGATTAAAGGGACTTTCCCAATAAGTGAGCTATAAACCAGAGCCATTGCCACTAGAACAAAGATTACTTTGAGCTTTTGAGGATAATAAAACATACTTCTGTAAATTCTCTAAAATAGCCTCTTATTAGGTAGGTAGTTCAATAACAGCTTACTGAATGCATACAATGAACCCAACCCTATAGTAGGTCTCACACATGGACAGCAAACAATTCAAAGTCCCCGTCCCTGCCTTCAAGCAGTTAAAATTCTAATTATAGATACCAGTGGTTCTCAAAGTATGGTCCAAAGAATCCTAAAGGTCTCTGAGGGTCTACTTTCAGAGGGTCTACAAAATCAAAATTAGTTTATTTCTAAAATAGTAAGTATCTATAAATATAACCCAAATGAACAAAAACTCTTTGGACAGATCTTCAATAATTTCAAATAATGTAAAGATTCTGAGAACAAAACTTTGGGAACCACTGAGATAGTCTTTTAATAAACATTTCTCAAGTATCTGTGTACAGGATACCATGGTAGAAATGTATAGCAAATACATGGCAATATCATACAGTATACACTAAATATATAGTTCACTCTATAGGAGATCAAGAGAGGGACAAGTATAGCAGATAAACAAAGTCAGAAAACACTTCACAGGCAGGACTTTAGTTATACCTTAAAAAATGAGTAGGATTCCTATGAACTGAAAGGGAGGAGTTATTCCAGTTAAAAGAACAAGGTAAGAAAAAATTAAAAGGTAAAAACTTTGTGGCCCTATTTATGGAATAAGTAGAGCAACCTAGCTAAAAAGAACATAATATCTAAAGCAGATTACATATTTTTAAAAATCCTTAAATTGCTTTCTTAGTCAGTCTCTCTCACAAAATGTTCTCTGCTCTAGTGGAAGCTGTGAATGGTAAGACTAATTTAAAACCCATTTGATCTTCAAGGCACTAAAGTCCCCCAGCCATTCATGGAATCAAATGCTCATATGACCTCATCTATAGACTCTGGTCTAAGAATCAGTTACTTCTGAATACATTTAGGCACCAGACCATTGAAAAAAAAAAGAGCAAGTTTGAAACACATACAGAGAGAATCCAATTCTCCCTGTGCAACAGAACTGTTCGGTTCTGCAAATATGTATTGTATCTAGGATATACTGCAACATATTTAACATTTATAGGACTGCTTGCCATCTTGGGGGGGGGGGAGGTGGAGGGAGGGAGGGGAAAAAAATCGCAACATAAGCGAGTGCAAGGGATAATGTTGTAAAAAAATTACCCTAGCATGGATTCTGTCAATACAAAGTTATTATTAAATAAAATAAAATTTAAATTTAAAAAAAAAAAAAAAGAAACACATACAGAGAGACACACACACCCCTTTTCTACTTAGCTATCATTATAAAGCTTAAAGCCCAGAAGAATTCCCAGAATTTGGCAACTGGTAAATTTTTTTTTAAGTTTAACAAAATCAGTCACTTTTAAAAAGCCAGTTTGATATAAAGATAGCAACTTTTAACTCTTATGTGATTTAGTGATTTCCTCAGTGTCTTAAGTTTTCCTTCTCTAAAATGCAGATGTTACATTGCCTTACCCTAAAAATTAGTTGCCTAGGTTATTGTGATAATCAAATGTATACTATTTGTGAAAGGAGAGGCAAGATACTTTAATTTAAATTTCCTAAAGTATGTCCCAGTGCAACCCAAAGTGGCAAACCCTCATTTGGATCAGTCCTGACTTCATGCTGCCCATCAAACCCTTAGTTTTAGAAGTGACATACACCCTAGAGTTTAAATGAAATAAAACTACTTGAGAACATTCCAGAATTTAGAGATGAATATTAAACAGTCACCAGTAATTACAGCTTGTAAAGCAGCTATTTCTCAACTTTTAGTTCAATGAACAAGTATTAACTGGACAGACACACCTTTTCAATTAAGAGTTGGGAAAAAATTACCTCACTCCGTGCTAGTGACACAGAAGGACTTCCCCTTCTCTCCCCAACCCTTCCACCCCAACCCTGCAGCAATTAAGAGCAGGTCAATGGCTTTAGAAGCAGGAGGATGAATTTTCAATCCTACAACACTTTTATGTTACAGTCCTCAGAAGAGAAAGAGAACAGATTAAAGAATAGACACATCTAGTCCAATATAACTCTCCCTTTTCTATGTAGTCCTATAACATGATAATAATAACAACAAACATTTATATAATGCCTAGTATGGGCGGCCAGGCACTATGCTAAATACTTTATAAATATTTCATTTCATCCTCACCACCACCTTGGGATGTAGGTGCTATTATCATCTCCACTTTGGAAATTAGAAAATTAAACCAGGGCCTAAAAGCAATAAAAAATTTAAAAAATCTATCTGTTTGAAATATTTTATTTCTGTTTGACTTGTCCTCAACCCCCCCCCAAAAAAAAAAAAACTGTACACACATCAGTAAAAATATAATTCATTATTGTTCAGTTGTCTGATAACTAGACCTGAATAACATCCACTATGCCTCCTAACTACCCACACATATAATTAATCACAATCCCATTTATTTCATGACTTTTTGCAAGCATATCTGGTATATCCAATTGTAATAATACTGGAAGGATGGCCAAAGAGTAAAGTCTATTTATTCCAATAACTGAAATGAAGACCACAAAATACAACTGAGCAATAAAATCTCATTATGCTATAGAATCTGGAGCAAATTCTAGTAAATAATATGCCTTCCTAGAGTCTCCATTGCACTAATAGAATAAAACACTATTGCTTCATGCTCTGCAAAGGCCATCATTTTGAAAGCAGACCCAATTAAATTAGACACCTTTTTACATTTTTTAATGGTAATTATGGCTTGCTACATGTGGCTGCTGCTGGCCACTAGTAGTTTTGTGCTATACATGGCAAAAATTCCAAGGCATTTTCTATTGCTTTCAAGGAGTGAAGGAAGATACATCATAAAGTCTGTCCTTCTTTCTTGCACTGAAAATTTTAATCAATTTTAAAAATTCTTCGATTGAATCAAGTGATTTATTTCAGCCATAGTTGCCTATAAAAGTTCATTCAACAATCATTTATAAAATGCTACCTATTATGCTAGGGATCTGTCTTTTTTGTAGACAAGACAAACAAGCATAAAATATATACAACAGTGAATACAAAGTAATTCCTAAGGGTAAAAACATCATTTTTTGAGGGGAGCAAGTAAGGTCTCATATAGAAGGTGGCACTTGAATTGAGTCCTGATAGAAGCTAAAAGATTGCATGTGATAGAAGAATGTGGCTTGTTTGAATGGACCATAGCTTCTATGAAGGGCAATGTGCAATAAGCTTAGAAATACAGAGTCAGACTGGGAAGGGTGTTTTATCTTAAAGGAAACCATTTTGGGCAGGTAAATAAAAAATTCAGACCTGTATCTTAAGAACACCAATTTAGCAGTTATATGGAAAATTGGCTAGAGTAGAAAGAGACTGAAAGGAGACTTTAATAGGGTATTATAAAAGTCCAGTCAAGAGGTCATGAAGGCCTAAACGAAGGTGGTACCTGTGTGGAAAAAAAAAAAAAAAAAAGAAAGTTATGTAAGATACTAAAACAGACAAGCGTTAGAAAACAATATAGATGAAGGGGTGAAGAACAAGAAAGAATTAAGAATGATTCTGACATTGTGAACCTGAATGATAAAAAGCATGGTTCTATTTATAGTTAAGAAAACAAGTAGAGAATTAGGATTTTGGGGGGGAGAAGGGAAGATAATGAGTTCTGCTTTAGATATGTTATGTTTGAGATGCCTATGGGGCATTTGATTGGAAATGTCTAATAGGTAACTGGTGATATGGGACCAGAACTCAAGAGAGAGAAGGGGATTGGATAGATAGAGCTGGGAGTCGTCCGTACATGTAATTGAACCCAAGGGACCTAATGAGATCAGAGACTGAAAAGAAAAAAGGGGGTCTAGGACAGTGACCTGAGGTAAACCTACACATAGAAAGCAAGGCATAAAAGACAGGAAAAAAATAACTGGGAAGAAATGGTCAGATAGGTAGGAGAAGAACAAGGAGAGATCATTATCAGAAAAACCCAGAAAAGAGAGGGTATCTAGGAGCAGATGATGGTGGTCAGCAGCATTAATTGATGTACAAAGATTTTAGAATTATAAAGATAGAAAAAAGATCATTAGATTTTGCAATTAAGAAGAGATCATTGTTTGGGTAGGGAGAAAACCCCCTGAGAGATTTTTATACACAATTCTGTCTACTTAAACAAAAACTTTAATACATGGATTTCTGGTGTTTCTGAAAAAAATACAAGTGATGGATTCAGATGCAACAAGACCCTGGAAAAAGAAATTTAGCATAATTTCACACAGAAACACATGCTCTTCATACTTCTTAAATAATTAAATGGGACTAGTGGCATAATATTAATATTTAAATTACAAAATAATTTTGTGCTACATTTATAGAATACTTTGCTTTTTTCAAAGCACTTTTAGATTCGTTGTCATATTAGAAAACATGGATGCCATAAATACCTAGCACTAGTTCTATCGACATTTGGTTTTGGAAAAGATTTTATATGTACATACTTTGTCCAAATATTACTATTTGTTTCATGAAAGTCATGGCTAAGACTTTAGTAGAGTGTAAATTTTAAGCCAGTGAATAAACAGTTGGCTTGAAAAAATACTAAATTGACATGCAAAGCATTTGTTGTTCTGCCAGATACTAAAAATAAAGATGATTTGTGCCAGCATGGAAAACTTGAAGCATTTCAGTTGGTTCTAGACTCTTTGACAATGGAGGTGTCAAAATTTGTTTCCTGTGTATGACCTGTTCCAATGTCACCTGCTTCTACCACCTTCAATTTATACTTCTTTAAAAAGGAAAACAACTTTCATCTTTAAAATGGCATATTATTTATAATATTAACTTGATATAGAAAGGTTTTGAGGCTGCAAAATAGGTATTATAGAAATGTTATAACATTGGAATTGGCATGGCATTTATGTATCAAGCATTGTGCTAAGTGCTTTACAAATATCTCAGTTAATCTGGTGTTAACTTATTTTATTTCCAATCTGGGGGAGAAAATATAATTCTTAATGACTTTGTGGCCAATCCAATGGCTTGCCTAGAGTTATTTTTTTTTTTAGCTAAATTTTTTATTAAAGTTTTTTATTTTCAAAACATACGCATAGATAATTTTCAACATTAATCTTGTTCCAAAATTTTTTTCCTTTCTTACCCCCATCCCTTCTTCTAGACAGTAAGTAATCCAATATATATTAAGAATATGCAATTTTCTGAAGGCATTCTATGAAATTCTGAAGTTCTTCATCACTAGGAGATAGTGAGGTTCAAGGCTTAGGTCTGCTACTTACTTGCCCTATGATTTCTCAGAATCTGTTTCTTCACTTACTGCATGGAAACAAGAGAGTAACATTTGTACTGCCCTTTTCACAGGTTTTGGGAGTCTTTGGGGTATTAAAAGAGCAGATACATAAAACTCAAGTGAACAAAACTATACAATTCGTACTAAAGTATTATGTATTCACTTTACATTAAACAAAAGTTTAAACACTTTTTTTTCATAGTGCTTTACAAATGACAAAATTTTACTGCACCAAATAAAATATGGTATCAAAAAATACATCAAAAACATGAAAATAAGTTAAGCAAAAGATACTAAAGAAATCAAATTTGTTAGTACATAAGTATCTGAAGATTTGATATTTAACACTCTAACCCAATGTCCAAAGTTAAATAATATTTTATTCCTGTCCTTGTCCTCCCCATTCATATGTCTGCCTCAAAAATAGAAACATTTAAAATATGGAGTTAGAGATTTATGATCAGTTGTACAAACCTGTTTAGCTACTGATTTACAACCTTGGCAGTGGTATTTAAGTCTGTCATCAGAACTAATTATAACTGGCCTTAGATTACCATATTCAAACTCTCCTCTTGGTGAAAGAAATAGAATGTTCTACTGAAAAATCAGAAACATCCCAAGAGCTGCCAAACAAAAATGCACTGCAAACTTTAGTTCTCAGAATCAATGTTGCTAAGCTTGAAATTACTATTCTTTGGTAAGTTGTTTTAGCCTGAAGTACTTAAACAATAAATCAGCTACATTAATGTCATACCTGTGGCCTGAAACATATTAATCTCCGTTAACAATAACTGACATTTACATTGCTAATTTAACTCCAGCATTCTTGGTGCAGTAAATGTATATGTAGAAGCTTCAAAAAGTTGAGTTATGACTCCTCCAGAATGTATCCTTTTCTTGCTGAGAATAGTATGGGCAATGTTAAAAGCTATGTACACATGAGCACTACTTCAACCACATTGTTTTTTAAAATGATGTAATACAATTTCTAATTCATATCATAGAGAATGGAGAGGCAGTACATCATAGAGAATTAGCAAGAAGCTGACTTCAGAGTCTGGGAGACCCAGGTCTCGGTTAGACCTATTAGCCACACTATATATGAGGGTACCCTGAGCAGAAAAGGGGCTTGCCTGGTAGGGAAACTGCCTTAACACCTGCTCTCTACCTAAATGAAATCAACGATCAGCTAACAACCTCACAAGTGGGATAATGCATTTGCCAAGCAGCTCAAGGTAACTCAGATAGTGACTGAGAGCAGGTATGGTAAATTCTAGGTTCTCTGATGACTACTGCTAACGAAATCACCTCTCTCATGCCTTTCCACTCAGACACTATCATTCAAAGGGACCTGATATTGTTCTTATGTTGAACTACAATGAAAGCAGTGCTCAGGCAGTATCTGGGAACTTATTTCTTCCAGACTCAAGAAGACTCCTAGATTCTATTCCTAGAGAGTCCTTTAACAAGTACCTTAAAATTAACACAGGACTCACTAAGGCTTCAGAAGTAAGTCAAACATGGGAAATTTCAGCAATCAGGAAATCTTCTGAGTTGTAGGACTTTCTAATACTTCTAAAAATCATGCCATGTTGGTCATTAGAGCTGAACTTGTGGGAGGAAGGATTATTTAACTTTGAGTACTACCCTTAGAGTTAGGTAATGCCTGAAGGAAGTAGGTCTAAGGGAAGCAGAAAGAAGAATGGATAGAATGACAAGAAATTCCCTAAACTTTTCATTGGCACAAGTTTAATATTTTCATTAGTGTTTTATTACAATCTAGTGAGATCAGATGGCAATATCCCCATTTTATAAATGAGGAAAAAAAACTAGAGCCTAGAAAAATTGAAATGATTTGCTCAAAGAGACAATGTGTGGTAGAATCTATCCTAAAAACAAGTCTTCTGATGCCTAGGATATTCCTCTTTCCATTATATCAATTACATCAAATATAGCAATCTTTCATTCCAGCCCCCTAGAAAATTGTATTTTTAAACAATGTATCTGATTACTCAGAGAAATAATACCTATTATTACAGAAAATTTCTTTAGAAATTCTAGATATTTTCTTACATAATAGGTATGTACAATGGTTAGTATTACAATATGTGTTATCACCTCTCTTAGACATTTAGAATGATTTTGAATATAACAGGGATTCTATAAATGGCATATAATTGTATTCTCAGAGATATGTCATGTATTAAAAAAAATACAGAAATTGAAAAACAATAAGATATTCAGTTCAGATTCTTATTTTTCTAAGATGAATTATAAAACTGTCTAAAAGATCTTCTGAAACTTGATTTTCTCAATGAATCATCATTCCTTACATAGACAACAGGATTTTTATGATCTCAAACAACAACAACCCCCCCCCCCCCAACATAAATAGTAACATTAATGCCCATAATGTAAAAACATACTTAGTACTCTGGATAGTAGAGATATATTTCTCTATATACAACTGTTCAGAAAAAGTTATGTAAAAACAAAATCATACTGATTAGAAACTACCATGCAATCTAAAAGAACACTGGACTGGCAGTAAAGTAAGTAAGCCCTTAGTTCTAGTACTGGTTCTGCTACTGACTGACTGACTCTATGGCTTTGGTCACGTCATGTCTCTGAGCTTTTTATCTATAGTATATGACAAAAATCTTCAGCTCTAATAGTCTATGATTTAAAAAAAAATCTTTTGAGATATAATGTATTAAAATACATATCTTTTAAAAAGTCAGATTTTTATTCCTAAAAGCACACCTGCATACCATCTCCTTGAATATTTCATGTATATTTGGCTTTCAATTTATATTTATATTCACATAAATATTGTGAGTTTGGTTTTTCATAGTGTGAACTGTGTATAACCCCTGAGATGGTTTGGTTTAGATTAGATAACTGGAAGTCATTCAAAGGAATTAGGATTATTTGGTCTCAGAAGACAACATTAGCTGATGACAATGGTGATAAACTCTTCTCCACCTCGGAGAATTGAAATCAACATAGTGATATGATCTTTTCTTTTGGAAAACTTGATGTAAGAATAACACCTCTCTGTGGAATGGCGTATATGCTCTCAACAAGCTCTTTTGATGTTCATTTTAGAATTCTGCAATGCTAGCATATTTTCAGATAATATGTCATGACAGGTAAGGTTACCTTTCAAGATTTCCACTCTCCAAAATAATTGTGTGTAAACAAAAGGAAAAAAGAATGGAAATAATCCAAACCATATATTTAAAGAATTTAAAACATTGTATTTCAATTAATAATAAAATAATTATTTATCAATAATCAAATTGCACGACTGATAAGCTATCTAAGAAAAACATTAAAATTCAAAGAATCATAGGAATAAAAGAGACAATGAGATGTGAGTAGCCTATGTCTATTCTCAGACAGAATTAAATCATAGCAAACTGTATGACACTTTCCATCCTCAAAGCTATTTAAAATTATTCATTGACTTTTACCAGACAGCCATGAGAAAAAAAAGAAAACCCAATTTTCTAGGAAAAAATATTTAGACAAAATAGCACTTGTATTAAAACTGAATGTTTCTTGACTGGTATGGTTATATCTTCTTAGATATATTTATGATTTACTATTAAATCGTTATTTAAAAAATAAAACCCATGAGGATAGTTTATGACCATAAATATTTTAAGTTACATGGATCTTAATAGCTAAATGTTCATCAAACAGTAAAAAGCAAATAATTTTTGCTGTACATAAATCTATTTTTCCAATATTAGTGATCCTTCAAGGATATTATAGTAAGCTTGTGCAAGACTTGCTAATAGAGAATATGAGTTCTGACCACCACACCAACCATACTTGGAAGAAAGCTGTCAGAAAATAAAATTTGGCCACAGCAATTCAAAAACACTCTTTTCTATGGTACAAACTGAGGTTTCAATATGAACCAATAGCAATTATATCCATATATCAATGATTTCATTAATACTTTAAAGACTGATGTATGTACACATCACATTCCTTATATTTTTTCCCTAACTATATTCTCATATTCATTAAGAAAAGTTAATTTTTAAAACAAAATAAGATACATTACCTTAAAAGATTGAAAAAATATGTGTAACTGACTCACTAATCTGACATTTACTTTTTCTAACTGGTACCGAATTTCACTGGCTCCCTTTAAACAGTAAGATACCAAGAGTTCTTTGTTTTTCAAAGATGAAGACCTAGTTACATATATCCCATGTTGCTTTTGGTTTCCCATCTCTTCTTTGCTTCAAACCTAAAACAAAAAAATACAAATCAGCTATTCATTATTGAGATAATTAAATACTTAAAATATTTTTAACATATGATGAAATGAAATGAAATTTGTTTTACTATTTCAAATACTTCATCAACTACAAAATAACATCATGCAAGGGGAAGAAAAGCTTCTATATTTAAAGTGATAAAATTGAGGCAAAGATATTTAAAAAAAAAAATCAAGATTATAGAAGTATAGTAAAAATACTCTTGCAAAATTTGTGTGACTTACAAGGCTATGATACTAAATTACAATCTGAATCTTAAATTAACTTACCCCCATGCAAGTTTCTTCCTTTTTCGAACCTCCTGTGAAGTTTCAGCATCTTTTTTAGCTTTTACAAAGTTGCGACATGCAACAGCTTTGGCAATTTTTACCCCAAGCTAAAAGAAAGCAAAGAAAAAACAAACAAATAAACATGATAGTTAATATGAGCTACTTTGAATCTAACTAGGATTCAATTAATTAAAACCTCAGTATAAAAGAAGAGATCAATGCCTACATTTTAGGGATGCTTGTGGCTTTGAAAACATTTATACAGATATAGTAGCATTTAGTTCTTAAATCATTCTTTCCATGGTAATCAAATAGAGTATAATGTAAAGATGAAAAGTATTTACTTTCCAATTTACTTTCCAATACAGACCCCCTTATTTGTATCAGGTTAACCTTTGTACCACATTCTGCATACAACAGTGTTTTTCCCTTTTTTCTTCGTTCGTGTTTTCTCATTCAGGCTACAAAGATCTCTTTCCTTACTTTGAACCAAGTATATGCAACATATTTGTATCTAATTATGTATTATTTTATATTGGTTTCTTGTTGTTTCATGTATATATCACCCAGATCAAGATAAAAGCTTCTCATAGGTGCAAGAACTTTTTATCTTCTACTATGAATACTTCTCAAAGTCTAGTATAGTTCTAGTTATTGAAAATGCTTGAGTGATAGTATTACACATACATATATATGTGTGTGTATATAACAGTATGGTGTATATCAAAACTTCTTAAATTGTGGGGCATAACTCATATGATGTCACATAACAGAATAGGGGAATTGCAAAAAATTTAGCATCAGTAAAAGATATCAAATATTCCATCAAGATTTAATTCTTTATGTAAAAAATAAACAAGCACATCCATTTCATTAGTAGACAAATTTGCTTTTATCTTCAAAATTATACATATACCAAAGAACTAAAAATAAATTTAAAATAAATTTCTTTATGATTTATTATCAGTAAATGTTCAAAATGCACAGCTATGTTTTATATATATACTTAAATACCTGGGGTTGCATAAAAATTCCTCAGGCAAAAAGAGGTAATGAGTAGAAAAGTTTAAGAATCTCTATTATGTACTATGAATAATAAAACATATTTCAGCATCACCATATATATACACATAATATGTATTACTATACTAATATTTATGTATAAGACAGACACAAAAGAGATGAGATAAAATGAAATACTTGATACTAGAGTCAAAAGGTAACCTCTGGATTTGTGTGTGTGTGTGTGGGGTGTTTACATAATCAATACTTTTTAGGAAAATAACTAGCAATTGTGGGAAGGATGGATTAGAATCAAGAGGGGCATAAGATAACAATTAAAAAGCTATTTCATAAATAAGAGATGATGATGGTCTGAATTAAGGTAGTAGCTGTATGACAGGAGAGAAGAGGATTATGTTAGGGATAAAAATGATAAGGTCTTACAATTGAATGGATACACAGAATAAGAATGAGTAAGGGATTGAGGCTAAAGCCAAGATTAAGAATCTGGATGCCTAGGATGATGGTGGTAGAGTGAATAAAATTGGGATAAATTTTGGAGGAAAAGATCAGCAACCCACCTTAATTTTTGCTTTATTTATGTGACTCAATTTATCCTACAAGAATCAAAAAGTGGGCCAGGGCCCGAAAACATAGAGCCCATGTCTCTTTGGGAAGACAGGGTGTGAAGATGGGAAGAGGTAAATAGGAAGGTGAGTAGGGTGAGAACTTTACTTGAGCAGCAACTAATGAAAGTGTCTAGGCTGAAGCTGAGTGATAATTACCTAGAAGGGTACCCTGCTAAGAAAGGGAAGAGATTGAGAACTTGTAGAGCTGCTCAGAAGGAGCAAAGTACAAATGCTAGCCTACAATGGAAGAAGGGCCTGCTACAGTTGTGCTGGAAACAAGTCCTAAAATTGACTATAACAAGAAGAGTGGGATGCAGTCTACCATTCCACCCTTTGATTTATTACTCCTATTTCTCCAGTCTTCCCCTGAACCGCTCACCTCCCACTCTTTGGAGACCACTGGTATAGGCTACTCATAGTTTTCTTCTTTAGAATGTAAGTTGCACAGGTGGACCAAAATCATTTTAACATACAGCTTTTTAAACTGATATTCATAAAAGGAAATCCAAGTAGTGACGTATTTCCCATAAAAAAGATAAGAATTTTCAGTACACAGTTGCTGAAATATAATAATTGCAAGTCAACAATATTATAACCAAAATAAAAATAGCAAAATTTAGTCAGCACTAGCTGGCGAAAAAATATATATATCATTTAAGAGACAGCTCATGAAGCTATATTCAGTGTTTATTCAAAATTCTAAATCAATATTACAGGACCTAATATAGGTGCTACCTTTCAGTTAAAATAAAGTCAAACTCTACAGTAATGTCCTTCAATAATTTTCAAAAGAAAAATTATAGATGATTTATCTCCAGAAGTCCTTTGAACTTTTTGCTCTATTTTTATTTTCTTGTTCTTGGCAGACCCCAACATTTAACTCACAAGAAAGGTAGTTACAATTTTAAATAACCAGAAGGTCTTTGGTACAACAGCTAACTAACAGAAAGGAAACTTCAGAAGAATTTTGTGTTCTAGTTTATGGTTAAGTTATTTTACTACTACTAAAAAGTTATACTCATTTCCTAATGAAAAGCTCTCATAACCATGGTGAAAGGAGTTCAAACTTATGCCAACTAAACTAGCTACCATGACCTGACTGGAGCTTGCCATCTGAGTTTTCAAGATTTATAATTGTCACTTTCATGTATAAGGCTTACACAAAATCATGAGGTTTTTCTTTTTCTTTCTTTCTTTTTTTAATTTGAATTTCATTCCACTAAACTCTAATGGAATTCAGTATATTCTACTGTTTTGCCAAAATCCCTACGGGCAATAAATAACTGGTAGTGATACTACCCTACAAAAAAGCACTCAGAAAATTTCTATCATACAACCAAACTTGGCTTAAAAAAAAAGCTACATAATTCGATCCACTAATACCATTTGCCATCACTAGCATAATGAAATTCTTTTCTAAAAGTATTATAAATTAAAAAATAGCTCAATAGCAACATTTTAATTGACAGAAATTTCTCAATCTACATTATCTGGACCATGAATAGACAAACGAGTACATGTGACTGTGTCAGGACATGCAGTTATTTGATTTAAATGTGACGATCTTGACATGGTCTTATGCTCTAAACAATTTACATTAAACCAGTTACATTAAACCCAATCCAGGATGATACTTCATCTAAAGACTGAAAGTACATACTCTTTAAGACAAAGTATAAACTTGCTTAAAATAATACCTTATAATGCATTAAACAAGTATTGGCATGAGAAGACTCCATCATTTTATGAATTATATAATACAAGAAATTGACTAGGTACACAGACAATGCATTCAAACAGTTCTGTTCCTTTAAAAGATCAACTTTTAACTGCATTTTACTTGAGTTAGTTTAAACACAATATTCTGCACCTAAAAAACACTTTAAAAAAAAAAAAAAAGGCCTGCTGTCACTTTTCATAAGATGTAATGACAAATCTATTTGGCTGGTAAAGGTAATGAAAAATCAGGGTATCACTTATTTCTCTGCACACTGAAAAGAATGTTTTAGAATTAAAAAGATAAAAGATCCTCTGTGGAACAGCCTAAGGAGAAAGCATTATATCAAACAAGATGACCAAGTTCTAATTTTCAGACCATGAGAAGAGATTCAATATGACAATATTATAAATAAATATTTTGTGCAGAACTGAGGATTTACCTATACCTAGCACTTGTACCTTTATACCCCAACCTAAAAATTTCATAAAAGCTTAGTCAAAGGCTTTTATATTAAAAACTGTTTCAGGTCATTAGACAACTCAATAGCAATACAAGGTAAAAATAAATCAGAAAATATGAATAAAAATATACGTAAAAATGTTTTATGTAGCTAAAGTATCAGCATTTTCCATATAGAACATCCAATATTTTGCTGCATTTTAATTAAGGTGTCTAAACATTATCACAAAGAACTGCAAATTGGTCAGAGCACGCAGTAAGGAAAATTAAGCTCTAAAGGCTTTTTATCACCATATTTCAGGAACCAAGGGTGTAAAATGTTCTAATTTGGGATATATTAAAAGCCATAAAAGGTCTTTCAAAAAGATTAATGGTACTTTGCTTGGATTTAAGATAAGGGCTTTAGCTGGTTGGAAAAGCAGGGCCCTGGCTAGACCCTTGAGGCATTCATCTTTACAGCCACTTGGAAGATTTGTAAAAGCGTCTGCATAACCTCAAGCAAACGCACTGCGACATTTTTTTAATTCCTTTCAATTTTACAGGTTTAGAGTGTGTAAATCATTTTGGGTAGTAAAACACATATAATGGCTCATCCTTGTAACATAGTATATAGATTTTTAAAAGACAAACTTTAAAAATCAAATGAGTTTCTCTGTAAAGTCTTGCCATTATAAAGTTTGCTGATAATCATGTGAAGCATCTGACTTGAACAGCTTAATCTAGCATAGCTGTAAACTTCTTATCCATTTCAGAAAATATTTTACTCATCTCAAAATTACTACCTTGTAACAGATTTATGAATCTCCCCCATCCTCTCCACTTCCATAGCTTTTGGACACTTTTGAGGCACTTATTTAAAAATACCAATTATCATACTTTAACTTTTCATGGAATAATAGGTCTCTATGAAAAATATTTATGCCATTCTCTTTTGTTCTTTAATTAAATGAAAACAGATGTTTTCTGAAGTAAAGCGGAACCATTACTGGAGCACTTAAAGTGTTAAGGTCTTTAATTTTTATATCAGTTTGGTCTACAATTCCTGATTGTCTTTACTCAAGCTCAACATTAATGTCAAGCAAGTTACCTAGGAGACGAAAGAGATCAAAGAGACAAAAAACCCTCAAATGTCTGATTAATCAAGCCTGCAAACAGCTTATTTCTTTTAGCCTGCATGCAAGTATGAAAATGAGATTCTGGGAGCCGAACATTGTGCAGATTTGTTCATTCTTATCAGAACAAAGCCAGCGGCAGCTTATTTCATGGATCATTGGCACTGTCATCAGTGCTACACAGAACGGGTGACAGCTCCTCATTTTGAGGCTTGAACAAAATTAGCAAAAAGTCGGCACAAATTAGCCTCTCATCTTTTTAGTAATATGACATTATTCATTTACTTTTTATCCAATTTTTAATTTTTTCTTTGTCAGCTATCCCTTTCTAGTGTTTCCTGCATGGCATCATAAAATGCTTTCTAAAAACAGGCAGAAAATAGCTGAAGTTGAAAAAAATTATAATATAAAGTTCAAGGCAGTAAAAATGGAAAAACATTTCCAGTGACATAACATTATATTTTCTGCAACTTTCAAAACTTTGAACAAATGTTGATGTATTTAATTTGGAATATTATTTAGTTAAGGGCTTTTAAATGCAATTAAGAGGCAGCTTATAATATAGGCTAAAATGTAACAGATTCACAATGCATTTCAACGATTTTATAATTTCCGAAGATATGTATTATGTTAAATTGAGGATATGTTAAATATTCACATTGATCTTGTCAATCTATGGACATCTATGAGATGTCCCAACATTTTAAGTTATTAAATAAATATAAAGGAATCCATCCTTTTAAGCATCAATTTTGATGGAACCATTACCTCCCTTGTTACAGAATATAACTTAGTTTCATTATGGGATCACGTATGCATACATAAGTACATGTATTTTACACCAACAACTTTATAACAATCACTCAAAATGAACCATTTGTATTTCAAAATGCATTCCAGTTGTTTGAGTGTATAAAAAACCCCCAAAAATATATAAATCACTCAGTTAAATGATTTATGAAATGCCAAGTCTATGTGGTTTTTGAAATGGAAACAGTACACTTTCAATCATGTACTCAACATTGAATTCACCGGGTAATACTTTGTATAGCATCTATATTAATTATGGCTATGAAGACTTGAAATTATATGTATACTACCACATCATGCTACAGCAGAGGGAAAAAAGATGTTTTATTATTTAAGTCATTATTAGATACAGACCTTTATATTCAAGCAAATTCTATTCATAAGGGAGAAAAAAAGCACTAAAAAAATTAACCATAAGCTGTTAGATGCTTTACACAGTCCCCTTATAAGAAAGACAGTTTTTTAAAAAAGAACTGTAGTACTGTTTTCAGCAATTTCTTTATCTCTGTTCTTCTAAGTAAGAAAGCTTATTAACAAGCTTTGAACTTAAAATCACATTTACAATAATGTGCCATCAACAGTTTTATAAGCTAATTAGAAAAAGATTAATTAATGACTGGCTGCTAATAAAATGGCAATCATGAAGAAAGAAACCAAGGGTGCTAAGCTTCAACTACCACCAATTAAGAGCTAATTACAAACAAATTATATATGTGTTTTGCTGTGGGCTTTAATTTACTAAAATGGTTTTAATTAAAAGAGAAAACATGCTGATTAATTGAACTGCAGAAAAAATCTACAGTATAAACTGTGCTTTGTCTGTCTCTTTAATTAGACTTGTAACATCTGAAATCTTTTTTTTTTTTTTTTAAGGTTTGTTAAAAGCACAGATAAACATAATTAAAAGAGAGCATAAGGAATGCCATTCTAGGTGATCACCCAATCATACACCAAAGGTTAGAAGAAAACATTTTTGATAAAAGGAGGTATTTTCAAGCATACCTTAAAAGCCAGAGAAAAAGACTTGTCCTTAACCAGAAGTGTAAATTTTAAAAATATTATAATGCTATAACTTTTGTGCTCTGAAATTAAATTTTTTAAGCAGGGATTAAAAAACCTTTAAGCTGGATTGTAAAGGAATGTAACAGAGAACATCCCTTACCTGAATACACTCACATTAGTCTGTATTTGCTGTGGTAAAAGATCATCTTCTAATCAAATATAGAGATCTCTGTAGGACTTGATGGACATGCTATATATGCTCAAGAAAGAAGAAACCCCAAAGTGAAAAATGAAATAATCTTTTATGAGCCTCCTGTCCAATGATCAGCCTAAAGAATAATAGATGAACACTTAATTTTAAGAAGCACTGACAATGATTAAGTCTTGATCAAGTCAAATATAAAATGATTCAGTATAAGATGTTTTACATAAACATACACACTTTATAACTCTATCCTACAGGGATGAAGAAGATTCTGGCCAATGAAAAGCTCATCCTCCAGCTTCCTCTCAGCTTCCACCAATGTACTAGGTTCATCCTTATCCAGTGCTCCTCATTAACACACCTAAAAGAAGCTATTACATTTTATTTCTTAATAGAAATTAAAATAAACATTGAAGAACAGCACCCATTTTTAAGACAGATTATATTTCATAAAAATAAGAAGTGAAATGCATCTCAGCAGGATGATTAAAGATTATCTAATAAGCTTGTATATTTATATATAAAAACCTTTAAAAACTTAACTTTTTACCTTAAAATAAACTAAACAGGACATTTACTAGCACAATTATAATTTGCAACATAGTTTCATTTCCCTCTTTAAATGCTGCATGTGTACAGTTATTTTACTTTTAATGTATTTTATATATTTGTTCAATTTTAAGTGGTGAGAAATCACAATTGTTAAGAAGTTATCCATTTTAATTTTAGAGATTAGAAAAATTTGATAATAATTCACTGTAATGCTGTTCTATTTCATATATATACAAAATAGTTTACCCTGGAAATAACAGTTATCAGTATTATTTTTACATATAGGAAATATACATTAAAGAAAGATGGAGAAAATAATTTGCTGCTTAAATTGTAGGACGAAAAGCTTCAAATAATACACATTTGCTTCAGTGAAATACTGAAATGACTAAAATTTCTCTTATTTTCTCAGCTTCTCTTCTCAGTCCTAAAAAATTATGTTAGATACATCACTTACTAAAACACCAAAAGCACCTTCACAATCATTTTAATATATTGTTCTTTAGAAGAATTAACAATACTTCAAAAAAATGTTAACTCTGAGCTGGGCAATACTACTAAAGTACTTTGACAGGTAAACATAATGTCACAATTGTTTTATTATTTAGGAAGTTTTTAACTTTCATGTTTAGATAATGAAATATCAACATTAAACTAAGAAAAGAAACAAAAGATATACATTAACCAGAATATTCTCAGGGTTCCTTTTGACCTGCAGAATAGTAGTACACCTATATCTATATCTATCTATCCTTAACAAAATTAACCTTCCTCAGAAAGGAGTAACTTACATGCTAAGATAAAATTCCATAGCTTTACTCTGACATTTCAAATCAGACCACTTCCACAGTTAAGAAGAAGTTGTTCTAATAATGATGTACTATATACTCAATCTAGTCTGAAAATAAATCATTTGTCCAAAACTTCAGAGCATTTAATTCACTCAAGTATTAAAAACTTGACCTAATCATATTGAGCTTAAGGCCAAAAATATTTTTCCGATCCTATTTAAAATTAAAAGGTCAGCATTACTAGCTTTACCATAAAGTTTACTATTGAAGAAAATACATACTGGCAAAATAAAAATAATAGACTCAAACTTATTTCTATTTCTCCAGATATATTTTAAAAATTAATGACAATAACTCACTTCTTTTAATATCATTTATTCTTGAAATACCTAGGTATTCCTAAATAAATATTTTGCTCTATAGAAATAAGGCAGGGAATTTTATCATTAAATATACGGGGGAGAAAGTCATTGCCTTAGGTACTCATTTATATAAGTTCAAGCAATGAGCTTTAAAATATGAACTACTTTATCATATCTTTTTCTTTAATCAAAGGCTTTCAGCTCAGGCACAGATGGCAGTGGATTACAAGAGAGAGTATCTCAAGTATGAATATTAATATTTTGTAAAATGTAAAAGGGACAAAAAAGCTACTCTTCCTAGTATGCACAGGAATATTACCTATTTACAGTAATGTACATAAATACACAAGTTTATATATTTTTTTGAATAGTGAATTAAGTTTAGCTACTGCTCTGATTAAATACTTTCTATTGCAATATCTACAGAATGGCATTAAGTAAGTGGTATGATCTAAATAAACTTTAAGGAAGTTCATAGACAGCAAGCCTGAGATGGGTTTCTTTATGTGATAAACTATTATATTCTTTCTGTCTTTGGTCATTCTATTTCTAACACTATTAGTTAAACTGAAATCAATCTTAGCAGTACATTAACTTAGTGGAGGTGTGACTCATTTGATGATAGAAACTCACTGTTATGTTGCCAAATAGAAAGCTGGTTTTGATCTACAACAGGCTGACATGCAGAAGCCAAGAGAAAAATTCTGCTTCCAAATGTGCTATTCAACCTAACTGGTTTCTTCTTTTTAATTAAATCTAGACTCTAGTATTTGAGAAATTTTAAAGTACTGATTTCTCATTGGCTATTCAATTTAAAGACAGTTTTGTGTCTAAAAAAAACATCAAGGGAAAAAATTTCAAAGTCAGGTTTTACTAGAATACTTCTTGCTACCCATAATGAAAAGTGCTACAACAATATGAGATCAAAACAAGTAGGTATGTAATAGTTAAAACAAAATAAAACAAAAACAAAAAAACAAACCCCTCAGGATCCTCAAAAATTAGAGCAGTTCAATATGTATGATAAACAAAAGAGCATAACCATATATTTCACCTCTGCATATTCTCTTTATCCCAACTCTTCCCCTTTCCAAAACAAAAAATATTTTTAATATAAGTGATAGCCGCAAAATATCATACAATGGAAAAAAAACCAAAACAGAAAAACCTTTCCACATTACAACTAGGGCCTCAAATATGTGAATTTGAGCCATTCCCTCAAACCAGATGATGAACATCCTAATGTCATCAAGAATTTTAAGGGACTTTCATCTGGGGGGGGGGGGGAATATTTCTTGTGATATCACAATGATAGCACACTGATGGGCATTATTTTAACAAACCATGTTTTTCAGGATACGTTTTCAAGGGCTATTCTTTGCTGTGAAATTATTTTGGGTTTCATTTTTTTTCAATGCTGATGCAGCTCTATTGCTTTCACAGGCTTATAAATGTTATACATCAAAAATTAGTTTCACTTATTATGGCAGGAAAAGGCTTGAAGAACTCTCGGATCTCTGCCTCACAGCCCAGGCTTTATCAGTAGGCCCCAGTCATTGCTCATGAAAAAGAAAATGGTACTGATTAAAAACCAATATACCTGACTTCCAAAAAGACTCCCAGCAAGTGCAAACACATTCTACTCTAAAAGGGCTATTGTCTTAAACACACAATTATTAATGTTTCAAAATCCCAACCTTAATATTCATTAAGGACAGTAAGAAAAATGAAATCTCTAACTATGTATACAACAATAATTCAATCTTGATTACTTTAGTTATTCCTCATGAGTACTTAATTAACATGGCATCAGCATCTTTTCCATGTCTGTTTCAGACCAACAACAAACATTTTCCAGATGTTTTTCCACTTTTCCATGGAAAACTTACAGAGCTTAAATTATGTGAACTCAAAAAATGTTTTTTTTTAAAAATTAGAATTCTTTAATCAAAAAACCGAATAAATTGAATTTACTTTTGAGAACAAAGTGTTATATTTGTGTGAAGGAGAAAAAACAATTTTGAAAAAAATCTTTACAATCCTTATATATGAAGTTCAGAGGATGAAAAGTATCAAGTGTTGCAAAAGCAATCCTATTTGTCATAAACCATGCCAAGTAAGTAATGCCTTTTAAACTAAACACATTTGTGAAGAGTGAAAATATCTAGTCAATAACATACAATTCCCATTTTAAAAGCAGTATAAATAAGTACTTTTAACTTCAAGAGAACAAAAAAACTATAGTTGAAAATAGTAACTTTCAGAAAACTTTTAAATTTGTCAATGAGGGATACTTAGTTCAATATGAAAAACATGTATGAAAAGTCTGTTTAAGCTTGCAAGAATTAAAAAAAAGTTATTCAATAATTCATGCCCTCAATTGGGCTATGTCCTAAGAGGAGGATGGGAGAAGGAAGAAAAAGAACTTGTACACATTGGGAAAAAAAAATAAATTTGTGGAGGGAAAGTATTAAAAGAGGAAAAAGGACTACCAAAAGATGATGGAAGGTTTCCCATTGCAGGTCACACATGAGCTAAATCTTAAAAGGAAAATAAATATATTGTGAGAGGCAGGGATGAGAGCTGACTGTACAAATGCCCAGAAGGCAAATTTTAAAAATCAAGGAGTCTAGTTTGAATGTCCCTTAGAGTGTACAAAAAGAAACAATGTGAAAAAATAATAGAAAGGTACATTACAGCTGAGGTGAGGATATTAAATACCAATCTAAGAAATTCACATTTTGCTTTATATGCAATAGGGAGCCTCTATAAGTTATTGATCAGAAGAGTGACATGATCAGACTTTGTACCTTAAGATAATTGTGACATTAAAAGGAGGTCAGATTTGACAGGGAAGATAAAATAAATGCAAGAACCCAATTAGGAAGCTATTATAATAGTCTAGATTAGTGGGGTCAAACTGAAACAAAAACAGCTCCCTGCTAGCAGCATAATGATCTAGAAAACTACAAATCTGCATTATCTATGTTGCATTGTATTTTATTTTAACATTCTGTTTAACATTTTTAATCTTTGGACCTAAGGCAACTTTTATAGACCACTAGTTATTTTCAAACTGCCATCTCAGAGTTTAACACCTCTAATTTAGACAATGAAGGCATGAACCACATAATTCCCACTCAATGTAAACCATTTTATGGTATGTATATTGTGTTATCTGGTTCTGGAATCAAAGGAAAGGGTTTGAATCTTACTCTTCTTCTTACTTGTGTAACCTTGGGCGAGTCATTTGACCTCTTTAGGCCTCAGTTTCCACTTCTTTAAAATGAACAGATAAGAGAAGATGATCCAAAATGACCTCTAAAAACCATTTTCCATCTCTAGATCTCAATTCTATGATTATATTTTTATGAATGTAGCTAGACATTTGGATGAAAAATGGGTTTATGAGACAAGATGATAAATCTTTATTTAAACTTGCTGAATTTGAGATGTTGCATTTAGGTAGAAATGGGCAAATTGATAAGATTGGCTTTGGAAATCAAAGAAAGTTGGATATATAGATTTGGGGCTTGTTTGCATCGAGCTAACAGTTAGTGGAAATTGAGGAAGAATGCAGATAAGGATTCTTGGGTCTCTGAAATATTTTTTCCAAAAATATTCTGATAACTATTTTAATATCATCAATTTCCTTTGCAATCCAATCTATCTTATTTTATGTACTTAATTTTCTGTGAAAGGGTCAATAGGTTGTCAAAGAAGTTTATAACATAAAAAGCTCCTAATGTAAAGAAATGAAAGATGATTAATGGCACTCACTGCCTTGAGAGACATTTATACTTTTTTTAGAGGGTTGAATCAGGGAAGGAGGACTAGATGATATATTAGCAAGAAGACCAAAGCAATAGGAAAACCAGGACCTGGTCAAGAATAAAGCCTGAGAAAAGATCATTAAAATTTAACAATTAAAAATCATTGGTAAACTTGAAATTGTATAGAACAGTGGGGGTCAGAAGACAAATTATAAGAGGCTGTTGAGAAATGCTGAATGGTGAGCAAGGATATGTATCAAGAATGACTGACTTAGGTGGCTGGTTGTAAAGATCTTATAAAATACAAAACATTTATTAAAATTTTTAATTAATTAATTAAAATTAATATTTACTAAAATATAAAATATTTTAAAAATCTTATAAAATGCCTGTTTGAAGGAATGACAGATGAAAGCTTGAAGGAGGTAGAACTGGGTATGTTTGCATCTAGGAGGTAATAAAACAGGGAAAAAGATGAAAGAGTGATAATAAGAGTTACATAGCCAATAAGTGTCTGAGGTCAGATTTGAACTTGGGTCTTCCTGACTTCAGGCCCAGTGAGCTATCTACTCTGCTATCTTAACTGCCCTCTCAGAGTTTAGGCACAAATATAGACTGAAAAGTAGTTCTAAAGAACAAGGTAAGAAAAAAGGAAAGAGTGCTCCATTTGAAATCAAATGGCATGAGTCCAAATGCAAATTTATGATGATTTCTATGTCAATGGGCAGATCACAATCTTTCTGGGTCTTTTTTGGCTTGAATGAAAAAAGAGTGGGTTAGTCTACATTGACCTTTAAGGTCCCTTTTCAGTTATAATCCTATGATGCTATTATGCAAATGGGAAAGGAAATGAAAGAATTGCTGCAAAAACAAGAGAAGCTAGTAAGTACAGGGCTGACTGCAAGCCGCAGAGAGGCAGATATTTAGACTTGATATTAAAAAAAAAAAAAAAAAAAAAAAGCTTACAAATAACTAAAACTGCCTCCAAACTGAAATAGAATGCCATGAAAGCTAGTGGGCTATCCTTCATTAGTGTGTTGCAAGCAAAAGCCACATGATCAAAACTGTCAAGGATGTGAAAGAAAGACTCTTGTTCAGATATATGGTGGGGTAGATTATTTCTAAGTTCCATTACAAATCTAAAATTTTATGACATAGAGTATTAATGCTTACAACTGCACTAACACTTTTGGGGTACTCTCTCTTAAAATATCACAGCAAAATTATTTAGTATTTAATGTCAAAAACTGCTTTGTTATACTATTTCAGCATTATTAATTTTTGATCATGTAATCATGTAAAATATATGTAAATGTAATATACAATATATATTATATATATTGTGTTTTATTTTAACATTCTGTTTTAACATTTTTAATCTTTGGACCTAAGGCAACTTTTATAGACCATATACATATGGTCTCTATATATACATAATATAATATATAATATAATAAATATTTATTTAAATAAATATAATATATATATAATTTAAGCAATAAATTATAATACAAATGTTATATAAATATATAAATGTAAACAAAAGAGCCTAAGGTAAACCTAACATTGATTTCTGATTACTGAATTGGAAAGGAAAAGAGAAAAGGAGTAAGTATTAACATACAGTATCTATTCTGTGCCAGGTACTGTTCTAAGCACTTTACAAATATTATCTCATGTGACCCTCAAAAACAGTTCTTCAAGGTGATGGCTGTTTACAGTTGAGGAAACTGAGAGGGAAGTTCAGTGACTTGCTACTAAATATCTGAACACAAGTATTCCTGACTCCAGAGTCAGTACTCTTATCTACTTTGCCACCTAGCCACCATTTGAAAACAGAGACAATGTATTTTTCATATTTCTAGGTCCCTCCAAGCCAAATATATCTTTCCTATATCTCAATATTTGTCCTTAAAGTTGGGGACTTCCATTTTGTAAATCCTAAGATACATTTACTTATTATTCAACTGCAACAAACTGAACTTTCATTCCACCTCAATTGTGCCCATGGATGGTTATATAGTTTGCCTTTATAAATGCTTTCTTTACAACCCATAAGACAGGTTTCATTGTTATATCTAAGTCTCTTATCGACCATAATTACCTGTTTCTTCTCTCTATGAATATCATCCCCACTAAATCTAAACTATCCTCTACCCCCCTCACTGTACTCTCTTTTTCTTGGGCCATCTCCCCTGCTCTAGCTTGTCTCCTCCCTTCAAATTCTTATCCCTTTAGTTAACAGTCACTACCTCTACATTGAGATTTTTCAGTGCATCCTATCCACTTTCTCTGTCTTAGGCTGCATAATACCTCTCCAGAAGTTTATAAAACTACTAAATGAACTCTACTATAATTTTACGTTATCCAGTCTCAACTGAACCCTCATTATCCCAGTCTTTTACATTTCTCTGATAGATTTTAACACCCCCCCAAAGCATTTGTTCAAAGCCTTTTCTCAAAAGTCATTCTCCCCATTCACTCCCTCATTATTTTATCTGCAGCAGAGAATCTTGCTTCAAATTTCACTGAAAAACTTAGGCTGTCTCAAGTTCCCTTCCATACCCAAATCCACACCTCAGCAACAATCTTTTATTAAAAAAAAATTATTGACATTTTTTGTTTTTACATAACTTGAATTTCTAAACAACCCTTACTTTACCTCCCCATCAGGTGATTATTTTCTTTATCTGATCCCTTTCCCAGCTCAATTCCAACAATGTGCAGTCTACACTCAATGGCTTCCACTTTCTCATCTTCCACTCACTTCTCAGCCCCCACCATCTGGCTTCCAACTCCATTCCTTAGCTGAAATGGATTTAAGATCTTTAATGATCTAATGATACTAGATTCAATAAGCTTCTTTCCAGTCTGCATCCTCCTTTCTGAACCACTATTTTCCTAATGGATATATTCTCTCTTTCCAGGTTTGCATAACTCTACTCTGTTCAGGTTCTCACTTGTCACAAGATCATCTAAGTTCCTGTCCTCCCATTTGGATGTGCCCGCAGGACTCTGTCCTGTGTTCTTTCCCCACTCTATGTGATCTCTTCAGATCCCAAATGCCGTCTTTATACATATTACTCTCAAATTTATATCTTGAGTCCTCAATTGTTTTTTCAAATCTGCATCTGCTACTAGTTATCTCCAACTGGATGTCCAAAAGCTATCTCAAACTCTACCTTTCCCCATAAAACCACTTATCTTTCTAACATACCTATTTAATATTGATGATTCCACCATTCCTCTAGTTGCCTAGTTAACAATTTAAAACTCTTTATTGATTTTTATTCACTATATCCTATTAGTTGCCAAGTTTTTTCAATTGAACTTCCACATTTCTCAGACCTATCCCATTTTCTCACCTGTGGCCATCAAAGTAGTTTTAATTCTCATAAGCTCATACCTAGCCTACTGTATTTACCTAACTAGTTTTTGTGATTTCATTCTTTCCCCTTTATGGTTAGCTCCTTCAGAATGTTACAATTTAATATTCCTAAAGCACAAGTTAATTCAAGTCATTTCATTGCTCCAAAAGCTACAATGACTTTCTACTTCCAAAGGATAAATGTAACTTCTGTGCCATTTACAGTCCTTTACAATCTACCTTTCCAGCTAGATTACATATTATCCCCAATTCATACATTCTACAAATCAAACTGGCCTTCTTGCTAATCCATTGTAATCTTGATCTAAATGGGAAGTTATTTATCCCCAATTAGTAAGTATTCACCTAACAAATGATGTAAGAAAGAATGTTAAAACTCTCCTTGCTGCTAAACACCTCTACCCAAGCCTTTCCTTACTTGAGGTAGAAGCAGAGTCCTTGAAACAGGTTCTAAGATACCAAGTTGCAGAAGCTCCTTGAAATGGAATTAAGGACTCATATATAAGCTTTTCAGAATATCAGAAGACTTCACTCCAACATTTACATTTTTTTCTATATTTAAAAAAACACATTTTGAGTTTCTAACAGTTGAACTATAAATGAACTTTTAGAATAAAACTAATGTTTAAAATGAGAATCGCCTGCAGTATTTCCCAAATTACTATACAAACTACAAAATCAACAGCTCACTTTCTTTAACAATTCTAAATCTATGCTTCATTGTCATAGGAAACCCGTCTAGTATAGACTTGCCTGGACACTATGAGGTTAAATGACTTGTCAACTATCATATAGCTAAATATCCATCAGAGTAGAATTTGAATCTGAGTCTTCCAGATTCCATGGATAGCTCTCTACTTACCAGGACACTATTTCTTCTTTTTAGCTAAAATTTACTGAAGGCCTAACAGGTATGTACAATGTATAAAATGCTATTTAAAATAATTTTCTCAAAAGAATAACCCAATGGGGGAAAAAAAGGAAAATAAACCAATGAATTATTTTTTAAAAACTTAAATATAAAAATGGCTAAAAACAGATTGATAAAATTATCACTATATTCAAATTATATGCAGTACCCAGTGAAGTCAAGCTATAAGCACCTCAAAAAATGAAAAATAAAGCATAGCAATGAACTAATATATCTTAACAGAACAACAGTTTAGGCAGAAAAATATTTTTAAAATTGTTGTTAATAAATTTGAGATTATATATCAAAAATACAACCCTTTTCCCCCAAAAAAGAAGTTGCTTAAAATGATCAAGATACTCCCTATGTCTTTGTGTTCACACCCCTAAATCAGCCTTAATGGCTTCCTTAAGAATTCAGTGATTCAATGAAGAGCAGGAGAAAAAAAGAATTCAAGTATCTATATCTGCTGAGCCCTATACCAATCAAGGCAGCTGCTCCAGAACCAAAAATAAAATAAAGCTCCAACAATCAATGTTGGTTTTAAAGCACAGTATAGTGTGATATTTACTAAATGAAATTTTGGTTATTAAATTTCCATTTAGAAAATGATCAGAATGAAAAGGTGAAGTATAATATTTTCTATAAATCATGTACCATGGTAGTTTGTAGAAGACAAATAATTTTAGCTTTCTTTCTTCCCCTACTAAATGTACCAATCCATTGGATGTCACATAAACACAGCCCAAGAGGGTAGCAAACTGGTAAACCTGTCATTTAGTACACTACAAATAAAACATAAGAATTTAGCTAGTTTGCAAGTATATTTTTAAATGCTAAAAAAAAAAAAAAATGAAAAGGAGTTATACAGAAAGCTGCCAGATCACATGTGGTCTTTACTCTTGATAAGTCAGCAACCCCTATTTGTGACCTTGCCTATCATATCTTTAGAAAGAGAGCAAGCTACTTTTCCCCCTACAATGAAAGTTAAATGGGGTTAAAAAAGCAAATGGGAAAGGAAGGCTAACCTTTTGGTCATGCAGGGAAAAAAGATCTACTTACTTATGAGATTATGAGGAAAGAATCATTTCAGAAATAAGATTTAGCACAAAATGATCTAAAAACAACTCTAGCAACAATTCTACATTTCAAAATAAAATAAAGATATATAGGCTGAATGACTGTATTGAAAATGTTAACTATATATTCTTATAAAATATTTTTAAAATGAACATAAGTTTAAAAATTTTTTAATTACCTCTCGAGTTGCTAACCTATTACTGAGTTCTTCTGCCTTTTCAAAATCCCCTTCAGCCACAGATTCATCGATGCGTACTTCAAGGCCTGACTAGAAAGAAAACAAATGTTAAATTAGAGTCATTATTAATAATTAAGCTGTCTATGAAAGAGAAATGTTTCTTTCTGGGAAATTAATCTTCCTAAGAAAAATGACTTTTTTTTTCTTTTTTTACTAGATGAAGATATTTGATAAAAGATTTTTATACAAAGTTGAAGATATTTAATAAAAGAACTATACATACAGTTTCATGGAACTAAAACACTAAAACACATATTGATATAATTGAAGATCTATAAAAAAAAGTACTTGACAAAGTGAATTGTACTGTATACAGAGTAATACCAATATTCAGGGATGACCAATTGTAAATGACTTTGCTATTCTCAGTAGTATAATCACTGATAGTTACTCTAAAGAATTTATTATGAAAAATTCTATCCATACCCCCAAAAAAAGGAACTGATTGTATCTGAATACAGATCAAAGCATTCTCTCTCCTTCCTCTCTTTGCCTCCCTCCATCTCTCTTTCCCTCACTCTATCTTTCCCCATCCTTTATCCCTTCCCCCTTGATTTTTCTTGAGGGTTTTTATTTTCATTAGGGTGGGAGATGTATGTTTTTTTTCCCCCTACAACTTTAAAAAACTTAAATATAAAAAATGGCTAAAACCAGATTGATAAAAATTATCACTATATTCAAATGATATGCAATACTCAGACTGGAACATAAACACATTTTGCCTAAGTTCACAAGTGACTTCTTAATTGTGGGTGGGGATAAGGGAGAGAACTTAGAAATCAAAATCTTAAAAAAATGTTTTGAATGTAACTAGGGAAAAACATTAAACAATATATATTTTTTTTAATTGCTTGAACACATTAGCTCCACCTAATCTACAGTTGCTATAATAAAAAGGCATACACACACATATGTGTATTACACATAATAGTTTTATACCTGTCAACAATTTATCCCTAGATATGATTTACTTCATCTATTTTGATCTTTCTTTGACATTTTTAAACTGTTTAATACTTTCTTTTAGAGTTCTCAAATCTGTTAAACAAAATGCTGATTTATTAAGCAGGTGTGATTGAAAAAGTACTAGATTTACAAGACCTAGAATACAAGTCTTGGCTTCACCACTGCTTAGCTGTATGATCTTAAAGAGTCACAACTTCTCTGAGACTCAGTATCTCCATGTTAAATATAACTAACATTTATACTACTTTGTCCCAAAGGATTGTTGTTTATACCTGTCTGTGTTCAGGCTGTAGTTATGCCTTACCTCACCAACTAAAATGTAAATTCCTTCAGGGTAAGGAAGGATGGTGTCACTCTTTATATTTCCAGCACCTAGTACATTTTGTACATAGTAAATCTTAATAAATGCTTGTTGAATTTAAATGCAATAATGGTTATAAATCACTTTGTAAACCATAAAGAGTTCCATGTAAGTCATAAAACTGCTATTTTTATTGTAGCCCACAAATGAAGTCCTACATAATGCCACTTTTAAGACTTACTAAATTATATTAAGCAGTTAGGTAAGAAGAAAAATTGTTTCTGCTTAATCTCCATTCAAACAAGATTGTAAAAATTACTACCAATTATCTCCCATAAAAAAGTAAATCTCAATTCAGAATATAATATGCAAATAAAGGTTAAGTGATCATTAATAATACTTCAACTGCATTAAATAAAAAAATTTAAGCATCAACAGTGTACAGAGCAATGTACATTACATTAAGCAATGAGGAACTTATAAAGTTTGGATAAAATACAGTTCCTGATTTTATGGAGCTAATAAAGGAATTCTCATAAAAGAATAACATAATTATGATATAAAATATATAAATATATTAGAAAGCATGAAAATAAGATGATTAAGGTAAAAATGAATCACTCAAGGTCAAACAGATAGAAGGGATTCAGAACTAGATGTTCAGAGTCAAAATCTAATAATCTTTCTCTCATACCGGGGGGCTTCTCTACATCAAGTAATGAAAAAGTGGAAGCACTATTTTCCAGGATCCTGAATGACAATCAATGAAGACTTCATTAGGAAAGATTTCTTGAATTCAATTTTAAAGGAATTTTTAAAAAGTAAAATGAAAATCTAGATACCCACTAATACTTAGGGACTCAAATGCAAAGTTGGGGTACGGAAAAGTAAGGGAGAATAAATGGCAAAGCATAGTTCAGGAAGATATAGGGAGGCCAAAAAACTTGCAAATTACACATAAGTATCATAGCATCATATCATGAATACTTCTATAATTATCATGTAAGCAGTAAATGACACCATAAAGAATGAAATATATTTTAACAGATGGAAAAAAATTTATTATTGATGTAGGAGTCAGCTGAGTATAGTCAGACCACTGACTCATCTGTACTAACATCAGAATAAAAAACAAGAATTTTAAAGGTGCAAAATCAAAATTATTTTCCCTCAATTATTTTAACAAATGAAAATCAGAAATGACAGACAACAGAAATAATATTGATAGCTATAATACTAATTTTATCCACAAGTTTAGTGATATAAACTAATTGCTCCAACAAGAACAAAGAAAGTATCCAAGTCAGAAAAACATCTGACTGATTTGTCAAACCCAGAGGGAAGGCTATCAAAGATAACAGGTTAAAAATATAAATTAGTTTTTAAAAGCTTAGCAAGAAAGAAAGTCATTCCAAAGTTATTTAAGGACAAAAATTGACAGACTAAAAACTGAAGAAAAATAGAAAAGATTTGCAAAAATATTTTTTAGCAAATTAGTTTGCTATCACGGCAGTGAAACCAAAAGAACTTGGATGCTAACAACAATCAGATACACCTATAAAGAAGGCAAAAATGGCACTAAAGAGAACTATGACAAGGACATTTGCTCTATGGGAACAAGTACATATCAAAGAAATCCAGGCTTAATGTTATGAACTTGTGAAGACACTGAGGGATACAAGATACCTAAAATGGGGAAAGACACTAAAAGCAAAGAGGTGACCAAGAGCCCAGAAATAATTATCATTCTAGGTGCCTACTCTCTTCATCTATAAATAAAGATTTTTGCCCAAAAGTATCCTCCTCAATGATGGGGTTACTAGGATACAGGCAAGTTTCTACAATGATACTGAATAAGGGAACACATTTTATACTGTTAACAAGCTGAAAGCTATAGAAAAATACAATATCTCACTGAGCCTAATATGATCATTATAGAATAAAACATTGGATTTGGTACAAAAGAGTTTACAAACATTGGCATTATACGAATTTCATTAAGTCCTAGAATATCAGACTCTATTGTAGGACATCTCTAATCTTTAAAAGAAAGATTAAATACATTAAGAATATCTGAACCCCAGATTTCAACATGCATTTGCATGAACAATCTATAGGTTGTTCAATAGTATGTATATACTGGATAAACACTACAGACAGACAATGAACTGACCCCAGGTTAAAATGGAAGAGTATGCTAAATTGCTTTCAGGAAACTGAAAAGTATTTTTATAGATTCCAAGCTTCCTGTGAAAGCAAAGCCTTCTTTTTAATGTTTCATATTTTAATAGTATTATTATTATATAGCAGCAAGATGTGAAACATTAAGACATGCAAAGAACTAAAGCTGAAAATGATGCATAGGTAATGAAGGACATAGCAGATGTGAACAGCCTGTATCATATAAACATATAAGCAAATCCAAAAAAGAATAAGAAAAAAAGGATATCATTAAAGAACTGTATGATAGAGAAGATGGCCTGGTCACATGATAAGAACAAGAGATGGCAGGTGAACGATGAAGTGTTCCAGTGGTACTCTTGAGATATAAGGAGAAAATGTTCTTTAGCTCCTTGAGTGGACCACTTACGATGAACTTTCAAAAAGCTAGGAACAAATGTCAGAGAGGATGAACAAGCATGTATTGGTTATAATCTGCACTTACTGAAGGGAATTCCTGAGTTAATGAGATAACAGGTCTATTTGAGTACTGCTTTGAGATCTCCCTACAACAATTATGTTTTCCAGTCTAAAAACCAGTTTAAGCTTTTTGAATTGACATTATAGTACTTCTGTAATCGATAAATTGAGCCAAACTGGTTCTAAATATTTATTACAGTGCTATTGGAAAATGAAATTATTTCAGTTGTTGAATGCTTCTTGATTTTTTTCAACAGATGATTCTGTGGAACACCTAGAGTTTTGTAACAACTAAATCTCTAGATAAAATGAGAGGGTTTTAAAATTTAGAAAGAACCCTAGAGATAATCTAATATAGCATCTTCCAAACTTAGTTTTAAGTATCCTGACAACACATCTGTCAATCCTAGAGGGTCTGGATCGGGTGATCATGATCATAGAAATTCTAGTGCAAAATGATCAAATCTATTCTCTCTGTCTTTCTCTCTCTCACACACACACACACTCTTCTCTAATTAATATATATAATTCAAGAAAAATTTTAGATATAATATTTTAGAGGGAAAAATAGTATCACCAATAGTCTCTTCATATAACCACTATTTAGACTGTGTAAGTTCATATATAGAAGTATTATATTTTAGAAATAATTATCTTGTCTAAAATACTTATTTTACTGATGAGAAAACTCAGACCTAGAATAAGTGCCTAGACTGAGTTAGTGACAGAACCCCTAGCACTAGAAACCTGGGCTATAAAGACCTTAAATACAATATATGATAGCCTATTCAATTCAAACCAAGCTTTTCTTTATTGGACTCTAATGCTAATTTTATAGCAATAATGAGGTTAAGGATGTCATTAGCCAGATATTATGGCAAAAGATGCTTTATCCATGGGGAAAAAAAAATCTTTTCTGAAAGTAGTTTCTACTTTGTTTTATATCAATTCTGGTTTCATGTACTGTAATGAGCTGAGGCTTGAGTTGATGCACTGAGGTCCCAAGCACGTGAGGCTAAACAGTAATTGGACCATACTCTATTAATATATATACTTGGAGAAAGAATGGCCCCTGCCCACTCTTTGTGCAAGTCCTGATGTGTTGTATATGAAATGACGATTTTGGTAGGTAGAGGCAGGGGGGCAGAGGAAGAAGTGGAAGTAGAGACTGTGGGCTGGTTTCTTGACACAGCTGCTCACATTGCTATCGTGACCCCCCCCCCCCCCTTCACCTCTGCTGGCTGGCTTCTTGTTGCAGCTGCCCATATTGCTATAGCAATCCCCCTTCACCTCAAAAAGAATAAAGATTAAAGATTTTTCCCTTAACCTGAATTCCTGACTCCGGCTGATTTTAAATACGTGGTCATCACAATGTACCAGTTTATTTTCTAAAATGTTTATGTTCTAAGTAAATTGTATTTAAAAAATTAAGGTCTACCTTCTGAATCCAATTCTCCCTGTGCAACAAGAGAATTGTTCGGTTCTGCAAACATATATTATATCTAGGATATACTGCAACATATTTAACATATATAGGACTGCTTGCCATCTAGGGGAGGGGGTGGAGGGAGGGAGGGGAAAAATCGGAACAGAAGCGAGTGCAAGGGATAATGTTGTAAAAATATTACCCTGTCATGGGTTCTGTCAATAAAAAGTTATTATAAAAAAAAAAAAGCTATTAAAAAAATAAAATAAAAAAAAATTAAGGTCTACTATTTACAATATTGCTAGACTTAAGAGAATAGGAACATTACCAGGCCCAGGAAGAAAACAACTTAATAGCAAAATGAATATTTCAAGATTCAAAGTATGTGAATTTTAAAACCATAGATCAAATGTTTTTAATACACAGAACCTAGACTCTGACCAAAAACAAAATCTGTATTACAAAATACTTTTTGAAACTGACAAAATTTCAAAATACTGGAGTTTGCTGTCTATAGTAATAAGAATAAAACAAAGATATTGCTTAAGTTGTCTAATGAAGAAACTCTTTGTTAAAAACAAATACAAGGCCTGCTAAAATTTTCTTAGGTAAAAATAATCACTTATAGTAAACAATTCTTCTAAGATTCTTTATAGGTGCTGCCACTGCAGCTGAATAATTTTTTTGAAGTGAATAATTTCATTATATTCTCCAATGAATGTTGAATATTCAAAGTCACGTAAGTATTTTTAAAATATTTCCAAAACTGGTAAAATTTATTCTTTTGAAATTACAATTTTGAATCTATATAACCTATCACATCATAATTATAGATTAGAGTATTTCATATCTAATGCTTGATAAAAATTTATATCTGTATTTAATACAAAGAACTGAATTCAGCACTACATGAGAGGAAGATGACATTTTAAAATAAATATTTTTGTACTGCATAGGAAACAATGGAAATTTTTTTTTTTTTGTATAACTATACATCTTGACTGAAGAACCTGAGCATAGTAAGTAATGTTTCAAAAAGGAAGTATGAGGGGAAAAAATGATGACACTCTGTTTTTAAAAAATAATAAATTCCATAGGACTGACTAAATACAGGATAAAAAGCCCTTTTAGCTAAGTTAATAGATGAGAATCTACTTCAGAGAACTAAATAATGGACTTAGGAATTCATACACTCTCACTATTCACTCTTGATTTCTTAAGATATCAACTCATTATCATCTTTTAGACATGTATTTGTTCTTAGTTAATCTTGGTATTTTTAACCTGGTATCTTTACCTTTTTCTTCTCTACCAAGATCAGTAGGAAACCTTGGCACTGTGTTATCTGAATAAGAGTGAAAGGATAAAACCTCACAATGATGATCTCTACAAAAGAAAAAGTGAGACTTCTGTTGGCTTGCAACTATGCAGCTGTGTGCAGAAAAAATGAAACCAAAGAGTTGGAAAAGCATCATGGTACACTGGAAAGAGCCTTGGATCTGGAGTCAGAAGATTTGAGTTCAAATCCTGGTTCTGTAATTTATTTCATATCTTATTTGGCAAAGTCATCTAACTTTCTTGGGCCTCCATTTTTTCACCTGTAAAATAAGGCTGCTGTTTATATGACTTCTAAGATCCTTTCTAGTCTAAACTTATGGTCCTCTGATCATCAAATCCATACTTCTCTGTCATAGGATCCTACAAAATGAAGAGCTGGAAAGGCCCTAGTCTCAGGTCAAAAAAGCGAGAAGTTTCAAAGGAGAGAGTTAAAGTTTCATTCTTCTCTCAATCCGCAATCAGGGTCCTCTTTGCACTATACCACAGAGAAAGGCTTCTTAAACTTTTTCCACTCATGAATTCTTTTCATCCAAGAAATCTTTATATGACCATGGATATATAGGTACATAAAAGTAAACAAATCAAACATTTATTGATAATAAATAACAATTATGTGACCTCTAAATTCAGTTACAAAACCCCACATGGGGTCATAATACACAGTTTTAAGAAGCTGGACCCTCTAGCTTCTTGGGTTGAAAAAACATTCCTTGAGTGTGGAGCAAGCCCAAAGCAACAACATAAATATAAACTTGTCAAGAAACACGGTTTCTTCATAACTCATTTGACCCTCATGTTTGTGAAGTGGATATTCTCATCACCTCCTTAAGAACTAGAGATCATTATTGATCACAAAATATAAAATTTTGATTATATCAAGTTAAAAAGCTTTTGTACAAACAAAACTAGTGCAAACAAGATTAGAAGGGAAGCATTAAACTAGGAAAACATTTTTATAGTTAAAGGTTCTGATAAAAGCCTCATTTCCAAAATATATAGAGAATTAACTCTAATTTATAAGAAATCAAGCCATTCTCCAATTGATAAATGGTCAATGGATATGAACAATTTTCAGATGAAACAAACTATTTCTACTCATATGAAAGGATGTTCCAAATCACTATTGATCAGAGAAATGCAAATTAAGACAATTATAAGATACCACTACATACCTCTCAGATTGGCTAAGATAACAGGAAAAGATAATGACGAATGTTGGAGGGGAAACAGGAAAATTGGGACACTGATACATTATTGGTGGAGTTGTGAATGAATCTAACCATTCTGGAAAGCAATTTGGAACTATGCTCAAAAAGTTATCAAACTGTGCATACCTTCTGATCCAGCAGTGTTACTACTGGGCTTATATCCCAAAGAGATTTTAAAGAAGGGAAAGGGGTCTGTATGTGCCAAAATATTTGTGGCATTTTTGCAGTGACTAGAAAATGGAAAATGAATGGATGCCCATCAATTGGAGAATGGGTGGGTAAAATGTGGTATATGGATGTTATGGAATATTATTGTTCTGTAAGAAATGACCAGCAGAATGAATACAGAGAGGCTTGGAGAGACCTACATGGACTGATGCTAAGTGAAATGAGCAGAATCAGGAAATCATTATACATGGCAACAACAATATTATATGAGGATGTATTCTGATGGACGTGGATATCTTCAACAAAGAGAAGATCCAATTCAGTTCCAACTGATCAATGATGGACAGAATCAGCTACACCCAGAGAAGGAACACTGGGAAATGAATGTGGACTACTTGCATTTTTGTTTTTCTTCCCAGGTTATTTTTGCTTCTGAATCCGATTTTTCTTGTGCAATAAGAGAACCGTATGGATATGCACATATATATTGTAGCTAAGATATACTTTAACATGTTTAACATGTATAAGACTGCCTGCCATCTAGAGGAAGGAATGGAGGGAAGGTGTAATGGGCTGAGGCTTGAGTTGATGCACTGAGGTCCCAAGCACATGAGGCTAAATAGTAATTGGACCATATTCTATTAATATATATGCTTGGAGAAAGAATGGCCCCAGTCCACTCTTTGTGCAAGTCCTGATGTGTTGCATATGAAATGACGATTTTGGTGGGTGGAGGCAAGGGGAGTGGAAAAGGAAGGGGAAGGAGGAACTCGCATTGCCATTGCAACGGTTTTTCAGCTCAGATCCCCATCTGTTAGTTGGCTTCCTGTCGCAGCTGCCCATATTGCTATTGCAATCTTTCTTGCCCATATTGCTATCGCAATCCTTATTCACCTCTTCACTTTAATAAAGATTGAACATTTTTCCCTTAACCTGAATTCCTGACTCCGGCTGATTTTAAATACGTGGTCATTACAGGAAGGAAAAGCAAAGTTGGAACAAGTGATTGCAAAGGACAATGTTGAAAAAAATTACCCATGCATTTTTTCTGTCAATAAAAAGCTATATTAAAAAAAAAAAAAAAGGTACAGGGTCACAAAGTAAATTATTGACTAGTGACGCAGCTAGTAATAAGGCAAAATTTTAATTTAACAAAATTTGTTAAAATTTGAGATAGGAAGACTCCAAGTCTTGTGCTGTATATACTGTACTACACAGCTTATTTGTAACAAGGATATATTCAAAGCTGGAAAGGATTTTATAGACATCATCTAACTTAGGGTTTTAATCTGGGACTGACAACTTGTTTTAAAAAATGATAAATGTATTTCAACATAATTGAATTCCTATATAATCCCAAATATTTTATTTTATATAGAGTTTAGCACAATGTTGACATATAATAGACAATAATCTAAAAAGGGAATCATAATGGGTTTCGCTAGGCTATTAATGGAGATCTATGTCACAAAACAGATTTTAAGAATTTCTAATATAGTTCAATTTAATCACTTTACAAATGAGAAAACTAAATCATAGAAAGATTAAAGGTCATGCCTGAGGTCATAGGCTGGGTAAAGGCCAGTGTGGGGTCAGATTTTCTGTCTGCTGGTTTAATTTGGGGAGGTGAAGAGGAGAAAAGGGGAATGGGGGACAGGACATAATTGGGGTGAAATGACTTGCCCAAGATCACATAGATAAAACATATCTGAACCTGGATTTGAATTCAGATTCTCCTGACTCCAGGGCCTGTGCTTGATCCAGTGCTTCCCCCTAGTTGTACCTTCTGCTGGCTTTTTAGAGAACCCATAAAGCAGATAAATTGGAAAGAATTCTTTTGAAATCTTTCATTTTACAAAATATTTCACATGATTTGATTAATATGTAACTTTTCAGGAATATTTTCTAAGGATTAAAAACATGACAGTACTGATAGTAAAGTTGATCACTAATGAATTCCTCAGAACTTTGAGACACCTTGAATGTCATAAAGAACCTTGGTATCAAACTCAAATAAAGGCTACAAGTTTACAGTGTAGAAACATGCAGTATTAGCATCATTGTTTCAAAAAAATCAATTTTTATACATGTAATTTAACTTTTCAAAATACAATAAATAAACCACAAAAGTATGTTACATGTTTTCAGCAAATTCAGTGGCAAAAAATGTTTAAAATAATTTTAACAATTTCAGTGGTATAACTATACTAATCAACTCCAACTTAGACAATCTAAATTTATGATTTTACCACAATACCATATGATTATATGTAAAGTATACAATAAATGCTTTAAATAATGTTGAATCAAGGATTTTTCTATGGCCCATGACCAAATGAGAAATTTAATTTTATATATATATATATATATATAATATATATATATATATTATATATATATATATATATATATATATATATATATATATATATATATATATATTTCCCCTAAAAGAACCAAGATTTTACTATATTCTTAAAAAGCAGAATACAGTAAAGGCCATAAATTTATAGCATGTGTGCTAAGATGGTGTTCCATTAGCCAGCTGCTGCCACTACATTCCATACTATTTCTATTTGTTTCTAAAATTCAATGAAGTTAACACCATCTTCCCCCCACCTCCCCCCACCCCCTCCATGTTACTCTTCCTCGAACATAGGGAAAAACTGGTCTAATAACTAGCTATCCTACTTCTGAAAGGCAATCCATGGGAGTAGAAGAGTACTAAAAAAAAAGTGAAGAATCCCTAAGTTCTATTTCACTTTTGCCAGTGATTTTATCTCAGACAAGCAATCTGGCTTCTTTGCACTTCAGGTGACTAGCTATAAACTATCTTCATGGCTAAACAATTCAATGCACCATAGCTGGAAGACAGCAGGGTACAATCCAGTGATTCTAGAACAAAAGAACCTTGCATTCAAACTCTGTCCCTAACGCCCATACTCATATAACCTTAGACAAATTCTTTGCCCTCCCTAGGCTTCCTCTGTAAAACAAGGGGGTGGGACTTGGATTTCAGAGGTCCTTTCCAGCTCTAAAGCCATGATATTATGACCTGGTCGTTCTGCTTCCTATCTATCTATAAAATGATTTTAGTAATCTACTTTCTAGTTTTATTACCATTTCAATCCCCTAATTAATAACCTTCAGCAGTATCTTTTCATCTATCAAATAAAACAAATTCCGGGCCCTAGAAAGGCTCAGTACACTTGGCCTTTGATCTATTTGTCCAGATGTATCCTTCTCTACTACTCTCCTTTATCAGTCTATAATAGTCAAATTGAACTATTTCACTTCTACCACCCTGTCTCCATGTCTGTTTGTATTATACCCATATTTGGCTCCTTTCTTTTCCATTCAACTACTTCCAACTGTTGAAGTATTTTTTTGCCTTCAAGGCCCAATTAAAATGCCAGATCCTTCATGAAGTCCTTCTAGACTCCTCCAGGAAAAATCCATTTCCCTGGGCTCAGATTTTTATAGATTTTTTTCTCCTGTAGTTATCTATACTCTCTCCTTTATGTCCCAATTACGTATGAAATTGCCCTTCCCATTATTAGAAATCAATTTTCTTCAAAGAGGGCCCTATGTTGCATCTTTGTGTTCCCGGTATCAGCATAACTCTGCACCTAATATTTATTGAAAGTTTGAACTGAATTCAAAGAACAAGCCAAATATTATCTATGTAATTCAATTCTACAACATCAGCACCCCAAATATTACAACCACTCTGTAAGAAGAGTTTACAATTATTTGCCAGAACCACTTAACCTGGAGAACAAGATATCAAGATATAAAGAGGAAGAATGAAAATTTAATCTCATGAAGGAAATTCTTTAAAGTAAAAGGTCTTAAATATGAGAAATACTTCAGCATATGATGTCTGACTCTCTGAATACAACTTTTAGTAATGCTCCTACATTCTGTCAGTATTAGCTTATTTTATCTATAGTGCCTCTTAGGTATTGGGTTTGGGGGATAATGACTTCATTAAATATGGTTGAATTAGACAAAAAATTTAAAAATTACTTACCTTCTGAAAAGTTGTATTAATTATGGGAGGTTCAAATTTATCATTTATTCCAAAATACTGAGTAAGTTCCTTCCACTGGGCTTCATTTGAAGACTGTTGACTACATAAAAACAAATCAATGGCTATATTTTATTCAAAATGACTTAACCATCATTATTTTCAGCATATTTAACAGGGAAACTAAAATAACTGTTCTAGCCATACTACATACAGAGTACCATATTCAGTTCTAGGCATGTTACAGAATGGACACTGACAAAGTGGAACAAGAATGAAAGGAAACCAGGATAGTAAGTGAACTTTAAACTATGCCATATAAGGGTCAATTAAAAAAAAAAACTGTGAAGTTTAGTTTAAAGAAGTGAAGAGTTCAGCCTGAATGATAGTCATTTTCGAAAGCTGGATGAGTTATTATGGCAGAGAGATCTATTTTACTGGACCTGAGGCCAATATTAGAATTAACTTTAGAGGTAGATGTGAGGCTTGATTTAAAGGAAAATTTTCTAACCAGTGGACCTGTCAGAGAAAGGAATGAGCTATCTGTTAAGACAATAACCTGTTCTCCTATGGGTTTCAAGGAAGAGCAAATGTTTACCACAAGGAGCAATTTTAGAACAGTTTTTTCCAGGTAGGGCTTAAACTAAAAGATCTTTAAGGTAACTTCCAACTCAGATTCTAAGACTCTAAAAATCAATAGCTTGTGTTGGTATACAATTTATACAGATATGGCAATAGCCCATAGATAAACTGTTTGACAGGAAAAATGCCTATTTTTCATTATAAGCTATTTGCTAGTTTTTACATACCTGTCAGGTTTTTCTTTATTCTTCAATTTACCTGGAGAAAAAAGCATTAATAAAAGTTGGGACATATGCTACCAATTATATCCTTCAAAGTTTTAATTCTTTAAAATGACTAATAAAAGAAATTACTTTTTTACCATTAGTCTTATTAACAGTTAAGTTTATTAAACAGAAACTGCATAAAATACCTTTTCTGGGACGTTTTCTTTTACTCCCTTTGCTTGTAGAAATAGTTAAGGTTTTCAGTTCAGTATGCTTTTTATGTAACTCTTGAAACTTCTGTATAGGAATGAAAAACAATTCAGATAAGAAGTCATTAAAACAAAATCTACTGTGTTAAAATAACTATCATTAAGAGAAAAATATATTGTCACCTAAACAGGTGTTTCAATTTAATTTTAAAAAAATGAACCTCTGACACTAGTTTATAACTACAAGCAAGTGACAAATTCTCTGAGATGAGTTTTGTTATCTGTAAAATGGGGATAGATATCTACAATATTTGCCTCACGAGGCACTGAAAATATGAATATTACTATTTAGTATTTTCCAAAAAAAAGGAAGCCATCGCTAAAGCCAATTAATAATAAAATCAAAATTTGTTTACTCTGAGGTAAAGCTAATTTCATAACAAACCCCTCTTCACATGGTAATTTTCTATTTGAATATAACATGGTACTAAGAACAGCACGAAAATGTTTTTCCCCCAGAGCACAACAATAAGGCTTCAGAAAAACCTACATTCCACATATTTTGAGGAATTCCAGATGGACATTCTTCATCAGCATTTTTTGCATTTGTCTCTGCCCCACTTTTAGGTCCATCAGTATGGAAAGCAGAGAGCCCAATCTCTTCTCTCACACCATCTCCCTTATCTTTGTTTGAACTAAGTTCTGTGATTTCTGATGTAGTCTCATCTTCAGAACTCAACTCAATGTCACTTTCATTCATTCCAGGAGGTAACAGTCCACTCCACATTGTCTTTTCTAAATGGGAAGGAGGAAAGACTTTATGACCAACAGAAAATAAAAGTTCCAAATAAGTTTATTAAGGGTTTCAACAATAATAATGATGAGTTACTTTTCATCTAATGATTAAAAATATAAAACTTATCTCAACCTTCAAAAATAATTTTCTTACTGTTTTCTTTGTTACAAGAGAAACATGACACACACTCTCCATATATACATATATGTATATATAACTACATATATATAAAAGGGATTATGCTATAAAAGCAAAAAGGCATATGCAAAACTTTTAAAAGAAACAGAAAAAGGACCTAAATTTTTAAAGATATGAATCAAAATAGCATTGTGAATCTCAAGAATATAACTATTCAATACTAACAGTATCTTAAAAACTATAATTTTAAGCTAAAAATTAAGATATTTAATAGTGATAAGATTGAACCTGAAAACCTGGAAAAACACAGCAGGAAAGGAAACAAAGGCTAGTTTTAAACTAGCAAATGCATTAGGAAATAAAAGTTTGTCGCTTTTAGAAAAACTTCAGGCAATTTCCATTTGTTATTTTTTAAAGAAAGAAAATTATGTTTGGGAAGTAACAGGTAAGAGACATGACATATCAAAGAGAGTACTGGACTAGCAGAAAGGAAAAACTTGGATTCAAATTTCACCTCTGACATTTACAAGCTATTGTGGCCATGGATTAACATCTCTGAGTTTTATGTACTTTTCAAGATTATGTAGATAATGATGTACATCAGTAGAGTTCACATACCAATGATAACTGACTTGAGAAGAAAATGTTATAACTGAACCTGACTTACAAAGAACTTAATGTTAGAGCCTGACACTATTTTCCATTTTATTTATATTGTTAATTAATAACAGCTCACAGACTTTGGAGCTGAAAAGAGCCTTAGAGAGCCTTCCTTCTATAGATGAAGAAACTGAAACCCTAAAACACTAAAAAGCTTGTCCAAAGTCATACAGGAAAGAATGTAATAAAAAGTTCATGGACTAAAAATCTATTATTTGTTCCAAGACTTAATTGAAATTTGTAATTTACCTGTTTATCTACTTCAGAAAAGAAGTAAAAATGTGAGACAGAAACTTCTCCTCTGACTTCCTTCTGTATATGCCATTTTATTTTCCATTACTTTCAATATAAACCCACCAAAAGCCCTGAAACTGCACATTTAATCAATTCATCAATTATTTCACTAATTTATGCTGAAACTTAATGCAAAATACATTTTTAGTGTAATAATCACTAGTTGTAACCAGAATTGACATTTATTTCATCCTGTTTTAAATATCTAGAATTGTATGTGTTCTGCAATACCAATAATTGCCATGCAAAAATTCACTCGTTGGAGGAAACTGGGTATACAAAAAACATTGGACTTAAAGAGTAAAGAACACAATTTTTCCACTCTGAAATCATGAAACTAACTTGTAAGTTAGTCAATCTCTGAGTAAATCAATCTCATTGGTTTTACTTTCTCGGAACTATAAAATCAAGGATTGGCTACACTTAAATTTCTTCTCTACCTCTAACACTTTAAATATCACATATATCTAATGAGCAGATTTTTTTTGTTTGCTATTCTTAACTGCTCTCTAGGACACAAAATGTAATGAGTATTCTACTTTAGTGGGGAAGGTTTCTCTCCCAAGCATAAAGACTATTCCCATGACTAATTTTTTTGTTTGTTTATTTTGGTGAAATCCTTCTTTGCAAGTAAAGTATTCCAAAAATAAATCTCAAGATAGTAATTGGAAAGAATCAATTTCCTAAGTATGACTTTTAGGAAAAAAGATAACAATGACATAAAAATAAGTCAATAGCTATTGTCTACTTGTAGTCTTGCATTATTCGGTATTATCTTTAAAGCAATTCTTAAAAGTTTTTGGTATACTACAGCAAACTATGGAACTGTTACAGTCGCTGTATACCTACTTTAAAATAAGGTTGCTGTCTAAATGACACTTTTACAAAGAGGCTGCTTCTCTACAGATTATGTTCCTCTACAGATGTTTTTCCACAAATCCATTTTTATAGGAATATCATATTCCCAGTCACAGATTTCCAAGAAATCTAGAACTATGTTTCAGAAAATATATTTAATAGAATAATCAATCTTAATTTCATTTACATTCTATTTTTGCTAACTAAAGGGATTATTAAAGATTGTGAATTGACTATATATAGTCAGTCTTAAAATCTGAAAGAATACAAACCGCATTTTCCACTGGAAACTACCTAAACATTCATTCTACACAAAATCTAAGGAACTGCTTTAAGTGCTTATTATAAAAGAACAAGGAATCAGTATTAAAAAAAAAAAAAGGAAGAAAAAGAAGAAAGAAAGAAAGAAAGAAAGAAAGAAAGAAAGAAAGAAAGAAAGAAAGAAAGAAAGAAAGAAAGAAAGAAAGAAAGAAAGAGAAAGCAAGCAAGCATTAAGGATTAAATCAGCAATCAATGCTAAACTTCATACTTATTAAAACCTGGTTAAATTCTTCAAATTACAAAGAAGAGCCAATGATATAAGATAAACTTATTAAGATCAGTAAATCAGTCCAAAAAGTACAGTATTTTGACAGTGGTATATTTTGTAGAACATGGCAGTTGCCTTCCAAGACACCAACTTCAAAAGAATGATACTGACCTTTTAAAGAGCTACCACTTCAAAGGATATCTATCCCTTATTCAAGATCACAGAAAGAGTCATTTACTCCAAAAATCTCATTTTACTAATAAGGAAACTGAGGCCCAGAAAAACTGAGTACAGCTAAGGCCACAAAGGTATTAAATGACTATATTAAGATTCAAACCCTAGGCCTTTTAACTTCAAATTCCACACCTAATTCATCTCATTAATTCCAAGCTTCAATATCCAAAAGTATGTGAAACAAATTACTTTTCATTACATGTGAAATTGTATTTCATTACCACTAAACTAAATTATTAAAATGGAAATCCAAATCTTCTGATGCTATTTTCACTTTATTTACAATACTGTCCTTCATATTTGAATATTCTAATACAACAAACAAGGCTATATGACTCATAATTCTGAATGATTTAATTAGTTAAATACAAATAAATAGAAAATATTTATAATTCAGAATGATTCATTTTTTAGAATTAAATACCAATGCAAGTGATATAAGTATTTTTTACTTATTCCAAAATGCATCAAACCTTGTTCACTAAAATACAAGGAAATAATCATATTAACACAAGTCTCTCCTGAAATTAAAGACGAATAAGATAAACTCTTCAAGAACAAGTTAAAATAAGGTTCTAACCCGTTTGTTTTGCTTTTAATTTGAGAACGAAAACAACAACACTCCTCCTCTGCTACCCTCAAGTTGTGACACCTCAGACTTGGGACAAGGGAAATGCTGCCCAGTGCATACTTACAAGGTTTATATATACAAAGGAATTGCTTCTACTGGCATTGTAACTCGAATTAGGCTCTTCTCGGAATGCGGTAAACTCATAATCAAACCTTAGAGCTGGAAAAGATCTTAGACGTCACCTCGGGGTTCTCTCTTAGGGAAAGTGACAAGCCCAAGACCACAAAGTCCGTGGCGGGGCTTGGTCCCCAATCCAGGGCCCCCCAACATTCCAAGCCCAACATTCTTCTCGTTTTACTTCTTCAACTGTAACCACAATTTGGGGCAAAAGGAAAAACCTTCGGGGAGACGGGGTGGGGGTGGGGGGTGCCTGAACGAGGAGTCCCAGATTTCAGATATGCGACTTCTAGGATCTCCAACTTCCTGGTTTTTATCTATCCCTGTTTTTTCTGTATTTCTAGAAACATGCACGCCATTCGTTATCATTAAGGATAACTCCCAGGGCCTTCACACACTCGTGGGTTTCCCGACGCGGAAAGAAGCCCCCACGGGCACAGACCCGAAGTCCCCGTGCCCTCAAAGCAAATCCGAATCCTCCGATGTCGCCACTGTCGCAGTCGCAGCATTTGCCACCGAGGGCCCGACAGGCACCCCAATCCAGAAAGAAAGCAACCCACCGGAAATCCCGGAGGATTCCAACCCTCCCTGAGAACCACAACTCACAAGACGAGGAACTACTCACCCGACCGGCTCGCGCGACCCGGCGGCCATTTTGAGACGTCGTCAACATCCTGTCTTTCTATTGGTTCTGGTCTCCTATCCAATGGGCTGGAACTGGTAGGGCTTTCATCCAATAGGAAACTCAGCCTTGCCGAGGGGATCACCATAGCAACCAACCTCACCCAAGTTCGGTGTTTGGAAAGGAAGCGTGTGCGGAGCTCAGACTCATTCTCCTCCCTTGTCCTTAAGAGCCCCGTGTTTGTTGGTTTGGTTTCCTCCAGGCCATGCCCTGCCCTGTCACCTCTTCTGAAAGGTGAGGGTAGTTGGCCTTGATTGAGATTTGGGAACTGAGGTGGACGTTGTTAGTGCTCTTTAAGTGGACGCTGAGGCAGTCGGGTATATGTGGCTGCTCCCCACAGTAGATGGGCCCTGGTGTATTCTTCGTTATAGGGGAGGAAGCCGAGACCCAGCGAAGGGAACTGATTTGGCCAAAGTTACTATTTTTTGAGTAGTGACGAAGCTCCCGAGCTATGAAGTCTTAAAGTCTCCGTCCATCTCTGAACAAAGCTAACTGCGGAAAGGGGTGGGGGAAGGACGAGGAGTGTGAAAGAGAGGGAAAGAGGAGGACTATTCTAGGATCCCGGAATTAAATTCCGTTGCTGTGCTAATAGTACTGGATCAGTCAGCCTCTGCAGGAAAGATGAGGCAATAACTCATCAAAGACTGTTCACTGTGAACGAATATGCTACAAGCATTTCTCAAGCGCCTACGTGGTGTAGGGCACTATGCTGAGTGCTGGGAAGGCAAAACAAAACAAAACACTACATAACTTAGGGAGCCAAAGAAAAAGGTTGCTGAAGACACTCATCGCACCCAGGCCCTCTACATTAATTTTGTGAGGTTCAAGGGCTGATCAAATTGTAGCAATTACCAAGTGTCACGTTTTCAGGTGGCAAATATCCTATAGAGTAATTTCTTAATCTATAAAATGATGACATTGAATTTGATAATCTAAGGGAAATTCTATACGCCTTCAGAATTGTCAGACGCTGACAACTATTTTCGATCAGTATATTTTAGGTTATGATGGCAACTTAATGGTCTGTTAATAAAAATGAACAAACAGAAGAGAAACGGCACAACAGTAATGAAAAGAGCTCTTGAGAGGAAATACGGAGTAATCAACTTTGATAAATACATTCTCTAGTTGTGAATTTTTTTTTTACAGCAAACCAACTAACTCGAAACATTTTATTAAGAATATTAAAGAGGGGGTAAACTAAGTGGCGTAGTGTATAGCGGTACCAGCCCTGAAGTCAGAAGGACCTGAATTCAAATAATGATCTAACACTTAACACTTCCTAGCTTTGTGGTCTTGGGGCAAGTCACTTAACCCCAATTGTCTCAGGGGAGAAAAAAGAATATTAAAGAGATTATGTTAATTAAAATTTTTGAAGAAACTGTTGATGCCTTGTTTTCTTTAAGGTTTGCACAGTGTTTTATCTCTTTTAATCAAAGTCTCTTAATCAGTGATCCTAAAATCTCTTTTAAAATTAGCATTATCACTCTTTTAAAAACTGATATTTTTTATTAGTTAATTCTCTTCAATACTTATCTTGAGCATTCATTGCATATTTTGTAACTTAAACTTTTCCCTCCTGTTGTCAAAGATAGCTCTTTTATTTGCTGATAATTATATCACTTTTCTAGGGAAATACTAAAGTCATTTATTTCCCTTTAATCACTCTCCTTTGAAAAATTCCTATTGTGAATATCTGCCAAACAATAAATTCTGAGAATGCAATAATTATATCTGCAATAGTTATATGAAACATAAAATTGCCAACATTGGTAATTAAGTATAAATGAAATAAATAATCATTTTTCTGCTAATAAATGATATCTGAATTTTGTTTCATCAGGAATTCATTTCAGCCAACCAACCACTCTTCACTAAAAGACTCTAAATTCTTACAGATTTAGGCTTAATCATCAGGGCCTGCCCTCAGAGATCAGTTTTTGTCTTTGGATTTAGAAGATCAGAGTTCAGATTCTATTTGTGTGACTATGTGTATAAATTGGTTAAGTTACTTCCTGGGCTTCAGTCTCCTCATCTGTAAAATGAGAAGGTTGAACTAGATAAGGTGTCTTCCAAATATAAATCTATGAACCTCTGATCTCTCTGTTTTACTCATCTCCCTTTTCCCCTCTCCTGTACCCAAGGATACTAAAGGAAAATATATAAAACAAAATTTAGGTTTGACTCATATCTAGTATTTCCACATATGTAGGTAAAAGGGTTTCCTGCTAGAAGGTACTCAGTGTACAACATGGCTATCAGCTATGGGATAACTTTTAATTTTTCCCATTTCAGAAACTATAAAACAGATAGGACACACAGATATTCATAAATAAGTTCAGGAAATATTTTGGACAGAATCTATAAATTCATTGATATTGACAACTCCTGATAAACTTCCTTGTCTATGAATGTTGGCACCTTCTTTTGCATCTTAGTCAGTTGCTTAGCACACTGAAAAGTTAGGTTACACAATATGTCAGAGGAAAAATTTTAACCAGTTTTTCCTGATTTCGAAGTCAATTCTATTAATTATGCTATACTTTATACATTTTAAGTGACATGCCAGCAATTAGTATTAATATTAAAATCTTAAACAAGTAGCCATCTAATTTCTACTTGGAAACCTCCAATTGAAGGGAATCTATGACTTCCCAAGGCTATCCATCCCAGTTTAGACAATTCTTATTTTGCCAAACAGTTTTTTCTTACATCACTGTAAATCTAGCCTCTATAACTTCTATCTTTTTGGGCCAAGCATAACAAATCATTCACAAACATGGTTTTATTTGATTCTTGTGATACAAGCAGTACAAATATGATTCCCCCCCCCCTCATTTTACAGTTGAAAAAAACTAAGTATCAAAAAAGCTAAAAGTTTTGTTCAAAGTGACATAGCTTAATGAATGGCATAGCTGAGATTTGTACTCAAGTCTTTTCATTGCAAATCCAATATTTTTTCTATCCAACTATGTTGCCTTCTTTTAATTTATAATTTTTGTCTAGTGATCTATGAGTTGATATCTTAATGGTAGCCACATCCATTTTGACATACTTGTTATAATGAAATTGAAAAACAGAGAAATTATAGCTAATTAGAAGAATATCAAATGGGTTTTACTCAGGGAACAGTGTAAAGAAGTTGGTAAATTTGGCTTCTTCATAGATCTAAAAGCAAGGAGAAACATTATTTTAGTTAACACTTGAAATAGCACTCTTTGAGCTTAAAAAGACCCAGTTTAATCCTCAGTATATTTATACAAATTGTTCTTTGATTTCCCACTTTCAGGATCCCTCCTATAAATATCAGAATTTTATACACAGACACATATGTATAAATGGAGAGAGAAAGAGACAAGAGAGAGAGAGAGAGAAAGTGCACATCTCTTTATATGTATGTCTGGGAGAAAGTAGGACTTGAAGAGAAGAAAAGGGATGGTGGTCTCTGAGTCCATTTGTGTTTGTGCATGTTCTATAAGGTAAAATAAAGGCTGTCTAGTATGTAATTGTGTATGTGTATGTGTATACACATTTGTATATATTGTATAGGTGTATATATATATATATCCATATTAAATGCCTATGCATCTATACAGAATATCAGCTACAACACAGACTTAATTTCACCTCACGGAGAATGCACAAACACAAAGCAGTCATAGGAAGCATAAACTATCCCCTTCTTTTCTCTACAAATCCCACTTTTGTGTTGCACTCTAGTATCACCCCATACTTGAGGCTTCCCCAGAAGGGAAACACATTTGAGGTCTATAGAGATATTATAACCCCTATAACATTCTGAGGTTTTTTATGTCAACTTCTCGTAGATGGGTCTTGGTCCCGAGGACAAAACTATATTTCTAACTCAAGGTTCTAAAATTGTCCCTATGAAATTGTGAATGAATCACTAATTATTATTGTTAAGTTGTGTCTGGCTCTTTGTGACCCCTTTTGGAATTTTTCTTGGCAAAGATGGAATGATTTGCCATTTCTTTCTCTAGCTCATTTTACAGATGAGGAAACAGAGGTAAATAGGGTAAAGTGATGTTAACCCTGAAAACAAATGACCAAAGAGTCACAGTAGTTATACAACCCACTGTTAACTCTGACAATACCAAAACACACAGTTATCACAATCACAGCTAACTCTGAAAACAAAGAGATAACAGGAAAAAAAAAAAAAAAAAGCATTCTTTATTCTATTGGAGGAAGGAAAGTAGACACATGTACCAGGACCATGGTAGGAGACCAACTTCACTGTGGACAAATCTCAATACATCCACTCACTAATGGCTATGCAGTGAGTTGTAAGCCTGATAATGAGGGGAAACAGCAGTAAAGTAGCCCTGATAAAAGGATAACAACAATAGAGACATACAAGTATGATTCATAGCCCAAATTCACCACCAGAACATATATACCTCAGGTGCTTGTCTGAGCTCAGGAACCACCTGGTACTAGGATAAAACAGTTCTGGGACTTTGCTGTAGCTGAGTTCATCCAGAGGGAGAGCGCAAAGGATTGTTGTTATATCAAATTCAAGGGACAGCTTGCCTGTGGAACTTTAGCTTTGGAACACAGGATATCTCTGAACAGTAAAAAGAAAGGAATGAGGATCCTGACAGTGACTTGCCCACAGTCATATAGCTAATAAGTGCCTGAGGTCAAATTTGAACTCGGGGAAGATGAGTCTAACTCAAATTTGAACTTGGTGAAGATGAGTCTAACTCCAAGCCAGGTACGCTTGTCATCTAGTTACCCTGATTCTCTAACATCTGCTTAACCACTTTAGGTGCATTTCCCTTTTAGAGTAGTAGTTGAGAATCATTTTAGTCAGCTAACTGATAGTAGTCCATCCTCTCTAATTTGCTTAGATTCTTCTAAATATATTTTCCATATTTCTTAGAGCAAAAAAAAGACCTCCAGCATATTGGAATGGTCAAAAAAAAAAAATACAGGAAGACCCTTTCAAATATAGATGAAATATTCCATGTCAGAATTTGAGCTCCTGGAGGATAGAGATAATGCTTTTGACTTCTTTTGCTTCATAGTATTTTGTACTGGGTAGGTGCCTAATAAATACTTTTTGATTGATTAATCTAGTAGCCCAACTGCATATGAAAAGATCACCAGAAACAATGAACTTGTCCTCAGAGCATAATCTGCTTCCTTTCCTTTTCCCTCAGTCACTAACTAAACCTAAAGTCACTAAAGACTATGTGGAATTTGAGAAAGGTACTAGGGAATAGAATGGGATCTTTCACCAAAGAAATCCAACTCTAATCCAAAAAGGAATTGTCACATTGGAAAGACTATACCTTTCTCACACCCTCCCTGGAATGTTAAGAACCTTCAGAGCTAAAACCCTGGGATCACAGTGATGCTAGTGGTGTGAGAATTTGGGTGGGGAATCCTCTCTGGTCCACGCAGGTCCGATGTAAAGGAATTTACAAACCTGAAAATCTGAGGCAAAAAGAAATTTTATTGTCACTGAGAAGTCAGCTTTGCTAGGAAGACAGACTCCTCAGTGGCAAGATCCTGTCAGAGAAATAACAAAGATTAGCACTGAGAAGAGTATATCTTCACAGAGGGCAGGAGTCCTGGCAGGTAGGCTTGCCAAGAAGAGAGCTCCATTGGCAAAGCAAATTCCTTTTTCAGACTTCTACAAAGATTTGGAGTTCATTAGCAGTCTGAGAATAGGGCTTTCAATCAAAATTGAATGAGAATCCCTCAATGTTGTCAATGCCCCCAAGCCTAGATTTCCAGTTGAAAAGAGAGTACTTATCTTGGAGTTTCAAGCCACTCAATAGGAATATCAGATCAAGATCTCCAACTGAATAAAATCACTTAACTGGGAGTTTTAGCTACTGGGAGTGGTCCTGGACTAATCTTCAACTTAATAGAGGGTGCCAGATCTCCAACTGAATGAGACCACTTAAGAGGGCATTGTTTGGGAGAAGTATGCTTTTCCCAGGGGAAAGCTTGAGAAATCAATCACCCTTTTTTACAGATTAAAGGGGACAGTTTCAGGGCTCATCCCCATCAACGGAACTAAAAAAGATTCTGCCAATTCTGTGGCAGAATCCTTTCATCTTTTATGTAGACTGGTAATTCTTAGTCAAAGTTGAGACTGGAAATGGTGAAATCTTCAACTTCTCATTGAAGAATAAGTGAGTTTTGAAGATTAAAAAGTCTACTTTTGAAGATTAACAAGAGCTACTCTTTCTCAGAAGAGCAAAACCAGCCTATGAGAAGAGCAATTCTTCAATGACTAATCCACGCTCCATAGTGAACTTCTAGGGGACTCCAGAGAAAGAAAAGACATTAAGAACCTGCAATTTTGGACTTATGAATTTTCTTTGCCATACATTCTCTCTTAGTGTGTACCTTGGTGTCATTGTACTTTAAATTTGTTTCCACTCTTCTCAGGATTTCAGGAGTAATGTTTTGTAACTACTGGTCATATTATTTGTCTTTGTAAAGGGCTGATTGAATCTATTGGCTGTTTTTTAATATGAAACATACTGGTGGAGATTCATGAAGCATAGTTTTAGGATTAATTACTCAGAAAATTTTGGAATTCTAGGTAGTAGTCACCCCTCTAAGGACTCAATCTATCAATGGGAATAAATTGGGAAATAAATCCATATTAGGTGTTCCAGTGTAGGTAACTACTCATATCATTCTCTCACATTATACTTGCAAGAATTTTGTTATTGGTAATGCTCTTGTTTCCAGTCTTTTTTTCCCCATTGGGTTATTGTAGTATCTAACATCTTTTGACTAAAATTTAGCTGGATACTATTACCACTTTTCAGGTACATGAAAGAATTTATTAAGTAGATTTATGCTTAGTTCAGAGCTGGGTTCCCTCAAGAGGAACTTTACCTTAATTTTATTTTGTGTGATCATGTAGTATCTTTCTCTTGGCCTATGCAAATAAGTGACTGAGCAGAAAGATACTAAAAGCAGTTCATGTCCTAATGGCAAATTCATCTTCTCAACTGGCTTCTTATTATACTGTTGAGCTACTCAAGGTCTTAGATCCACTATAAGATGAGGAATATTTCATTTAAACTTGAACACCATCACATCTAGCTACCTCTGTTTTCTTCCTTTATGAATATCAAGTTTGTACTTGGCTGAAGGGGCACACTTTTTTATATCTACACAATATATATGTATGTAAACATATGTGTATGTCAAAATGCACATAAACATCACAGACATATATTAAGTGCCTACTAGCCATCAAGTCCTGGACTCAGAACTAGGGATACAGATACAAAGAATGCAACAATCTTTACTCTCAAGGAAATGTAAATATACATGTATCTATACATATACACATACATCTTAACTGTTTAAACTTCAGCCTTCTTTTGCTGATGAGAATCATAGAATATAAGTCACCAAAAATTAAAGTTTAGGCTTACCCAAAGTAGACTGGAATCTACTCCAAAGTACTTACCAAAGTAGACTGGTCATAACGGACAGGAAAAGGCTTATTAATAAGAGAATATGTTCCTAAAAGACAATTGCATCAGAGAAACTTTATGAAGAAAAGCAATCAGAGAGATGTAGGGCCCAAAAGGGAAATTTCCAAAAAAGTGATAACTAGTAGATAATGTATAGATTCTATTGGTATACATAAACTTTAAAAAGATTTAGAAGAAAGGCTCAAAATATTATGTGCACCCCTTTCTTCACTCCTATCCTTCCTCCCCCATGCTTAGGAAAAAAGTTGCACAGGATGAAAAGATAAGAATTCTGATTTATATTTCTGGAGATAGTAGCAACATTGATGAGATTTTAGAAATAATAGAAAGTAGTATAATATAGAGAGCCTTATAATGTAGAAAGCCAATTTCTAATCATATTATTACATAGTAATATGACTTTGGGCATGTTACATCTTTAATTTGTCCCTCATTTTTCTCTTCAAAGTTAAAAGGGTAAATTTCTTCCATTAAAGTTTTACTGTAATGCCACATTGTGGTATGAAAATGATCCATGGTTCTTTAGGTTCATTTCAGTTTTGTTGGTTTTATTTATATGGAAAGACTTTAAGTAAAGGCCCATGAAGGTATACCTTTCATTATAAGACTAAACTTTTTAAGATGGACAGGTTGGCCTGAAGTTGATAACATTTGCAGTCACATCAACTTGAGAAGTTTGCTAAGCCATAGAAAAATGGTGATCTGCATTAAAACAGGGAATGCCAATGTTAAAAAAAAAATAAAAAATCTTTAAAGTATTGAAGTAAAATTAGAAGTCTAGACTAGTTATCTTCAAAATCTCTTCCAGCTGTAACATTTGATGACCTTATCCTTAAATATAGCAAAAAGTAATTGAAAAGGGATGTTAAAATTTCTATATAGCAATAACAAAATCCAGAAGGAAATAATAGAAAGGGAAGTCCCACTAAAATAGATATAAGATACAAAGAATATCTGGAATGTCAGTCTAACAAGGCATACTTAAGACTTGTATAGATATAATTATCAAATATTCAAAGATATAAAGAATGACAATAATTGGAGGAATATTTAATACTCTAAGCTGTTCCTATCCAATATGATAAAAATTATATTACATAAATAAATTTAGAGATTTAATGCTATGCCAGACTATCAAGAGAATCCATAATATTGACTAGACAAAATACAAATTTTATTTGAAGTAACAAAAGGTCTAGGATTTAAAATAAAAAATAAAATAAAAAAGAATAAAGGAGAAGATACTTCTTATATCTCATATGTTACTATAATGCTGTAATCATCAAAACCAGTTGATATTAATTTTTTTTAAATAGATCAGTGAAATAGTCTGGATAAAGAAGAATTAGAAGCAATTTGACTCAATAATCCAGTGTTCAATAAACCTAAAAACTTAAATTGTTTGGGGAAAAATCCTTTATAAGAACTCTTGAGAAAACTTGAAAATGGTAAGAATTTCACATCTCATGGAATAAATATAATGAACTTTAAATGGTTACAGGACTGGAACACTAAATGTCATAATATTAAAAATTTAGAAGAGAAGGAGATCAGGTTCTTTTCCCACCTATGGTAAGAAGGAGAATTGGTCAAATGATAAAGATCACAAAAAACAAAATAGATAATTTTTTGTCATTCAAATTTAGGGGAGAGTTTGGGTAGGTGGCACCCAACAATACTAGAATAGTGTGGTCAGATAGACAACAATTGAGGCATATAATATCCTTCCCTTACCCCTCCCCCTACCCACCATCATCCCATATATGTAGGATAGTGGCCCAAAGGAATGGTGGGATATACTGAAAAGATATGCTGATAAATGTTGAACAAGAGACTCCACTCTCCCCTATTCCCCCCAAAAGTATGTCAGAAAACTTTTAAGTTTAATTTGCATTATTTTCCACATCACTTAAATCCAAAAATCAGCAAAACAATAAATCAATTTCTGATTTAAAGCATTTACCAATATCAAAGGTGTAAATCCTCACACTAGTTCTCTAGAGCCACTTTCAGTGGCTCCAGCAATGGATTGCATCTGAACTATGGTCTCTACAGAATCTTTGGTGGTCTGAGGTTACAAAGAGTTTTTAGATATGGGACAGTTATCACTTGGGTGAGAGGATCAGTGAATATGGACGAATAGCAAAAGGAGAAGAGAGATTTCTAAAAATTAACCAGTTCTACTGTGGATAAGGAAAATAGAAGTATAACATCAGCAAGCTTGTGAGAGACTTTTAGCATTTAGTTCTAGCTAAAACAGAGTATGGATAATTCTTGAATGTTACAATTTTGTGAAACAGGAGCTAAATCTGGGAGAGTAGGACCATAGAGTTCTTTGGCTATTCAGATTTGATTGAATGAAACTGAAAAACTTGTGCAAGGGTAAGACCAATTAGACTAATTTGTCAATATGATGAAAATTTATCAATTTTGGGGGAAAATTTCATCAAATATCTTTGATAAAAGCTTGATATCCAAGTTACATAGAAAATTATCAAGTCATTTCTGATATTTATTCAAAAGATAATCAGATTTCTCAAAAGAACAATTCCTACCATGAAAGATTTCTCTAAGTTACTAATAAGAGAAAGGCAAATTAAAAATTAAATGAAAAAGTTTCAGATTATTCCCAGAAAATTATCAAAGATGCCAAAATATGGAACTTGTTAATGTTGCAGGATGTGGTGGAATGGTGAAACTATTAATTAATCTAACCATTCTGGAAATCATTTTAGATTCATGGTAAGAAAATGGCTTATAAGTATTCATTCCCTTTGGCCCATTGTAATCCATATATATTATATATATATTAGGTCCCATATATGCAAAAATATTTTTAGTATCACTTCATGTAGTTGAAAAGAACTAAAAATAAAGTAGATGACCATCATATTGTTAAAGAAATTAAAGTACATAAGTATAATAGAATTATGCATAAGAAAATAATACAAAAAACAGAAGCATGAGAAGTCAGATGAACTAAGGCAAACTGAAGTAAATAGAAACAGGAAAACAATATACAGAGTAACTAAAACAATATAAGAAAAAGAACATCAAAGAACATTGTATTATGATGGGCATATTCATTTCCAAAGAGGTAATAAGAAAATATGACCCTCTTCCCTTGTTTTCAAGGGAAAAGGAATTTCAATGTGGAACAATACACATACTATGAAACTTATTTGATATGTTGGTTGGTTTTTCTGAATTTTTAACTTTCTCTCCTTCTCCCCCTGCTTTTTTCTTTTCTATTACAGTGGATTGCTCTTGACAGAGGTGAAAGAAGAATGATGTGTGTGTGTGTGTGTGTGTGTGTGTGTGTGTGTGTGTGTGTGTGTTGTTGATGTTGAGGCAATCGGGGGTAAGTGACTTGCTCAGGATCACACAGCTAGGAAGTATTAAGTGTCTGAGACCAGATTTGAACTCAGGTCCTCCTGACTTCATGGCTGGTACTCTATCCACTGTACCACCTAGGAGCCCCAAGAATTATATTTTTTGGAAGCAAAGATAATGTAAAACAAAAGATGTCAATTTTAAAAATTAATTAGATGTTAATAAATATACCAAGATCATAAACTACTAGATCTTTTCTGTTTTTATTTTGCTCTAATTAGTAATAGAATTTCTAGTCTCTTAATGTTATTTTTTAAATTATTGTTATTCTGTGAAACTTTATTAACATAATAGTAAGTATTTTACCAAAGAATCATCCTTCTTTATAGTATTAGCCCATTCATTAGTATCTCAGAGATGTTTTTCTAAGTAATATTATTTAATTTTCCTCTGTGAAATAACATGATATTTTGTAAATCATAAACATTGAAACACTTGCCATCCAAGTTGAATCATATAGAAGTATCTACTTGGATAGATGATTTTCAGAAGCATTAAGACACAATGTTGTTTATACTGGGAGTAATACTTCTCTTTTCAACCTAGAACTGTTTATAATGATTTTAGAAGTAGGAAGGACTCCCTGGTTCTTTTTAACTTTAATCCTATGATTTTTTCCCTGATAGGCTCAAGAAGTATCTACTACTGGTTTAAGGAATACCTGACTTGTTATCATTAAAGATTAATTCTTTTCCCATAAAAGGCTTTTGATCCTTTCAAAAATAAAAACATATCCTGCAAGTGGCAATGAATTATTAGTCATTTTTACTGCCAGTATAAATTAATTTAGCCGATATTTTTAAGGAGAAGTTTTGATTATCTGTCAGTAGTAGAGCTGGGAGGAAAGTAATATTACTGAAGAGACAGACCTAAGAAGAATGTACTGGGCACTTGAGATGAAAGAAGGAAGATCCTCTTGAGGAAAATGGAACAAAGAATGGACTAGAGTAACTGAAAACAAATTAATTCTTGATTGACTTGGATTAGAAATGGCCTATCCTAGATAAGCCAATCACCCTTACTACACTAGTATCCCATAATCTAAAAAAATGGAAATTTATTCATTTTTTATGTATTTCCAAAAAAATTACTAAATCAAAAAAGTTGTTTATTTTTAGTCACTAAGGAACAAAGAATATTTTACTTAAAATTATAAACGCTGTTTCTTACCCTGACAAATCCCAAACCAGGTAACGTATAGGTTTACTAATGTCTCTCTGCTGATCAGTCTCATTAAAAAAAAAATCCTTACATTATTGTAATATGATGTTTCTCCCATAATCTAAGGAAAGATTACCTAATTTGGGCATCCCCTAAAGAATTCATGAATACATTTCTGGAAGTCTTTCTATTTTGTATAGGGAGGAAAATCTTAAATTTTTTTTACTAACATCTGACAAAAATTTAGTATTTCATTTCATTATTATGTAGGCAATAAACATTATGAAAGGAATCCATAGATTTTAGCAGGCTGCTCAGTTTCTTTATCTATAAAATGTGGAGTTTGGATTTGATAGCTTCTAATGTTCTTTCCAACTCTACATCTATGATCCTATGAATAAGAATTGTTTTTTACCTAGCATAGTCATTTTCCCATATTTTTTTTTTTTGGTTGGATTTGTGGATAGGGCCTGGGATTTTAATAGTTCTACTGCTCATGTTTTCTGGTTTTGTCAATTCTTTGAAACTCTCATTGATAAATTTCTATAACTTGACACAAATGAAACTTAGAGAATAGAAGAGAGACTAGAAAGTGTTGCCAAAACATAGCCATTACTGTACCTTATCACACAATGTCCTCACCATGTAAGCCTGTTATGTCCCAGCTTCTTAAATTGTGATTTGTGACCCCATTTGGAGTCTCAAAACTGAAGGTGGGGATCACAAAATGATGATTTATTATCAGCAAATATTGGATTTGTATGCCTGTTTTACAAACTTATATCCAGTCACATAAATATTTCTTGGATGAAAAGAAGTCACTAGTAGAAAAAGTTTAAGAAGTCCTGGTATATGCTACCTTATAAGGCCCTTAGCACCTCCTTCCTCAATGAAAATGTGAAGAGTGAAAACACTAGCATAGACATATATGACAATTTACCCAGGTGGTCATTGTTGCTGGCTGTCTCTGTCTCCCCATGGGCCACAGCATGTTACTGATGTCCATGAGGTTTTCTTGGCAAAGGCACTACAATAATTCACTATTTGCTTCTCCAGTGGATTAAGACAAGCAGTAGTGACTTGATTTGCCTAGGATCACACAGCTAGTAAATGGAGGAGACCAAATCTGAATAAGATCTTCCTGACTGCAGGCTCAGCACTCCATCACCTGAGTCAGCTAGCTGCCTTACCCAGATGACTAAGCTGTCTCTCAATACTAAGCTGCCATGTCATATACTTCCACGTGGCTCAGCTCTATTATTTATTTTTTAGTTTAGCTATCTCCTAAAGAGAAAAGAGTTGGTGCCCTTTTCTGAACAATTGGCCACAGTCACTTTCTATTCTACAGATCAATTACCCAGCTTTTCTAATATAGTAATAGCTTTACCTCATCAACCAGTCTTAAGTATGAGACTAGTCAGGGGAAGTTTCCAGGACTTTACAGAGCAAAGCTTGACTCTTAGAAGCCATTTATGATTCCAAGTAGAGGACACTATAAAAGGCAGAGAATTACAAACTCCTCGGAAGCAAAATATTTGCTTTATGTAAAATGACTTTCCATCATAATCAATTATTAAGGAGTTTCCAAAGAAAGAAAATGTATGAATCACAAAAATACAAGCTTAGAGTTTCTAACCAAAAGTTTCTAAAGATTTTCCTTTACGTGTACTGCTTTTAAGGAACAACACTGAGAAGAGGATTTCTAAAGTCTTACAGGGTAGTAAGATTGTAGAGTGGTGGACCTGGAGCCAGGAAGACTGGAATTCCTATGTTCAAATCCAGCCTTAGTCACTCTACTTGCATGACCCTGGGCAAGTAACTTAATCCTATTTGTCTCAGTTTCCCCATTTGTGAGCTGGAGAAGGAAATGGCAAAGTACTTCAGTATCATTGCCAGGAAAATGCCAAATAGAGTCACAAAGAGTTTGACACGATTGAAATGACTCAAAAAATAACAGCTAAAGTCTTAATTTGGAATTTAGTATTGTATAGTAGAAAAAATGCTAAAGATTTAGATTTGATTTCTGTCTTTTCTATTACCTAGGGGAATGATCTTCAAAAACACCACACATTGTTGGGGTTCAGTTTTTATAACCACAAAATGGGAATATTAAAATCTATCCTACCTACTAAATAGGCTAAGTAGCTAATTGCATACAATATGAGAAAAATGCTTTATAAAATTTGCAAAGTATGTAAATTTGTATTTACTTTAGCATGAGAATCTAGCATAAGACATTTCTACTCATATGTTTAGGCTGTGCTAGAATTTCCCATTTAATTGGTATTCTTAAAAGGTTAATTTACAGAATTTTTATTAAGGTTAGAACTTTCACCTTGGTTTATGCTGAGATCTTATTAGTGGAAGAAAAAGAAGGTAAAGAAGAAAGACTCTAAGACCCAAACTCTGGAATTTACTCATGAAGACAGGAAAGATAAAAGAAATAGCTAAATTGGGGGTTAAACTAGCTAAGAGATAAAGGAGTGATTGACTTTTTTTTTTTTTTTTACTTTGCTAAGGATTGGTCTAAGAAGAGAAATGGAATTTCATACTTTATGACCAATGCCATTTGCCCTATATTACAAATGAGTATCGATTTTAGATAATGCTTAGAATTCCATAATACCCTCTGACCAAAATGCTAGTTCTTCATTACTTAGGATAATGATTACATAGATAACTTCAAAGATTTCCTGATCTAGAGTAAGGGACTCAAGAGTCTAGGCCTTCTCATTAGGTAGTTGGTTTATGCCATTGCTTCAATGAAGGCCTTTAATAAAAGATAGGAAGTTGGTTATGTGAAAGGGTGGGGCATAAATAACCCTTCAGGAATACAAGACACAGAGCTAATGAAGTACCCGGAGGAAAAAAAAAGTCTTACCTATCAGCCATGAATTCTCTTCCCCCTTGCCACACACCCGAGGCCACATGACCTAGGAATGTGCATCCAAAGATAATACTACCTTCAGAGAACTCTACTTATAGGTAAGTAACTCTCCTTTATAGGAGGTATCTTTGTGTGGCAGACTGTTTATGGGAGCAATTTGAATTGAACTTTAAATGAAAAAGGCATATCTCTGTAAGTGGTAATAATTTTAGTCATCTCGCTGTGGCTAGGGGTTGTGGAATTCATTAGCACAGATTAACATATAAAGTGGGTGAGATATCTAATAGCAAACGTAGAGGTTTAGGGACCTTAATTCATCACTGAATGAACAGCGTGTACAGTATTAGGGACTATGAAATTTTTAATTTACACAAAGTGTCCAAGAATATAGGGAATAAATTTAAACCCAAAACAGATAATGGAGCTGTGCCCTGCCTGGCTGGCAAGTTGAATTGTTTTTACACTGAGTGAAGAAAGCTAATTATCCCAAGCACAAGGAGACTGCTAAAAATAATAAGATTATAAGGAATAATTTGCTGATATAATTACAACAAAATTGGGTACACACAATCGTCAGATACATGTATTGCTTGACCTGGGTGAGAAAGTGAAATAAATCCTTCTTCTATAGCCTTCGTAAATTTGTTTTTATCATCTCGAAGTGGTGTTTGCACAGGCAGCACAATTTGCATGTGTAATGTGGCTGTACAAATTGACAACAAGTAAATTATTCAAGGAAATAGGCTGGTCTCGGGTCTGAACTATCTCACAAAGCCTATTCATTTTGAAGAATCACTGAGACGTGAAGCTCATACATCAACCATTTTCTGACAATCCTCAGACTTATTGTCTCCTAAAATGTCATTATGGCTATTATTTATGAAGCTAATTCATTTATTAATATATATTTAACTCTGACTTGTCATGCACCTTAGCAGCCATTCTGTGCACTGCATATTTTTGAATAGATGAAAGAGTTTTGCATGCTTTAATGATTACTGTAAGCTGCTATAGATTTATAGAATGCAGCTTTATTATCTACTTGCATTAATACCTTTTTATAACTTTTTTTTTTTTTTTGCTTAAGGCCATCAAATATAAATGGCAAATGACATATTCAAAAGATTGTATGGAATAAGATTTTCTAGGAATTTGTTGAATTTTAGAACAAAATAGGTTAGCTGACAGTTAAGGCCTAATTCACCTAAAAAAAAAAAAAAAAGATGGGTATATACCAATTATGTTGATTTTTCCTACAAAATTCATGCTGCACTTTTTCAAGAAAAAGGAAAAGGTGTGTGATTTATCAAACTATTTTCTGTGAGCTCACCCCTTTATTATATTTAAAAAGGAAGAGAAAATTTTCTAAAGGGAGCTGAATTATAAGATTTGGACTGTCTATCACATATATTGCCTCAAGCAACATTAGCAGTTGCTACCCTAGCTATTGCTATTTTCCCCTCTAGAGCGACTTACCTGATAGTATTCAGTAAATTGCATTATTACTAATCATAGTAACCTTCTATGACTTCTATTGTGAATCTTTATAATATAATGTAAAGAGTGCTAGATTTGGAATCAGAGAACCTGGTTTTGAATTGCTGGCTCTGCCACTTAATTCCTTTGTTACCTGCAATATATTGGACCTTTTCTGAACTTTATTTTTTCCATCTTTTAAATGAGTCATTTGGACTATATGATTTCTATGATCTTTCAGCTTTAAATCTGGTTCTAGGATCAGAGCTAAACCATATATGTTTGGTAATAGAATCACAAGATCATAGAATTGGAAAAAGTCTTAGAAGTCATTTAGTTTAGCTTCTACCAATGTATAATTCTTCTTTATTGTTTTATTAATGAGTAGTCATCTGATCTCTATAGGAACATTTCCAATGACATTTTAACTCAGTGCTCCATGAAGCAGTCCAGTCTATTTTTATGTTGCTTTAATTCAAAGAAGTTCTTTATTTGTCCCCAAACTTACCTCCCTGTAACTTTCATCCCTTATTATAGGATTCTTATTCTGCTCTTTGGAGTCACATGGAATAAGTCTAATCTCTTTTCCACAAGAAATCCCTTCAAATATTTGAAGATAGGGATCACATTTCCCCTAAATCTTTTTTTCTAGGTTAAATATCTTCACTTCCTTTTACCATTGCAGGGACAGCATAGTTTCAAGAAGCTTTGTCATACCAATTGTTCTCTTCTATATATATATATACTCTAGTTTAATCAACATTCTTTTTTTTTTAAGTGACAACCAGAATTAAATACGACAATCCATATATCAGTAAAGTCAGAATAAAATATAGTTGGATTGTTTTCAAGAGTCCCATTTAAAAAACAATCAACAACAAAAATAACAACAAAAAAGCTCAATATAAGCTAAAAATAGAGAAGAAAAGTAAAAGTAACAGAGAGACCATGGACAGAGATAGAGACATGGACACATGAACCCAGAGATACAAAGGCAGACACAAATACAAAGACAGCATTACTACTAAGCTATACTTAAGGAAAAGAGGAGGATCAAAAAAGAGATAGGACTGCTGCTCAGAATAGATAAGATGGTGATAACTAATCACAGAGGAAAGGTAGAGATATCTAATTCTAATTTTGTCATCTTCTCTGCCAAAGAAAATGAACTTTGAGCTGGAAAGAACAAAACAAAAATGCCTAATTATGAATGAATCAAGTAAAGAATCACTAGCTTGCCTTTGATGAATTCAAGTTACCAGATATAGATGAACATCATAGAATACTGAAGAAAATGATTATTCCTTGAACCACTATAATTAGTTTTTTAGGGATTATGGAGAATGACATCTGCCCAAGGAATGAAAAAAAAGCAAATGTTCCCATTTTTAAAAAATGGAATATTTGATTCTGAAAACTAGAAGCCAGTAAATTTCTTTCTTGGTTTTTGTTATTTGTTTCTTATATTTGACCAGGTCTGAAGTGGGGTTACTTAAAATCTCCCACTATTACATTTTTACTATCTTTTTCTCCCTGATATTCATTCAGCATTTCCTTTAAATATTTACATGGCATGCTATTTGACACATATATTTCAAGATTGAATTATCAAGACTGATATCAACTCATTGCTCATGGTACCTTTAGCACAATGTTGTTTCTGTTATGCTTTTTAATTTAGACTATCTTTGCTGTTGATTTATCTGAGATGATTGTTACTCCTGTTTTTACTGTAAGTTAACCTAAAGCATGCTAGGTTTTTCCATAATCCCTAAACTTAACTCTATGTGGATAGTTAAGTTTCATAGGCTTTTCTTGTAGGCAACATATTTTTAGATTTTGCTTTTTAATCCATTCTGTTGTCATCTGTTGGGTTTTGTTTTGTTTTTGTTTTTGTTTTTGAGAATAAGCTCATCCAATTTATGTTTAGTTACAATTCTTAATTTTGCATTTTCCTCTATCCTGTTTTTTCATACTTTTCCCTTTTTCTACTCTCTACCTCTTGATGATTTGATGTTAACTTGAAAACAATGTTCTAGGAATTAATGCTTAGACCTTTAATATTTCACATTTTAAACAATAAGTTTGGATAAAGGTAGAGATCATGTTTATCACATTTGTAGATCTCACAAAGCTAAATGGGACAATTAAGACAGGATAAAAGAATCTATATCAAAAAATGTATCTCAAAATATTAGAATACTGAGCTGAATCTAATAAGATGAAGTTTAAAAGGATAAATGTAACATTTTTCATTTAGGTTCAAAAGATCACCATCACAAACAAGTACGAGGATGAGAAAGGCCTGGCTTTCATTTCGTGGTATGTCTGATCTAGGCAGTTTAGTGGACTTCTAATTCAATGTTAACAGTAGGATAGGGCAGTCAAGAAAACTAATATGATATTAGGCTACATTAAGAAATTCATCAAGAACAAAGGAAGTGGTAGTTCTGCAGTATTTTGATCATGCCAAATTTACAGTTTTGCCTTTAGTTCTGGGAGTGACAGCTTAGGAAATGTATTCATAAATTGAATAATGTCAAGGGTACAAAATCCAGAAAGGTGAAATAACATAGAAACCATGTCATATAAGGCTGAGTAAAATGAACTGGGAATGAAAAGAAGACTTAGGGAAAATAAGTGTTGTCTTCAAGTACTATGGAATCTGTGAAAGAGGGATTGAATTTTGTGTGCATGTTTCTAGGACAGGACTAGGAGCAAATAGTGAAAGTTGTTGAGAGATTTAGAGTTGATAAAGGGAAAAATTCCTAACAAAGACAGGAATTTCAAGGTATAATGGTGGGAAGTATTTGGTTTCCCCTCATTAAGACTTCAAGCACAGGCTGAATTATTACTTGTTGGGTAAGTTGTAAGTGGAATTCTTATTTGGGTATGGGTTAGACTCGATCGTGGGGGATACCCGGATAGCACAGTGGGTAGAGCCATGTCCCTTCAGTCTGGAAGATCTGAGTTCAAATGTGACCTCAGATACTTGTTTGCTGTGTGACTTAGGCAAGTTACCCTGTTGGCTTCAGTTTCTTTATCTGTAAAACAAGCTTGTAAAGGAAGTAGCAAACTACTCCAATATCTTTGGCAAGAAAAACCCAAATTGGATCATGAAGAGTTGAACACAACTGAAATAACTGACCAACAGCAACTAGACTAGATGACTACTAATGTTTCTTGAAACTCTGAGGTTCTATAATTCTATGTGAATATGCATATATGCATATACTGGTGTGTGTATGCTGGTACTGACAAGGTAGGTAGGGAAAAGGAAGCAGGAGAGACGCAGAGGAAATAACATATCATATCACTTAGTCTTTCCTACATGTGTGTTTTCTCTTTGTCTAACCATTTAATATTTTCTCTTTTTTTTCCACTAACAATGACCATCACACCCTTTTAGTCAGTCTGGGAACAAATAGAGAATTTCTGTATAGCCAGGTAATAAGACTATAGACTTTTAAACAAATTTATGCAGTACATCTGAGGATACATTCTAATTTATCAACTATACTTTAGGAGATATTTAAATATTTGATTATGAGAAACAACAAAGTCAACCTTACCAAGCCAAATCAGCTTAACTAGATTTTCTAATCCATCTCTATTCTTAATGATGATGTTGGCTAGCTGTAATTTTGTCAGACTTTTAACCTGTCATAGATTGTCAATACTGAGGATGTTCTAAATTAGAGAAGACAGTACACTTGATAGCTAAACTCAAATATAAAATATTCTAGAATGTAGATCAATTAAAAATATTTGAGGTTGGCCAGAATCTTGAAAATTGTCCAGCAATTTATTGATTGTTAAGCAGACTGTCACAGACTGAGGGATATTATTTTAAATATTTCTTTGAGGCGGCCACCAATCTAACTTCCTATGTGGTCTTGTGGAATCATGCATAGATATGAGACAATGCTTTTCTTGGTTTAGTATTTTTATATTAGACAATAAAAAACAAAAGTCAGTTAATTTAAAATTAGATTTGTCATGAATCTGATCATCTGCTCCATAATTAGCAGTTCTTTAGATTACCTCTTCACCCTCAGATATAGAATATAAACTATACATACAAATCATAATTCCCACTCTATAACTACAATAAGGGAACTGATGACATTTTAATTAATAATATTAATTACATGGTTATAGAAAATGTTTCATTTATCCAGGAACCACAGTATTTATATATTTACACCTTTTGTATAGCTCACTAACTTCAATTTAGAAACTTTAACTCTTATAACCTCCTAACCCCACCCCCAACAATAATGAAAATGTATAAATATTCCCCAGTGTGCTATGAACCACTAATTGCACATACTGAAAAGCTTTTGAGTAATAAAAAACATGATTTCAGTAGGAATGTGAAAGTCATCTATTATGTTCATAGCTTAATGACAAAAAGATGTGGTCAATTTTCAATATAGTTAAGACCTGTAGCTTTGAAATATTTTAATTTAAAATCTTTGGATTATCTGAACAACTAAGAAAAGATGCATATGGCCTAACAAAAGTACAACAATTTTCTGAGGATTATTTTATAATACATCTATAAAACATTCCAAACATACTTAAGGATCCATAATAAAAATAGGTTATTAGAGATAAATTTCACTTAATATCCTGGGGAAAATATGTTTCATTTTAGAGACCTGGATAAAAAAGTATAAGACTGAAGTTTGAGTCCCATCTTTTCTAATTAGAATTTTTTTCCCTTTGGACAAGTCACTTCATTTTTCTTTGTCCAATTTCTTCAAGTGTAAAATAGAAATATTAATAAATGCCTATCTACTTCAGAGGACAATTGTGAGGAAGGAACATAGTAATTAGAATTATAGAATTTCAAAGCTAAAAGAGACTTTAAAACTTGTTTATTCAAACTCATATCTGAAAAAGGATTCCCTTTTACAATATACTTAATAAATGGTCATCTAACCTTTTGCTTAAGACGTTAAGTGAGAGGGAACCAATTGCTTCCCAAGACAATTCATTCCATTTTGGAATGGCTCTAGTTGTTAGGAAATTATTCTTGCTGTTACTATGTACAGTATTTTCTTGATTCTGTTGATTTCACTTTGCATCAGTTCACTTAAGTCTTCCAGGTTTTTCTGAAACCATCTTGCTTGCCATTTCTTATGACACAATATTTCATCACCATTAAATACCATAATTTGTTCAGTCATTCTCTAATTGATGGGCATTGCCTCAATTTCTGATTCTTTGGCACCACAAAAAAGAATTGCTAGGAATAATTTTGTTCACATTTCTTCTTTTCTTTGATCTCTCTGGGATACAGACCTTTTGCTGTTTCAAAGGGCATATTCACAATTTGATAGCCTTTGGGTATAGCTCCAAATTGTTCTTCAGAATGGTTGGATCAGTTTGAAACTCTACCAATAGTATTTTAATATCCCTATTTTTCCACATCTCCTCTAACATTTATCCTTTTCCTTTTCTGTCATGTTAGGAAATCTAATAAGAGTTAAGTGGTAACAAGATAGGTAAGGAAGAGGAAGCAGGAGAGATGCAGAGGAAATAACATATCATAGTCTTATGCATGTGTCTTTCCTGCATGTGTCTTTTCTCTTTGTCTAACCATTTAATATTTTCTCTTTTTTTTTTTCCACTTACAATGACCATCACACCCTTTTTAGTCAGTCTGGGAACAAATACAGATATAGAATGTAAACTATACAAACATACAAATCATACGAATATGAATTTACTGATGTGGCCCAAAGAGATTAAGAAGTAAATTGTAAAGGCCTGATTCAAATTCAGTGGTCTTTTTACTAAACTCACTATTTCCAAAACCATTATGTTTGTGAATTTTTAAGATTTCCCTTTCTAACTATAGGTAGAAAATTGTGGAGGAGACAAGTTGTCAAAAGTAAGGATCAGATATAAGAAAATCAGATCTAATAATCTGAAAAGTTATTTTTAAAAGCAAAAGTGCTTCAAAAACTGAAGGAAAACAATTGTATTCCTTAATGTAGTCTTTCTTCCCTCCCCTTTGCCTGCTCCCAAGAATAATCACATACTCAAAGACATATCAAGGTTCCCTGTATATAATTAAATCTTAGACCATACCTCATAAATGAAAAGAGTGTCTAACTCCTTGATCTTTGGAAAGCGACTATGAACTTTTGAAGCAATAATTACAGGATTTAAAAGAAAATATACTTTTGATTAGTTCTATTTAAATGAATTCAGATGTCATTTTAGCTGATGATAGGAAGATTTCTCAACTAATCTCAACTTGTTCAGGGAAATTCAAAGCATAGCATCTTAAACTATGATGTACTGCTACTTCTGGAAAAAATATATTATTGGTAGTATTGTTTTATAAATTTTATTGTCCAACTTCCAGGGAAAAAAGGACGCAGGCTATCTTCTCCTTTACACTAACTATCAACAATTAATATTATTTTCCAAAAGTTGGCTCTGGAAAGTTCTTCTATTAGGGCAAGGCAAATGCTTATACTTCAGCTTAAATTTGTTTTAGTCTAAATAATGTATGTGGCACATGCATATGCCTGTGTGTATGTGTGGAAGGTCCCAAAAGTCCTAGTGCATTTTTTTTGCACCTCAAAGGGACAGTTTCAAACTTTTGGGATGCCCTGTATAAATGCATATATACATATGTATACACTCATATATATATATCATGCAAGCAAATGTATATATATAAGAATATGTACAAATATCATATAGGTATGTGTGTGGGTGTATACACATATATGCATTGGAAGCAGCCATATCATAATAGAGAAATGATGATGGTCCCACAGCCAGGAAGGCCTAGAATAATCTTGGAGCCAGAAAGATCTTGGTGCAAGCCTCTGACACATACTGATTGTGCAATGGGAGGCAAGTCACTTAACCTTTTAGTGCCCTTAATACTACACATTGCAAAAAAATTCCAACCTGAATTAATAGAAGGAATTTCCCTAGCTGGGAGTTCCTTAATAATGAAATCTTAGAACTAGTCTCTATGCATATATACAGACATATGTATACAATGTATGTGTGGTTTTGTGAGTTTTGTAATAGCATTTTTTTTCTTTTGGGAACTTTATTCATATCCTTTAACAACTTATCTATTGGGGAATGACATTTGGTCTTGTATATTTTTTATTGGCTGTATATATAAATCTAGAGCATCAGAATCTTATCAGAGATACTTGAAATAAAGATTTTTCCTCTTTAGATGCCCTTTTTTCACTTTATCTTGTTACACTGATTTTTTTTTTTGTGAAAAAGCTTTTTACTTTTATGTTATATTTATGCTATAAAAATGATTTATTTTATCTTTTGTGATTGCCTTTGTCTCTTGTTTAATTAAGAACTCATCCTCAACTGAAGATTAATCATTTCCCATAGTTCTTGTTAGAGATTTTGTAGTCTTAAAATTTAGACATTTTTAGACATGGACAAAGTAGGAATTGTTTTTACAGGATTATGCATATTAAATTTTATTTTTTATTTTTAAAAGTTCTTCATTTGAAGCAGGCAAATAGAGGTATAGATAATAAATGCTCAGAAAATAATGAAACTAAAATAACAATAGTTATTTTTTCTTCTACCCATAGCTATGTAAAATATGTTAGTAGTAGCCTTATCTCCTATTTTTAATATGGTTGATATTTAATATCCATATAGCATATGCATTTTGAATTTATTGTGGTGTATTGTTTAAGATATTGTTTTAAGCCTAATTTCTGCTATGTTGCTTTTTAGTTTTCCCGGAAATTCTAGTCAAATAGAGAACTCTAACCTACATACTTTATGTTTGGTGATTTAACATTAGATTATTAGGTTTATTATTAGAAATTTCCAATAACTAGCCTTTTATAATATTTTAAGATTTGCAAACTGTTTTACATGTTATCTAATTTGATACCTGTAAAATTCTGTGAAATATGTACTATTATTATCCACATTTTACCAGGGAGGAAATATAGATTGAAAAAAAGTTAAATGACTTGTCCAGAGTCACACAAATAAGTGTTTGAGGCAGTATTTGAATTCTGGTTTTTTTGAAGTCAGATTTCTATTTATTTCATTATTTAGATGCTTAGCTCTTTCTTGTACATTCTAGAAAACCAATCTTTTCTTTTTTTTTTTAAATAGTTTTGACAGTTATTGAATATATGTTTATGGTTATGTATGCATGGTTTAAAGTCTACAAGTGTTATTTATTTTGTATTCTTACCATTTTTCATTCTTCTTCTTTGTTGTTTGACATATAAGGAAATGCTATTGATTTTTGGAGGGGAAAGGGGTTATTTTGTAGCTTATAACTTTTGTTCCTCAAAATGAATTTTTTCTAACTGTAAACTATCTAGTTGGTATAGCATTTAATAAATAGATAATTGTTGGTAGAATTGACTTTGTATTGTATAAGCATAGTCAGGACATGAACACTTAATAACACCATTTATTTAGCTTTTTTATTTCCTTTTTGGTAGTATTTTATTTTCTAAATATGTGCAAAGGTAGTTTTCAGCATTTACCTTCGTAAAATCTTGTGTTCCAAATTTTTCTCCCTCTCATCTCTTTCCCTTCTCCAAGATAGCAAACAACACAATATAGGTTAAACATTGTAATTCTAAACATATTGCCACATTCCTCATGCTGCACAAGAAAAATCAGATCAAAAGGGGGAAAATGAAAACAAACAAAAAAGAGCAAATGAACAACAACAGCAAACAAGAATAAGGTGAAAATATTATGTTTTGATCCATATTCAATCTCCACAGTTCTCTCTCTGGATGCAGATGGCACTGTGGGTCACAAGTCTCTGGGAATTTGCCTTGAATCACCTCATTGTTGAAAAGAGGTAAGTTCATCACAGTTGATTATCACATAATTTTTTGTCACTATGTACAATATTTTCTTGGTTCTGCTCACTTCACTTAGCATTAGTTCATGTAAGTCTTTCCAGAATTTTTTGAAATCAGACTGCTCATCATTTCTTATTGAACAATATTTCATTACATTCATATACCATAACATATCCAGCCATTTTCCAACCAATAGGCATCCACTCAATTTTCAATTCCTTGCCAATACGAAAAGGGCTGCTACAACGTATTTTTCTTCCTTTTTTAATGATTTCTTTGCGATAGAGACACTTCTGAATCCAAGAGTATGCATCATTTCATAGCCCTTTGGACATAGTTCCAAATTGTACTACAGAATGGTTGAAAGTTTTTTGTTTCTTTAAGCAGCATTTTGTAATTATATATGTATATATATTTATGTATATATCTCTTATCCATCTATATCATCCACCTATCATCCATCCATCTATCTATCTATCTATCTATGTTGAGTGAACTTTGATAGGTTGGTGCCCAGGTCTTTTATATATATTTTTAGCTACTTTGAATGAGATTTTCTGTTACATTATTATTTTCTGGATTTACTAATTACTATATAACAAGGGTGCTTTTTTATTAAAGTTTTATATTTACAAAGCATATGCATGGGTAATTTTTCCAACATTGACCCTTGAATAAGCTTTTGTTCCAAATTTTCCCCTCCTTTCCCCCAACCCCTCCCCTAGCTGACAGATAGTCCTCCTATACATGTTAAATATGTTGAAATACATGTTAGATCCAATATATATGTATATATACATATATATTTATACAGTTATCTTGTTGCACAAGATAAATCAGATCAAGAAGGAAGAAAAAGGAAAAACTGAGAAAGAAAACAAAATGCAAGCAAATAACAACAGAGAAAGTGAGAATGCTATGTTGTGTTCCACACTCAGTTCTCACAGTCCTCTCTCTGAGTATAGATGACTCTTCATCACTGAACAACTGGAACTGATTTGAATCACGTCATTATTGAAGAGAGCCACATCATCACATAGTCTTGTTGTTGTTGTATATAATGATCTCCTGGTTCTGCTCATTTCACTTAGGATCAGTTCATGTAAGTCTCTCCAGGCCTCTCTGAAATCAACTGTTGGTCATTTTCTTACATAACAATAGTATTCTATAGCATTCATATACCATAATTCATTCAGTTTCCACTCAGTTTCCAGTTTCTTGCCACTACAAAGAGGGCTGCCAAAACATTTTTGCGCATGTGGGTTCCTTTTCCTCCTCTAAGATTTCTTCAGAATATAATCCCAGTAGAAACACTGCTGGATCAAAGAGTATGCACAGTTTGATAACTTTTTGAGCAAAGTTCCAAATTGCTCTCCAGAATGGCTGGATCCATTCACAATTCCACAAACAATGTATCAACATCCCAGTTTTCCCACATCCCCTCCAACATTTGTCATTATCTTTTCTTGTCATTGTAGCCAATCTGACAGGTGGGTAATGATATCTCAGAGTTGTCTTAATTTGCATTTCTCTGATCAATAGTGATTTGGAGAACCTTTACATGTGGTTACAAATAGTTTCAATTTCTTCATCTGAAAATTGTCTGTTCATATCATTTGAGCATTTATCAATTGGAGAATGGCTTGAACTATTATAAATTTGAGTCAGTTCTCTACATATTTTAGAAATTAGGCCCTTATTAGATGTAAGTAGACTCTTTTCGGATGTAAAAATGTCTTCCCAGTTTATTCTTTCCCTTCTAATCTTATCTGCATTAGTTTTGTTTGTACAAAAACTTTTTAACTTAATACAATCAAAATTGTCTATTTTATGATCAATAATGGTCTCTAGTTCTTCTTTGGTCACAAATTCCTTCCTCCTCCACAAATCTGAGAGGTAAACTATCCTATGTTTTTCTAATGTGTTTATAATATCATTCTTTATGATCAGGAACCCATTTAGACCTTATCTTGGTATATGATGTTAGGTGTGAGTTTATGCCTACTTTCTGCCATATTAGTTTCCAATTATCCCAGCAGTTTTTGTCAATTAGTGAATTTTTATCCCAAAAGCTGGGGCCTTTGAGATTGTCAAATACTAGATTGTTATGGTATTATAATATGGCTATTTTGTTCTGTGAACTTCACCTATTCCACTGATCAACTTCTCCATTTCTTAGAGAGTACCAAATGCTTTTGATGGTTGCTGCTTTATAATATAGTTTTAGATTTGGTACAAAGGCCACCTTCCTTTGAAATTGTTCTTCCAGCTGAATTTTGTTGTTATTTTTTCTAGTTCAGTAAAATAGTTTTTTGGGAGTTTGATTAGATAGCATTAAATAAATAGATTAGTTTAGGGAGTATTGTCATCTTTATTATATTTGCTCAAGCTATCCACAAGCATATTTTTCCAATTGCTTAGATCTGACTTTAATTCTGTGGAAAGTTTCCTTGGAGGATAAATTCCCAAATATTTTATATTATCCAACTGTTATTTTAAATGGAATTTCTCTTTGTATCTCTTGCCATTGGATTTTGATAGTAATGTGTAAGAATGCTGATGATTTATGTGGATTTATTTTGTGTAAAGGGCAGGAACTCAGTATCATTGATTTAATCCTACAGCAAGGTGTTAACTCAGTGGAATTGATAAGACAATGGTTATCTAGTTAAGCATATGAGTTCTCTAGTTCAGTTTCAATGTTCAAATCAAATGATTGATTTAATCTTACAACAAATAATGGTTTCCTACTGATATAATGATTGGTTTATACTCAGTATACTATATTGATGTAATTGTAATAGAGTATATAAACTGGGGACAAATTCAGCCAGAGACAGACTTCAAGATAAAGACCTGCTCTGAAACCAAGATTCATTCCAGAGGGCCTTCAGAAAGCTAGCAGGGCCTCAGGTGAAGGAGACAGACTGTGAAGGAGATAACAAAGACTTTGGACTTTATTCCTGACTAATTCTTGTGGTGATTATTCTGCTGAATATTCCTAACTATTCTTGTGGTGATTATTCTACTGAAAGAAAGACTGGTCCCAAAACCTTCAGAAAGCTAAACCAGAACCTTACAATTTTGTATCCTGCAACTTTGCTAAAGTTATGGATTATTTCTAATAGCTTTTTAGTTGATTGTCTGGAGTTCTCTAAGCATATCATATCATCTGCAAAGAGTGATAATTTTGTTTCCTCATCACCTACTCTTAAATTCTTTAATCTCTTTTTCTTCTCTTATTGCTAATGCTAGCATTTCTAATACAATATTGAATAGCAATGGTGACAGTGGGCAACCTTGTTTTACCCTTGATCTTATTGGGAATGGTTTTAGTTTATACCCATTACATATGATGCTTGATGATGGTTTTAAATAGATGCTACTGAGTATTTTAAGGAAAAAGTCCATTTATTCCTAGGTTCTCTAGTGTTTTTAATAGGAATGGGTGTTGGGTTTTATCAAATTCTTTTTCTGCATCTATTGAGATAATCATATAGTTTTTTTGTTAATTTGGTTATTGATATAATCAATTTTGCTAATTGCTTCCCCAATATTGAACCAGCTCTTCATTCCTGGTATAAATCCTATTTGGTTGTGGTGTATTATCCTGGGGATGATTATTTGTAATCTCTTAGCTAATATTTTATTTAAGATTTTTGCATCAATATTCATTAGGGAGATTGGTCTATAATTTTTTTTCTCTGTTTTTTGTCCTACCTGGTTTAGGTATCAGTACCATGTCTGTGTCATAAAAGGAATTTGGTAAGAGTCCTTTATTCCCTATTATTTTCAAATAGTTTACATAGTATTGGAGTTAATTGTTCTTTAATGTTTAGTAGAATTCACATGTAAATCCATCTGGTTCTGGGGATTTTTTCTTAGGGAGTTGATTAATAGCTTGTTCTATTTCTTTTTTCTAGAATGGAACTATTTAAGTAATTTATTTCCTCTTCTGGTAATCTGGGCAATCAATATTTTTGTAGTTATTCCTCCATTTCACTTAGATTGTCAAATTTATTGGCATAAAGTTGGGCAAAGTAACTCCTGATAATTGCTCTAGTTTCCTCTTCATTGGTGGGTAGTTCTCCCTTTTCATTTTTGAGATTAACAATTTGATTTCCCTCTTTACTTTTTCTCATAAAATTAATTAAAGGTCTATTCCTTTATTTATTTATTTTCATAAAACCAACTCTTAGTTTTATTTATTAATTCAATAGTTTTTTTTTTTTTAGTTTAAATTTGATTGATATCTCCTTTTATTTCTAGAATTTCAAGTTTGGTATTTGATTGGGGGGTTTTAATTTATTCTTTTTCTAGCTTTTCTAGTTGCAAGCCCAATTTTTTGATCTTTTTCTCTATTTTATTCAAGTAAGCTTCTAGAGATATAAAATCCCCCCCCCCCTTTTTTTTTATAAAGAAATGCTATTGATTTTTTTTTTTGGGGGGGGAGGTTATTTTATAGATTATAACATTGCTGACACTATTAATTGTCTCATTTTGCTTCTTTGCTGATTCCCTAGGATTTTTTATTTAAACCATTGCCATTAGTAAAAATAAGGATAGTTTTGCCTATGCTTTGCCTCATCTTTATGCTTTTAATTTCTTTCTTTTGTGCTAGTTTTCATTTCTAGGCTCATGTCAGACAACCATATAGCAAGGAGGAATTCTTGCTTTACTCCTATATTAATTATGAAAGAGTCCTAATGTTCTAATTTTCCTTTTTTATGTAATACTAACTTTTGCTTTTAGATAGATATATTTTATTACATTCCAAAAAGAGTCTCTATGCCTAAATGTATCTTAGATTTTTAAAAATGTTTTTTATGTTTTTGTTTTTCTTAAGCAGGTGTTGTATTTTGTCAAAGATTTTTAAGCATCTGTTGATATAAAATATTTAGGATATTTTTATTTTTTTTAATATGACCATTAATTGTTCTCCTAACATAGAACCATTACATCCTTTGTAAAATCCAACTTGACAGGAGTAAATTATTTGGGGGATTTTATTCAAAATTCTACATTTTCCCTTTTATTTCTTCTGTTACAAATATCTACATTTAAAAAATATTGATGTCTCCTATTCTACACATGTCATTTTGCAATTATTCTTTTTTTTTTTTTTTTTGCTATTCCATGTTTTGCATATGTTTAGTATTATTATTTATTGGTTCATTGTCTATAATTCATCTTGTTGGTTTATATTATATTATATTTCCATTTTTACTTTATCTGATACCATGATTGCAACACCTTTTTGGGGGGATTCATTCATAATAAACTTATTTAGTTTATTTACATTTAAAGTTAGAATTAAGTTTGAGTTTTTATTGATATTTTCTAATTTTTACATTGTTATAGTGATCTAAAGTATCTCTTACTCTGCCCCTTCTATAGTCAATACCTATTACAAAAAATATTTTTTAGTGTAGAAGAACAATCAGGACAACTGATCAATACATTGAGAAAATCCAGAACATGGACACTGTGTGATAACTGGATCTCCCATCTCCCTTATAGGGTGTCTCTTCATTTATGCTGCTTATTTATGATTTTGTTACATTAATTTTGGATTGTCTGGGATTTAATTGTTCTTTCCATTTACATTGTTGTAATTATTGTTTATATTACATTCCTGATTCTTTTTACTTCACTCACCCTTAGTTCACATAGATATTTCCAGGTTTCTCTGTATTAATCACACATTATTTCTTACAACAAAATAATATTTCATTACATTCATATACCACAACTTGTTTAGCTGTTCCCATTTGAGGGGAATCTCTAATTCTTAGATATCACAAAAGGTGCTACCATAAATATTTAGTAGTATTTGGGGATTTTTTTCTTATTCATCGCTTTATTGGTACATTAGTAACTGAATGTCTGGTTCAAAGCCTATGTTTGTTCATATTCTCTGACCATATGTACATTGGAAAATGGCAGCTATTAGTCTTATATACATTTATTAATTATTTATATCACTTGCATGCCAAATGCTTATCAGAGAAATATGTTACAAAGATTTGTTCCCATTAGGCTATTTCCCTTCTTATCCTAGATGAATTAATTTTGTCTTTGTAGAAGATTTTCAGTTTCAAGTCATCAAGACTTTTATTTTTTATCTTTTGCTCCTATCTACTTGGTTAACAATACATCTCCTACCTATAGCTGTAAGAAGTATATATGTTCTGTTTCTTTTCTAATTTTTAAATATGACATTAGTTTTAACACATAATATATAATAATAATTTTGGTAATAAAATAAACATGGAATATGATGTAAGGTGTGAACCTAAGCCTAATTTCTATAAGACTGTTTTCCAGTTTTCCCAGCAGTTTTTAATTAAATAAGGAGTTTTCCCTTGATTTATGCTTTTCACTTTATCAAACAATGGGTTATTTGAATCTCCCTTGTCTAATCTGTTCCATTGATCCCTTTCTCTATTCTTTAACTATAGCAGATGGTTTTGATGACTGCGGCTTTATGATATACTTTGAGATTTAGGAAGGCTATTCCCACTTCATTTTTAAAATTATTTTAGTTTTTTTTTCTTTTTTTTCCAAATGAATTTTATTATTATTTTATCAAGTTCTATAAAGTAACTCCTTGGTAATTTGATTGGTACAGAATTAAAAGTGTACACTAATCTTTGTAGTGTTGTCATTTTTATTATATTAACACAGTCTAGCTTTGAGCACTCAATATTCTTCAGCTATTTAAATTCTTCATTTCTTTAAGGAGTATTTTATGACTGAATTTATACAAATCTTTTATGTGCTTTGGAAAATTGACCCCCAAATGTTTCATACATTTTGTAGTCAGTTGGAATGGAATTTCATTTTCTATTCTTCCTTTTTGCTCTGTTATTATTATGTAAAAATATTATTGATTTTTGAGGATTTATTTTGGGACCTAAAGCTGTTGTAAATCTCAACTAATATATTTACTGATACTTCAGGATTTTCCAAGAAAACCATAAGATCAACAGCAAATAGGGATAATTGTATGTCTTCTTAATCTAAAAGTTTATTCCTTGATTTCTTTACTTGTCTTACTGATTTTACTAACATTTCCATAACTATATTAAATAATAGTGTAGAGAGCCTTGCTTCATTTCCATATTTATTGGAAAAGGTTCTAGTATAGCCTCATAGTGTATGAAGCTCTTTTTTGATTTTAGTTAGCTTATAAACATTAAGGGGGAAAAGAATCTGATACTTTCTCAGATAAAGTCTGTCTCAAATACATAGAGAACTTTGTCAAATTTATAAGAATATGAATCCTTCCCCAATAGATAAATGGTCAAATGATATGATAATTTTTAATGAGGAAAACAGAACTGAATATAGTTATGTAAAAATGCTCTAAATCATTATTGATTAGAGATATATAAATTAAAATAACTTTGAGATAGTATCTCATACTTATCAAATTACTTAAATGATAGAAGGGGGAAATGACAAATGACAAAGGGGGTAGGGAAAAATGGTTGATGAAACTGAACTGATCCAACCATTTTGAAGAAGAAACTAGAATTAGACCCAGAGTTACAACACTGTGTATACCCTTTGATCCAACAATTATTAGATGATACTAGTCCTATAATTTGTCAATATTTTTACTAGTTTCAAGTTCTTTCTAAAATTACTGATTTTTTCTTTTTTTATTTATTTTGTTATCTATTTCTTCCATTCTTTTTTTCTTTTCTCAGTTAAAATGTTTAATTTTAAATCATTTACATGACCTTTCTTCAAACTTCTTTTGTTAGTTTTTGTTTTGTTTTTTTCCTGAGAGCAACTCCTTTGCTTTTTTCTTCTTCATTAAAATATGAATTCTCTTCCTGCTGATTCTGAAATTTTATTATCTTATTTACATACTATAGTCTTAGTTATACTTTCTTTGGTCTTTTAGTTTTTGTTTTTTTTTTTTTTCAAAACGAACGCTTCTGGTGTACTGGATTTGATCTTCCTTTTCTAATTGATTTCTATTATTGCCTTTATAGATCTTGCCCAATGTTTATTTTTTTTCCTTTTGTGCCTCTTAAAATAATAATTTGTAAAGGAAATAATATGGATAGAAGCAAACACCATTGTAGAAATTATCATGCCTACTAAATAATGTGGTCCAATTCTGCTCCCTTAGTCTCTCTTTTCTATTGGTCATGTTTTCTCATCTCTAGATACATGTCCTCTTTCCCTTTCTGGATGCCAGCTGTTCTAGGAGCTAACAAATGTCTTCTCAATCAATAAACAAATATTTATTTAGTGCTTATCATGTGCCAGACTATGTGTACTATATGTGGGGAATGCAAAAAGAAGACAGAAACAATCTTTGTCCTCAAGGAACTTACCTTTGCCTTGTAATGAAGGCAAAAACAGATAAAATAAATACACCTACATAAGATATATACAGAGGTGGCTAACGAAAGGTAACCTAAGAAAGGAAGGCAGGCTTTGGCAGCTGCAGGCATGGGAAAGGCTTCATACAAAATAGTCAGGGATTTGTAGGGGTGAGGATAAGGAGGATGTAGAGCTGGTGGGGGAGACAGCTGATACAAAAGCTCAGCAACAAGCCAGTGGCTTATTTTATGGGAGGAACAGAAGGTAGAACAGGATGGATGGGTCATAGAGTGTGTAGACAGGAGCAAAGTGTAAGACTGAAAAAAGAGGGAAAAGGCAGATTGTGAAGAGCTTCTCAATTCTCTCCATGAGTCTCTCATTACTTTGCCTAGATCAAACTTGTTATGAGATCTTATCTCTTATTAGAGGTGTTTATCTCTTCCCTCATGGGAATGCTCTTTGTCCTTCGGTTGGACTGAGATCCTCTTTTTCCATTGTTTCCTCTGCCACCTCTCCCATTCTGCTACAACCCTTCTTTTATCCTGAGGATTATAGGGGTCATCACCCCTTCAGTGGTCACCTTTTTCCTGAAAAGCATATAGCATCTATTCCCTTTGTCCTTTTGGGGGGTCTGGATTGATTCAGAATAATTGTAAGTAGGATTTGTTTCTGTTTTGGCCAGAAAGCCTGAGAGTCTTTTCCTCTCAGAATGGTTTTTTTTTTCCCTGCATAGGTAAAAGAAGACATTCTTTGCCTAAATTACTAGTTTTAATCACTGAATGGACATTGTCTCCATCAAACTAAGACTGTTAAAAAGCTTAGCTTAAAACGACCAAGGTCTTCCATTGTATCAAAAACCATCATCAGTCTTCCTAATCTGTTTCTGGCCACTGGATCCAACTGATTTCAGAGCAGAAGATGAGGCAGGTGACTTTGTACAACTCTCCCTCACTTTAGTCCAACTCATGTGCCCATCATGGCATTACCTCTCTCACATCATGGAGCCTTTTGGGGAATGAAGGAAACAAGTTTCCTTCCTATCTCTCTATATGTGCCCACAATATGTTTGGATTTACCAAAAAGGGGACTGTGAAATTTAGTGGTACTTCTGTTAGGTTCTTCCACTTTCACTTTCTGTTTCTTAATATTTGTGTACATTTTTAATATTTTGTATGTTTTTTAATCTCTTGATGATCCCTCTTTGTTTTGTTCATGATTCAGTCTTTCTCTTTAAAAAAATTGTTTGTTTCATGACATTATTTTTTTTGTAAATTATATTTGTTTACCTTTCCTCTGTTTCTGTTATTTGGGATGTTTGCAAGTCAAATGTTCTGTTCACATTTGAATTTTTTTTTTCAGGAATACCTCAAATGTTTCTTTTTGTTAAATGTCATTTCCCCCCATTACTGTTTTTTCCAATTTAATTTAATTTACTCATTTTTGTTATATTTTTACATTTTGAATTATTTCTCTCTCTCCCTTTCTCCCTACTCTACACTAGAAAAGGCCACAATTTGACACATGTTTATAAATATATATATTTATTTTTATTTACCAGTTTTTTCTCTGTTTTATAGATCTTTTACAGTTGATTTAATTTTTTTATAGTACTCAACTTAATTCACAATTATTCTTCAATGGATATTGCTGTTACTGTATACAACAGTCACTTCACTTTGATTCAGTTCATGTCTTTTCATATTTCCTAAAATCATGCAGTTCATCATTTTTTAGAGCATAGTAGTATTCCAATGCAATCATATACAAATTTGTTTGGCCATTCCCCATTTCTAGTTCCTTTCTCCCACAAAGAGAGCTGCTATAAATATTCTATAACATATTGGCTCTTATTTTTTTTCTTATTTCCTTGGGAAACAAACCTAATAACTGCTGAAACAAAGGGTATACACAGTGTTATAATTCCAGGCCCAATTCCAGCTTGCTCTTCAAAATGGTTGAATCACTTCATCGTTTCATCAACAATTTTTCCATACTCCCTTCAACATTTGTCATTTCCCCCTTCTATCATTTTAGCCAATCTGATAGGTATGAAATGCTATCTCAGTTTTTTAAGTTACATATCTCTAATCAATAATGATTTAGAGTATTTTTATATGACTATATATAATTCTGATTTCCTTATCAAAAAACTACCATATCATTTCACCATTTATCTATTGGGAAATCTTATAGATTTGACAAAATTCTCTATGTATTTGAGATAGACTTTATCTGAGAAACTATCAGATTCCCCATCCCCCCCCCTCAATTTTCTGCTTTCCTTCTAATCTTGACTATATTGGTTTTATTTGTTGCAAAATCTCTTTTTAATTTAATATCTTCAAAATTATTCATTTTATATTTCACAATGCCCTTTATTTTTGTTCATTCATAAATTCTCCTATCCATAAGTCGGAGAGATAATATGTTCCATGTTTTTCTAGTTGTCTTATGATAGATATCTTTATATATAGGTCATGTATCCATTTTGGCCATGTCTTGGTAAATAGTGTAAGATATTTCTCTATATCCTGTATCTACCAGACTGCTTTCCATTTTTCTCAACAGTTTTTTACCAAATAGTGTATTCTTATCCCAAGAGCTGAAATCTTTACATTTGTCAAACAGAACATTTCTATAGTCATTTACTACTGTGTATTGTATATACTGTTCCACTGATTTACCTATTTCTTTGCCAATACCAGATAGTTTTGATAATTATTGCTTTGCAATATACTTTAAGATCTATACTGCTAAATCTCTCTTTACATTTTTTCATAAAATTTCTTTGAAACTTTTGAGCTTTTGTTCTTCCAGATGAATTTTATTATTTTTTTCTAGCTTAATAAAATAATTTTATTGGTAAATTAATTGGGATAATATTGAATAAATAGATTGGTTTAGGTAAAATTATCATTTTTATTATATTGGCTATGCCTACCCACGAACAATTAATATTTCTACAATTATTTAAACCTGACTTTATTTGCATAAAAAGTATTTTATGTGTATTCTAGGATTTGGTGTGGGATATAATCCCAGATGTTTTATATAGTTTACAGGTTTTTAAAATGGGATATCTCTTAACTTAATAAGGTTTTGTTGGTGATATATAAAAATGCCAATGATTTCTGTAGATTTATTTCATATCCTACTACTTTGCTAAAATTATTGTTTCATCCAACTTTTTAGTTGAATTTCTAGGATTTCTAAATATATTATCATATCATCTGCAAAAAGAGATAATTTTATTATCTCATTGCCCATTTTGATTTCTTCAATTTCTTTTTTCTTCTCTTAATGCTTTTGCTAGTATTTCAAATAGAATATTTAATAGTATTGTACTACTGGGCACTCTTGTTTCACTCCTTATCACTTCTTATCAGGAATACTTTTAGCTTATCCCTATTGCAAATAATGTTTGCTGATGGCTTTAAGTACATTCTTACTATTATTTTAGGGAAAAATCCCTTTGTACCTATGTGTTCAAGTGTTTTTATTATTATTTTTTAAACTAGGAATAAGTACTGTATTTTGTTAAATGCTTCCCTTGTGTGTACTGATATAATTAATTATGTTAATAGTTTTCTTTGTGTTAAAGCATCTCTGCATTCCTGATATAAATCCCTCTTGGTCATGTGAATAATCTTTGTGATATGTTGTATCACATATTTTATTTATTTATTTTATTTAATAAAATAAATATTTTATTTTAGAATTTTATTCTAAATAGATGCTCTGAGATGTCCTTTTAAGCTTTGTTGGCTTGTTTAAATTCGGCCATATTTTGCAGAAGAATATATTGTTCCATGCCCCTCAGTCTTTTAATGTAGAAGCTGCTAAATCTTGTATTATCCTGACAGTAATTCCATGGTATTAAAAATTTCTCTCTCAGTTGCTTGTAGTATTTTTTTCCCTTAATCTAGCATCTTCAAAACAGCTATGATGTTCCTATGAGTTTTCATCTTGGAATATCTTTCAAGTGATGATCAGTGGATTTTTTCTATTTCCATTTTATACTTTTGTTCAAAAACTTCAGAATAATTTTCCCAAATCTTTTGAAGTATAGAATCTAGATGCCGGGGTTTTTTCAAAACCTCAATTTTTAGGTAATCCAACAATTCTTATTTTGTTTCTCCTCAATGTGTTCCCCAGGTCAGTTGTTTGTCTAATGAAATGTTTCACATTCTCTTCTATTTTTTCATTCTTTTGATTTTGTTTATTATTCCTTGGTACTTACAAAATCATTAGCTTCCATTTGCCCATTTCTAAATTTAAGGAATCATTTTCTTCTGTAAATTTTTGGATCTCTTTTTCCAACTGGTTAACATCTTTTTCATAATTTTCTTGTTTTCCTTGCCTTATTTTTCCAATTTTTTCCTCATCTCTTCTTATTTGATTCTTAAAGCTCTTTTAAAACTCTTTCAAGAACTCTTTTGGAGATTGTGATAATTTTACTTTTTTCTTTTAGACAGAAATAACTGTTTTAACTGTATTATTTTATTCAGAGTTTGAATCCAGATCTTCTCTATCATCACAGTAGTTGATATGAACTATCTTCCCCTATCAGGAAGAAGCCTATCTGGCTATTATCAGATATAAACAATTCCCAGATCATTCTATTTGTATAGAATGTTCCTGAGGGTAGAATTCTTGCTTTTCTCTCAAACCTCTGAGCATCTCTAAATGACCTTTGAGATATTGATTAGCAAATCTTTAGACAAGTATAAGAATTCTTTAGCTAACTGCTTTCCATCTGGCTCTTTGATTCCTCCCTCTTAGTTCCCACTTTTATTTTCCTGGGAAACTTGCAAGGTCATATTTCCCCTATAAAAGCCTGCATATTGTAGAGGGCTGCAGATAGTGGAGGAACTCTGGGTAAGGTATAAGATCCTTCAGACCAGAGGGAATCTGCTAACAATGTCTGATTTGGCTCCCCATCTTCTCTAAGGCTCTCAGCCTTCCTGAGAATATAGGGGGAGGTGACAACCTGTATTGTGATTGAAGCAGAGTGATACCAGGTGGCAAACTATGTACAACAGCAAGTTGTTTATGTGGTTCCATGAGTGCAGTACATATTTAGCATGTGCAGAGTTGCTTTGTTTATATAAGGGTATGAATCTATATAAGGGGAAGAGAATTTGGAATAAACGGACTCCATGTTTGACCATCCTTAGGAGTCTTGCCTCATCACTCCTCCACTAAGCCGGTATGTTTTAAAAAGCATGGTAGTTTTGTCACCCCAACTTGGGGGCTCTAGAAAGCAGGACACAATACTTTTCCCCTTACATTCCCATTATTTTGCCTCCTTTGGTGGATATATGCCTGGGACTAGACTAAAGTAATACCTCAGATTCCTTCAAAATTAGAAGTTTTAGATTTGACAGGCCTTGATTCTTTCTCATAGCACCATCTGGCTGGACAGGACTGGCCCCAGGGATGTTTTAGTTTCTTTTTCTTTAGGAACAATGCATTACACTGATCCCACCCAAATCCTTCCCTTGGTAGAATCAACACACATTTCATTTTCAAAGTGAGAGGAGAAAGGGATGGTTAGAGAATGAATATTGGTGAAGGAAAATTGTTCAATTTACTCTGTGATTTTTTTCTTTTTTCTTTTTTTCCTGTAGATTCAACTACAAATGTTCTGCATATGGCACATAATTCTTCTTCTTCTTTTTTTGTTGTTGTTGATTAGTTGGTTATTTTAAGTTAATGGCAGCAAAGATTGATGAAAATATCTAGACCCATAATCTCCCAGTATTCACAAATATGCCTTCATAGATTAAAATCAGTTTGGTTAAATTAATGGAGTTGAAATCTAAATTTTTTTGTAATAATAGGAATTTATTAATATCATATTTTGCAAAAAATACATTAGAGTTTTTTCGATTTATATAAAATCTCAGTGAGGTCTGTCTTTGTGGTAAAGAAACATTCTAGAAAAGATGGTTATGAAGAAAATTTCTATGGAGGAAATAATTTTCATTATGGCCGAATTTAAACAAGTCAGAAAAGCTTAAAAGGACATCTGAGAGCATCTATTCCAACCCTCCTTATATTTAAGATGTCTAAAAAGTGACTTGTCTGTAGTAATGTTGCTATTTAGGTAGAAATTAGGAGCAATAAACTTCCTCATAAAAGGATGATTTAAAAATTGGCCTCTTGCATTCTTGTGTTTGTTTATAGATCATTAAATACTGGCAGGACACACTCGGATTAAAGTGATAGTAGTGACAATCAAATGAAGATTAATAGATAAGAGCCAAAACAGACTCATATAGAATTTTATAGAAATTAAATGTATGTTATGATTTTAAAATAGAAATATAGATAAATTAACCATCACCCTCCCCCCACCACACACACACACATACACTTCTATTTTACCATGTGACACACCCAGCTGAGTGTCCTATACTATCTGAAAGCTGTAGACTATATTGGTATTATCTTAGTGGAAAGAAATAAAAAATGAAATGGCACTGAAGAGGAATTCAGAGGAATTGATATATAGCTTTAATGAATATTCAGTGGAACTAGCCATTTACATAAAATTCTTCTAGGCCTTTATAAATCTGCTTTTTGAAATGGTCAATAAGCATTTATTAAGAGCCTACTATGTGCCAACACTGTTAAATGCTGAGGATACAATGAAATTTTAAAGACATTTCCTGCTTTCAAAGAGTTCATCAACTAATAGTGGAGACAACAAGCAAATAACTCTTTAAAGGCAAAGTATATAAAGAATAAATTGAAAAATCCATCAGCAGGAACATTCTTGAATAAAAGGGGATTGTGAAAGATTTAGAGAATAATAGTCTTCTGATAGACTTCTACTGATATTTAACTTTGTAAGTTAGTAGATTGGAAAGAAAATATTTGAACCCAATTAACTGCACTATTTTTGTTTTTATATAAAATGAAAACATTTTATTAATTGGGTTAAATATGCAGATATTTTATTTTAATATTAAACATCTTTCATTTAAATTCTAATCCAAAGCCTCATCATTGCATGGAGGGAACTCAGTGTTCTGGAAGTTTTTGCCAGGAAAATGCAAGCTCCAACAGGACCTACTATGTTAGAAAGGCTTCATGTATGAATTAGCAAGGTACTAGATATTTGCCAGCTAAAGAACAGGCTAAGTAGGTTTAAAAACTTATTGCTACATTTTTTTTTTGTTTTTGTTTTAGAAAATCATTAACAACATATGTTTTTCTATCTCTCATCTCTCTTCTCCCCTATCCCTAGGATGGTGGGGGAGAGGGGGAAGAAATATAAAGTGCTTGTAACAAATTAGCATAGTCAAGCAAAACATGTTAATCACATTCACATTAATCCATCACTTCTCTGTTATGAGGTAGATAGTGGGCTTCATTTATCATAGATCCTCTAGAGTCAGGGTTTATTATTGTATTGATCAGAATTCTTAAGTCTTTCAAACTTGTTTGTCTTTACATTATTATTATGCTATGAATTATTATCCTATTCTGCTTACTTCATTCTGATTGTAAATCGATTTGCTTCTGTCATTTTTTGTTGTTGTTAGTTTGTAGATTGCTTTGTTGTTCAATTTCTTTTTCTGATACTAGGCTATTTAAGTAATCTGTTTCTTCTTTTAAGTTGGATATTTTAATAATTTTGTAGGTTTTCATTAATTTTCATCTAAGTTAGCAATTTGGCATATACTTATATATTTTTGACAGTTTACTTTATTTCTTTTTAATTTGTTGTGAATCCTCTTCTTTCATATGCATAATTGTTTCCCTTTTCTTTAAAGATCAGACTGGATAACTTTTTATTTGTTTTAAGAAATTTCCCTCCTTAATAGTTCTTATCAAATCAATGCTTAGTTTTTAATTTTGTTCATCTCTACATTGATTTTTGAAATTTTGAATATGGTATTGTTGGAAAGATTTGACTTGTTAATTTTATAGTTTTTTAATTGCATGCTCACTTTGTTGGTATACTTTTTTTCTCTTTTATTGAATTAAACTATGTAGCTATAAGAATTTTCCTTTAAGGATTGTTCTAGTTAAATCTCTTAAATTTTGCACTGTGATCACTAAAGGATATGTTTCGTATTTTTGTCTTTCTGAAGTTTTTAATGTCCCAATAAACAAACAATTTTGATTGAGAAAATTACAAAACTTTTCTCCTCTCATTTTGTAATTTTCAGAAAATTATCACTTCTAATTTTCTAAGGTTTTCTATGGGTCTTTTACTTCTTTTCAATTTTTTTAATACAAAAGGGGTTACATTAAAATTCTCCTGTGTTATAATTTCTGTATATTTCTTCTTGTGATTCAATTACATATAATTTTTACATTTATATTATCTATAGTACCTGTAAGCATAGTTTCATGCTTAAATGACATATTTAAATAACATGTCATAACAATTTTTGCTCTAACCTTTCGTTTAAATCAATATGAATCATTATGTTTCAAATAAACAGCATAGTATTGGATTCTGTTGTTTTTAATCTGTTCTACTATTCTCCATTTTATTGGTAAGTTCATCTCATTCACTTATAGATTTATAATTGTTATTTGTGTATTTCCTTCTGTCTTGTCCCCTCCTTTCCCTCTTCTCTTTCCCTCCTCTCTCTTTATAATGAAGAAGGTGGTGAGAGAAAAGTTTATCTGACCCTGTCTTCTCCATTGTTCCTCTTCTCTTCCTGTTTCCACCATTCACCGTTTTTTGCTTTAAAAAATTTATTTTTACTTTTAATCCTTTCTTTATACATCCCTTTCCCCTCCCCCCAACATACTGGAGTTTATTTTGCTTATCACCAATTCTTTATTTAATCTGCCCTTTCTCTTAACCAATCCTATCTCTTTTCCCTGTTCTTTATTAAAATGTCATTGATATTAATGATGTAAGGTACAATCTGTATGTTTGTGCATGTGTGCACAGACACATGCAAGTGTTTGAGTATGCTCTACCATTCTTCATCCAGTTCATAGGAAACTGAAGATCATGGGATACCAATTTTCCCATCCCTTTCTCCATGTATTATACTGTTCATTTTAAGAATCCCATTTTGCAAAAGAATGTGTTCCCTTCCCTTCATTCTCTTTTCCTTCATCTTTCAAGACCATTATAAAGAACAAAATCACCTACAGCACCTCTCCCCAATTCCTACTCTCATCCCCACTTGACTTATTTAGTTTTCTCTATGATACTTGAAGACATAAAGGGATTTTGAGGACTTTTGCTACTTCTAACCCTAGTAATGTAGACAATCCACACATGGTGCCATCCACTTGAAAAATATGTATGTATGCCTTTTTGTGTTTCCCTTGTCTCTTGCTTTTCCATTTCAATTCAAAGAATCACTCAGTTCTGATCTTTTTTTATCAGAAATGCCTAGAAATGTTAAATTTCATTAAAGGGCATTTTCCCTCTATCTAAATATAGGTTATTTTTGACTGTAAGCTGTGGGAGCCATTCTAAAATGATTAGAACACCTGGGAGGCTCTTTCTAATGTTTATTATCCTCCAGCTTCTCCAATCAGAGGACTGAAGGGGCAGGAAATGAGGAGGAGGTAAGAGTTTCCAAGTTGGTTTCAACTTGTGAATGATGTATATAAATAAGGAGACCAGGATCTCTGGATCATGGAGTATGTAGAGAGAAGTAATATGTAAGAAAATTAGAAAGATGGGAGTTTACTAAGGATTTAAAACACCAAAACATAGTATTTTATATTTGATTCTGGAGGTAATAGGGAGCTATTAGAATTTATTGAATAAGGTGTTTTGGTCAGACATACACTTTAGGAAGAATGCTCTGATAGCTGAATAGAGGATGGACTGAAATGGGGAAACCCCCCCCAAGACTGTTACAATAGTATAGGTGTGAGGTGATGAGGACATGTACCAGAGTAGTGTCCGTATCAGAAGAAAGAGATGGATTTAAGAGATGTTACAAAGGCAGACTCAGCAGTATTGTTGATAGATCAGATGTAAGGAAGGAGAGAGAGTGAGAAGTTGAGAATGACACTTAGGTTGTGAGCCTTGTAACTGGGAAGATGCTGGTATACTCAGCAATAATAGGAAAGTTGGGAGAAAAGTTTGAAGGGGAAAGGTAGAGTTCAATTTTGAATATGCTGAGTTTAAGATGTCTATGGAACATCTAGTTCAAGATGTCCGATAGACAGCTGGACTTGAAGTCAGAAGAGATATTACAGTTGCATAAATAAGGCTGCAAATCATCTGTATAAAGATGATATTTATACTGATGAAATCATCAAAGGAGATAACATAGGGGAAGAAAAGGACAGAGTCCCAGAACACCCATGATTAGCATAATCATGCTAGTACAACTTGGAAAAGAGATAGAAAGATAGGAGGAGAATCAAGAGAAAGCATCATGAAAATCTAGAGAACGGAGAAAAGCAAAAAGAGGTGATCAAGAGAACCAATGCTACTGAGAAAGGTCAAAAAAAAGTTAGAAATGAGAAAAGACCACTGAATTTGGTGACTAATTGCCAGGTGACAAGTAACTTTGAAGAAAGTTTTAAGAAGAGACTTTGATTTTTGTACTTGCCTCTGAAGCCTTTAGTAACATCTAGTACACAATTGTTATTAATTAATACTGGTTGAATTGAATTTCTTGGCCTTGCCACTTGTGTTCTTACCCTCAAGTTTCCCTCATGTGCTCTTACCGCGTTTCCCTCATGTTTATCCAAACAATAAGAAAACAAAGGGCACTAAACTTTTAAACTTAACTTGTGCAGAATGCTACAATATTTGAGATTTCTGATGAAATTGAGAACCACAATTAAGTTAGAGGGTAATTATGTTAACACAAATTACCAATGCCATTTCAAAATTGAAGATTAACCTGGGACTATGAAAGAAAGTTTTCTTCTTTGGTTTATGGGAAGCTAAACCTGTCACCAATAGCAATAATTAAAGACATCCTCTTGTTTACATTCAACAACCAAAACATATTATCTATATCTGTAAAAGATGGCAACTTTAAGACCTAAAATAAAACACAGACTTGTTAAACTACTTTATTTATTATACAGAATTAATTAAATACTGAGAATGATAGTGACTGAGAAGGACTAATTCTCATTTTTCCTTTTTTCAACTGCAAATTTTTTTTTCAATCTTAGAAATTGCTCTGGAAATTTTAAGGAGTGTTGTGGACAAAGGATATATGTGGAGATAAAATGAGTAATAAGAATTACCTTATTTTTTCCTCAAGCTGATTATAAACAAGTTTAGCTGTTGAAAGATTGAGTGGCATTGCATAAGCTTTCTAACTGGTCAAGTAGAATCACAGCTTTACTAGCAGATTTCAGAAAAGCATGGAAAGACCTACATGAACTGATGCTGAGTGAAGTGAGCAAAACTGGGAGAGCATTATACACAGCAACAACAAAATTATGCGTTGATCAATTGTGATGGACTTGGCTCTTCTCAACAACGAGGTGATTTAAGGCAATTTCAATAGATGGGATGGAAAATGTCAATCACATGCACAGAGAGAACTACAGAGAATGGATATAGATTGAAGCATAGTATTTTCACCTGTTTTTTTTTTCTTTTGTGTTTGTTTTTTTTCCTTCTCAAAGCTTTTCCCCCTTTTGGTCTGTTTTTTCTTACACAATATGGCAAATATGGAAATATATTTAAAAGGACTGCACATATTTAATCGATATCAGAAATTACAGATTGCTGTCTTGGGGAGAGGTGAGAAAAGAGAGAGTTTAGAACACAAAATCTTATAAAAATGAATGTTGAAAACTATATATGTATTTAGAAAAATAAAAAATATTGAAAAAAGCACATTTATTTTTCTCAATACTATTTATTTCTGTTTGTTTATAGAAAAAACTCATTCTAAATTTTTTCTAAGTTAGTATATGTTAGTATAAATTAGTATATAATTTTGTAATGACTTTGGATAATTAGTGTTATGTTGATAATTTTTAACATGTAATTGAGATAATTATTTCAACAGTAATCTCAAATTATTGAAGTGCTCAACACAAATAAGCTTAAAGTGTTCACCAGATGAAAATTGTATTTTTATAAGTCATCCCAGTTGGACATGTATTACATTAATAAGGTAATGAAAACAAATTTATAAGTAAGTTTTTGAGTTCTATTTTTAATTTTTAAAGATGACAAGATAATCACAAATAAGTTGTCATCGATGGTGTCTGTAATTCTAACTCAAAAACTTTTTACCTAAAATATAAGCACAGATATACATTATCAGATTCAAAGATCCAAAGTAAATATGATGAAGACAGTTTTGCTCAAAATATTCTTTTCTAGAGCTTAAAGTTATATAATGAACTTAGTTTTAGAGGAAGAGTAAAGTATATGATATGAATTATTAATAAAACTGCATAATTTTTGCCCAAATTACTCAGAGTATCTATATAATTCCCAGAGTTTTCTCCTTCATTCTTTTTTATAGTCATGACTTATTTATCCATATTATTATCCATATTATTAGTCCATCAATCATAATAAAGTACCAATTGTCTATAAGACTATTAAACACTGGGGATACACAGAAAAAATTCTCTGCTTATAAGAAACACACCATCTAATTGAGAAAATTACATGCAGAAAATTTTTACAAACAAAATATATATAAAATTGATTAGAGATAATATGCCTTATAGGAAATTGCTAAGGACTTCTTGTAGAAAGTGTATTTAAGGTGGGACTTGATTTACCACAAATTAATTATTGCTATGCAAAACAATGTATTTATAAGGTTTTCTCCAACTCTTAAAAATTTCAGGAGAATGTACACAGTTAGATATAAAACCTCATCCCAAAACTACAGCTTCTTGTTAGTTCCCTCTCTGATCTTACTGTGTAGCTGTGTTTGATTCAGCTTCTATTTAGACACTTCAGTGTTTTGTTTGTTTGTTTGCTCTACAATCTATATTTCTGGTCCTTGAACTTAGCTTCTTTGCATTGAAGTTATGCCCTCTGTTTGATCAGAAACTTCTTGGCTACAGTTTAGGATTCTTCAGCTCCATAGATCTTTCTTACATGAAATCTATGAAAGGCCTCAGCCCCAATCCTAGACCTACCCAGAGGAGGACAGTTCAGTAAGAACATGAAAAAACAGTTATTCATCTATTCTAATGAAGAGCTGGCAGCTGGCAGAGTGCAGTGGATTGATGATCAGGAGGATCTGGGCCGCCAAGTAGATCCAAAAAGACACAAAGATTTTTTCCTGAGAACAAGACATTCTATTGTCAGAAGCTTCTCAGAAATGAAGGAGATAATCAGTAATTTGGTTCTTATGTCTTAACCTTTTTATTTCAACCTTTTAAGTAACCCAATTACTTGGATGACCAGGATAGATGCTTTCTATAGAGGAAAGATGTTTTTCTGTACATTTTTAATGGTAGAAACACTTTATGAAAAAGTTATTTTTCATTCGTATGCCTAATTATCTTCTTCATTTCAGAATTGTGATGATGAATAAATGAAGAAAATATTACCTGGTGAAGTCTTTTATTTTACGATGATATGTCTGGAGACAGAGAAGATTCAATGCCTTCACTTAAAAAAAAGTGTCATTGACATTATGAGGTGAGGTTTTGACTCATGCCTGAGTTGGATTTAATTAAGGCAGAGTTGTACAAAGTTACCAGCCTTACTCTTCCAGAATCATCAAAGTCCAGTGCCAGGACAAAGTCTGGTGCTGGTCTGGTAGGCGGTGGAGGACTTTGGTGTCTTTAATGTCTGATAAAGCCTTAAACATGTGCCTTCGTGGTCACTGGAACAAACTGTTCTCATCTGCCAGTTCCACAGTGGAGGGGGCGAGAGGGAGGGGGGAGTCTTCACAAACTTGGGTAGATACTCCCCTTATTCACTAACAAGTTTGAGGCCTTTTGGTTTCCTTTAACCTGAGTTAGCTTATGCATCAAGATGGTTTTATTGAAGTGTGGTTATTGCACATCCTACATCCTTCTTGGAGCCACAGGTGAGTCTGGGGATAGGTGGGTATCAAAGGTGGATAAGTAGCCCTGAAAAGGGCTCAGGAAGCCCTCAAACCAGAAGTGCGTGTCCTCCCTGAATACCCCATGCACCCCATATACAGCCACGGCCTTTGTCTGATCTCAGAAGCTAAGCAGCATCAAGCCTCGGTAGTACTTGGATGCAAGACCATCTGGGAAAACTGGGTGCTGGGTAAAGAGTAAAATATTATATATAATATTAACTCTATTTTAAATAGATGAATCTGAAGCCAATTTCACAATGTCCTATGCTAATAGGCAACAGGTTTTGTCTTTTCTTGATAGTTGGTTTCAGAACTCTTGATAGAAAAGTGGTCTTGCAAAGGAGTCTTTTTATGGATTTTTTTAAAACAGGATTATTTTCTCTGTCTTCCATGTTATCCTATAAGTGGAGCTCTTATTGATAATAATGGAAATTTTAGTGAAAGGAAGAATGATATTTTACTTAGTAAAGTTGAAAAATGATTTGTGAGGATTTCAGATAGTCAATTCCTATTAGATCTAACCATTGTGGTAGTGTGAAAATCCCTTTGTGGCATTTTGAATTATACCCTGGGAAGTTGAAGAAGATGCAGAAGAATTATCAAAACACTAACATCACTTTGACAAACTTGTCACTAGGTAAAACAAGCTATATGTATGTTTGTTCCCCCCTCAAAATATAAAGTAATTATGACTATATAAAAACCTTTTTACCATGGCTAATTAACTAGAAGCTCCTTATAAACTATGTGTCGACAGCACTGTATGCCTAATTATCTTCTTCATTTCAGAATTGTGATGATGAATAAATGAAGAAAACATTACCTGGTGAAATCTTTTATTTTATGATGATATCTCTGGAGACAGAGAAGACACAATGCCTTAAATGCCATCTTCAATTAGATCTTGGCCTTAGCAAGCTTTCAGCTGTTTTTGATTTGCATGGCATTTTTTTAAGGCTTGAATACAAAAAAAAAAAAAAAAGAAAAAAAAAAAGAAGGAAGAATTTGAGTATGAGGGGAATTTATTCTCCATAATTGCTTAGGTATTTCATAGTGCTAGATGCCAGGTGCCTTTTTAAACATGAACAAACTCAAGAACTTCACACCTAGTATTTTGTTTGGGGCCCCCTGACTTGCTTATTGTCAATACAATTATAATGTTTCTTCTCTTCCTGCCCCATAATAAACTACTCTAACTAATTCAAACCAGACTAGCATAATCTTACATGAAATGAGTAGGAGGGTTGAGTCTGTGTGTTTTTTTTCCTACCTTTTGAAAACAATATCACAAATTCATTATTGCAGGTAATTGAGCTCAGAATCTGACCTAGGGAGTATTCCTTTCTTGGGATGTCCCTGTCTGGTCCCATATTTGGATAATTAGTTTTTGTGCTCTTCAAAGTCCTTTTATATTTGCTTGCTTCAGTCAGAACACAAGATTATACATCACTGGGAGCAGAGAATGGGTAAATCTACCATGTGATATGGGACCTTCTCAGGCCTCAGGTACTCAAATGCAGGTCATATTAAAGTTTAGAGTTGATGCCAAAAGAAAGTGATTTGGATAGTAAATGATCAAAATTGGAACATGAAAACACAACTAAGCTTAAATCTCATTTTGTAGAATTCAAGCATATCTATTATCTTGATTCTTGTATTGCCTAATTACAATTACTTACAAGTCAAATATAAGGAAAATGTTAATATTTCCCATTCTGTAAGTTCTAGTTCAAGACCCACCTTCTTCATGAAATCTTTCTCTCTTTTCCTCTCCTTAAATTTCCAGGTCAATTTTTATTTCTGTCATATACTATGGTAATTAATAATAATAAATTAATAGATGATGGGGCCAAAATGGTGGAGAGAAGCCAGGATATAGCCTGAATTTTCCCCAGTTTCCCTCAACAACATTATTTTTTTTTTGTTTTTAAATTTTTTTATTATAGTTTTTTATTTACAAGATATATGCATGGGTAATTTTTCAGCATTGACAATTGCAAAACCTTCTGTTTCAACTTTTCCCCTTCTTCTCCCTCCCATCCCCATCCCTAGATGGCAGGTTGACCAATACATGTTAAATATATTAAAGTATAAGTTAAAAACAATATGTGTATACATGTCCAAATAGTTATTTTGCTGTACAAAAAAAATAGGACTTTGAAATAGTGTACAATTAGTCTGTGAAGGAAATCAAAAATGCAAGTGGACAAAAATAAAGGGATTGGGAATTCTATGTAGTGGTTCATAGTCATTTCCCAGAGTTCTTTTGCTGGGTGTAGCTGGTTCAGTTCATTACTGCTCTATTGGAACTGATTTAGTTCATCTCATTGTTGAAGAGGGCCACATCCATCAGAATTGATCATCATATAGTATTCCTCAACAATATTAAAGCTATTTGAGTTATGGGAAAGATCAAAATATAAACTAAGAAAAGTCACAATAACAATGTCAAAATGCCTACATACAAAATCTCAAAGAGGAATATGAATCTGCTACCCCCCCCAAAAAAAAACAACTTCTTTAAAGAGTTCAGAAAAAATTTTAAAAATCAGATAAGAAAAGCAGAAGAAAAATAGGGAAAAGAAATGAGTTTTTCAAGAGAGAGTCAACATCTTGGGAAAGAAAGAATGAAAATTGATTTCTTGAAAATTTTCTTTAAAAATACAATTGGCCAAATAGATAAAAATCCACTGTAGAAAACAATTTTTTAAAAAAGTAGAATTGGCCAAATGGAAAAGGAAACATAAAAGCTAACTGAAGAAAATAAATAATTATGTATAATTATATAATATAAATAAGAGAGTAATTAAAATTAAAATTGAACAAGTAGAAACTAATGATTCCATGAGATATCAAGAAACAGTTAAACATTTTTTAGAAATGAAAAAAGAAAATGTAAAATATCTCATTCGAAAAACAACTGACCTAGAAAATAGATACAGGAGAGATCATTTAATAATAACTGGACTACCTTAAAGTCACGATAAAACAAAAACAAAAACTTGGATAGCATCTTTCAAGGAATCATAAAGAAAAATTTCTCTGCCATTCCAGAACCAAAGGATAAAATAGCCATTGAAAGAATTTACTTAGTACCTTCTGAAAGAGATCTCAAAAAAAATTCCAAGGAATATTGTAGATAAATTCCAGAATTATGAGGTCAAGGAGAAAATACTGCAATAAGCCACAATAAAACAATTCAAATATCAAGAAGTCATGGTCCAGTACTTAGTAGATTCTATATTACAATATCAGAGGGACTGGAATATGATATTCTAGGAAGGAAAGAAGCTTGAATTACAACCAAGAATCACCAATGCAGCAAAACTGAGCATAATCTTTTAGGAAAAAATATGGATATTCAATGAAATAGGGGACTTTCACATTTTCCTGATGAAAAGACCAGAGTTGAACAGAAAATTCAATCTTCAAACATGACTCAAAAGAATCATAAAAAGATAAACAGGAAACAAGAAAACACGTCATTCAATAAAGTTAAATTGTTTACATCCCTACACAGGAAAATAATACTTGTAACTCTTGAAAATTGTTAATAGAGCAGTTAGAGAATATGTAGACAGAGGGTGTGAATATAAATTGACTTTAATATTAAAATATTGATATAATCAATATCAATATAATATATATAATGATATAAAAATTAAGCAGTAAAAAAATATTGTATTGGGAGAAAAGAAAGGAAGCAGAATAGGATAAATTTCATCACATGAAGAGGACAAAAGAACTGTTATATTAGAAGAAAAGAATAGAGGGCGAGAATTGTTTGAATTTTACTCCACTCAAAGAGGGAATAACTTGCACACTAAGTTGGGTATAGAAAGGTATAGAAAGAATAAAGAAAATTATCTTACCCTATAGGGAAGTAGAGAAAGGGGAAAGAAAAGTTAGTAGGAACTGATAGAAGTCAGGGTAGCTTGAAGGAGGTGGTGGTCCAAAGCAAATGCTGGTGAGAATGGACAGGGTGAATGGAGAGAGAAATATATAAACAGGGAAAATAGAATGGAGGGAAAAACACAGTATTCATAGCTATGAATGTGAATGGGATAAACTCTCTCATAAAATAGAAACAGGTAACAGAGTGGATTAAAAAACAGAATCCTATAATATGTTGTTTACAAGAAACACATTTGAAGCAGAGAGATACACATAGAGTAAACCACAACATGTTATGCTTCAGCTGAAGAGTCAAAAAAGAAGGGATAGTGATCCTGACCTCAGATAAAGTAAAACTGAAAATAGATCTAATTAAAAGAAATAAGGAAAAGAAGTACATTTTGCTGAAAAGTGCCATAGATAGTGAAACAAAGCAATACCAAACTCTGTCATAAAATGGAAGTGGATGGTAGAGTGGATTAACAATCAGAATCCTATAATATATTATTTACAAGAAACATATTTGACAAAGAGAAGTACACAGAGTAAATGTAAAAGGCTGGAACAGAATATGTTACATTTCAGCAGAAGTAAAAGAAAGCAGGATTAGTAACTCTGATTTCAGACAAAGCAAAAGCAAAAATAGATCTAATTAAAAGAGATAAGGAAGGAAACTATCTTGCTAAAAAGTTATTATGTACAATTAAGTAATAGCAAAATTAAACATAAATGCACCAAGTGGTATAGCATCCAAATTCTTAGAGAAATTATGTGTTACAGTTAGTGAAAGACAGCAAAACTACACTAGTGAGAGACCTCAAACACTCTCTTAGAACTAGATAAATATAATCACAAGAAAGAAGGTAAATTATCAATGTCAAAAATGAAAAGGGTGAATTCAGCAATGAAAAGGAAATTAAAACTATAATTAGGAGCTATTTTGCCCAACTGTATGACAATAAACCTGATAATATGAGTTGGATGAATATTATAAAAATATAATTTGCCCCAATTAACAAGAAGAAATAAAATCCTCAACCCCATTTGAGAAAAAGCAATTGAAGAAGCCATCAATGAACTTCCTAAGAAAAAATCTCCAGGCCCAGATGGATTTACAAGTGAATTCTAGCAAACATTTAAAGATTAATTCTAATACTATGTAAACTATTTGGGAAAAATAGACAAAGAAGGAGTCATACCAAAATCTTTTTATGACACCAATACAGTGCTAATACCTAAACCAGGAAGAACCAAAATAGAGAAATTTTTAAAAATCAATTTAATTGACCATTAATAAATATTAATCAAAATTAAGCAAGTTATCCCAAGAATAATATACTGTGATAATATAGGAATTTATACCAGAAATGTAAGACTGGTATGATAATAAGAAAACTATTCTAATGGTTTTAGACCATATCAATAACAAAACTAACACAAATCATATGATTATCTCAATAGATGCAAAAAAAGCTTTGGATACAATGCATTGTCTATTCCTATTAAAAACATCAAAGAACACTGGAATAAATGGATTTTTCTTTAAAATGTTTAGCATCTATATAAAACTACCAGCAAGCATTATGTACCATGGAGAAAAGCTAGAAGTTTTCCCATTAAGATCAATAGTGAAACAAGGATGCCAATTATTATCACCATTATTCTATCTGGTAATAGAAATGTTAGATTTATCAATAAGAAAAAAGAAGGACATTGAAGGAGTTCAAATAGGCAAAGAGGAAATAAAGCTATCATTCTTTGAAGATGATATGATGGTATATTTAGAAAATCTATTAAAATAATTTCAAATAATTTACAACTTTAAGAAAGTTGGAGAAAAACCCATTTAAATCATCAGTATTTCTATATATTACCAACAAAGCCTAGCAACAAGAGGTAAAAAAAAAAAATCCATTTAAAACAATGGTAATTAATATAAAATATTTGAGAGTCTACCTGCCAAGACTAACTAGGAACTATATGGACACACTTACAAAACACTTTTCACACAAATAAAGTCAGATTTAAGCAATTGGAAAAAATATAAATTGCTAATGAGTAGCCTGAGCTAATATAATAAAAATGACATTTTTATAATTGAATTTACTTATTTAGTGCCATACCAACCAAACTACCAAAATTATTTTATATAGTAGAAAAAATTATTTAAAAAATTTCATCTGGAAGAACAAAGTGTCAAGAATATCCAAAAAAATAATGGGGGAAAAAACCAAAAAACAAAGTGACCTAGTCATATTAGATCTAAAACTAGATTATAAAGAGGCAATTATCAAAACTATTTGGTACTGGCTAAGAAATAGAATGATGGCTCAGTGGAATAGCTTAAGTATAAAAGACATAATACTCATTGACTACACTAATCTATTGTTTGATAAATCTAAAGACTCCAGCTTTTGGAATGAGAACTCATTACTTGACAAAAACTGTTGGGAAAACTGAAAAATATGTGAAAACCTAGACAAAAACCAACATCTCACATTTTCTACTAAGGAAAAGTCAAAATTGGTACATCATTTAGACATAAAGGGTGATGCTGTAAGCAAATTAAGAAAGCAAGGAAAAGATAATATATATTGGAAAAATGATGGAAAATTAGAACACTAATGCATTGTTGGTGGAGTTGCAAAGACGCCAGCAATTCTGGAGAGCAATTTGAAACTATGCCCAAAGGGCTATCAAACTGTGCATACTCTTTGATTTAGCAATACCACTGCTAGTCCTGTTTCCCAAAGGAATAAAACAAAAATAGTTATAGCAGCTCTTTTTGTGGTGGCAACAATTGAAAATTGAGTGGATGCCCTTCAATTTGGGAATGTGTAGAGAGTCACAGTCGGTGGGGAAACTCTGCATAAGGTATAAGACTCTTCGGCCCAGAGGGAACCTGCTAACAATGTCTGGTTCAGCTCCCCATCTCCCCTAAAGGCTTTCGGCCTTCCTGAGAAGTCAGGGGGCAGTGACAACCTGTGTGGAGAGCAGAGTGATACCAGGTGGAAGAGTGATATCAGGTGGCAAACTACATACAATAGCAAGTTGTTTATGTGGTCCCACATGCTCAGTGTTGTTTTTGTTTCGTTATATAAAGTGGAAGGTCCCTGAAATAAACACACTCCATTTTTCCACCATCCTTGGGAGTCCCACCTCATCACTTCTCCACTAGGAAGGTATATCTTAATCACCCCGGTGTGGGGGCTCTAGAAAGCAGGACACAACATTTGGTGCCCAAACTTGGGGCTCTAGCTGAGGTCCTACACACATCAGCACCTCGACATCAGGTCTGAGTTCAATGGAGAAGTTCCCATGACCCAGAATAGAGTAAGTATAAAAATAGGCAAGTGGAAAAAATCTGTAAAGGATAGTCTAGTCACTTTTGTTTTTCAGCCAAAATGGGCAGATGCTAAGAAAAGAGCCTCCCCCACACCAAGGGAATTATGAAGCATGAGTAATTAGGTTAATAAAGAAGCAAGGTTTGTTGGTAACTCAGAGACAGATCACTGGGCTCTTAAATATATTAGAGGGCACATATCCTTGGCTCTCTAAGGAAGAAAGATTAGAGCCAGAGATGTGGAAAATAGTGGGAGAGCAACTAATTGAATATTACAAAGCTGTGGGTCCTGACTCAATTCCTGAAGAATCCTACAAGTTTTAAAATAAGGAAAGAGTTTAATGTGAATGGCCAGGCAAGGAAGTGTGAGGAGAAAAAGCCTGAAGGGGGTGGTACTGACGGTGCAGCTGGAAGTTAAGTACCTCAAGTACCCAGCTAAAAAGCCTAAAGAATATGGTGCTTCTCATCTTCACAGCTGGGTTTCACTTCCTCCTGCACTGGAGCAAGTGCCCCTAGGGCATTCCCCATCTCCTGACCCTCCTCACTCAACTTTGCCTTTGTGGGCAGAGGGAGGAGGAGGAGTGGGTGGAGCAGTGACACCATCAGCACCACCCATGAAGCAGTTTTGCCCACCCACTATGTCCCCATTACAAGAGGAATTAGTTAAAGCAAAGGAGGAAGGTCAGAATACATCTGGTTTGAGAATAAAAGCATACCCTGTGATTGAAGAATTTGACTCTTCATATCAAGTCAGAAGACACACTCCTTTTAATCTGGAAACTATCAAAGATTTTAAAAAGAATTGCACTCTTTATGGGTCTATATCATCTTATGTTAAGATGGTATTAGAGAATTTGGCTTATGAAATGTTAACACCTAATGACTGGAGATCTATAGCAAAAACATGCTTAGAACCTGGACAAAACTTGTGACTTTCTGAGTATAGCAAACTCTGTAGAATTCAAGCCCAACAAAATAGGCAACCTGGAGTTAATATTCCAGTCACATTTGACCAACTAGCAGGTGTGGATTCTTATGTAGACACTTTAACACAGATTAATTACCCTTTAGCAGTGTGTGAGCAAATTGCTTCTGTGACTATCAAAGCATGGGGCACCCTCCCGGGAAAACAAGATAGAGAGAAAGCCTTCATGAAAATAGCCCAAGGTCCAAATGAACCCTTTCCTGATTTCGTGGGACATCTACAAACAGTTGTCACAAGAACCACTGGTAAAAATGAAGCAACAGAAATTATGTTAAGACAACTTGCTAAAGAAAATGCTAATGAGGATTGTAGAAGAGTTATACTAGGACTACATAAGGATGCTCCTTTAGATGAGATCCTAAGACTCTGTGCCACAGTGGGCACAAATGCAGGCTTTTCAACATCTGAACCTGGGAAGATGGGGTTCTTTTTGGCAAGGGAATTCTAGAGAGACTCATCAGTGCTTTCAATGTGGTAAAGTAGAGCATCTGAAGTTGAGTTGGCAAAAAGATAAAATGAAAGAACAGGGTGGGAGAACAAGACACCAAACCCCGTGTCTAAAATGCAATAAGGTCTTCCACGGGGCATCACAATGTAGAATGACTCAGGGAAATGGGAAGTGGGGCTTGGCTCCAAGGCCCCAGGCAAAAAAACACTTGGGGCATGATGGCAGCCACTGTTACACCCAGAGAGTCTTTAAAAGTTCTGTACTCCAATATGATCAGTCAGCAAAAAAGCAACCTGATGGGAGAAAGGGATTACAATTGGGAAGAATAGAGTTGTATGCAGCTGGGAGTACTGAGATATCCCCTGGAGAAGTGAAATCTGTCCCTGTCTGGCCTATAGATCCCCTGCCTCCACACACAGTCAGATTAACTATTTCATCTCCTGAGAGTACTTACAAAACAGTATCTATCCATACACTAATTTGGGAAACTGGGGAATATGTAGCTAATATCCCAGTCACTAATATAGGTAGGCAATGTGTGATCTATCACTCAGGAGTAGTAGCATCAAGCCTACTGATACATACTCCTGAAATGCAATTTGGTGATAGTTATCCAGATTTTGATTCCCAACAATAGATTCCAGAATCAAGATATTCCTGCAAGAATAAAAGAGAGGGGGAGCCACAGGTAACCCTAGAGAACTTCTAAATTTAACCATATGTATTAAAAATGTTTTGATTTTTGATGGAGATGCATTGGCTCTGGCAGACAGCTTTCATAACCCACCAGAAGGGCAGTATCCAGTGCGAGCAGCCCCGCTATTCTTTAGATAATCGCCAGGTGATGTGGAAAAATCCAGAAAGTGATGAATGGAGGGGACCAGATGGGTTGACTGCTTGGAAGAAAGAGTTTGCTTGTATCTCTACAGATGGAGAAGGAACCCAATGGATGCCAATGAGCCTTATTTACCTTGTCTATCAGAGAGAGATGGAAAGGGAGAGGACCCAAGAAACATCAGGTGATTCCATTGCTGACTGTGCTCACCACTGAAGGAACCTGGCAGTTAGACCTTTGTGTACTCATGAACATCAAAAATAATTCTCAATAAGATTGATGCAGGACTTCAAAACCTGCAGGAATCATTGGATTCCCTGAAACTGAAGTGATGGACAATAGATTGCTTTTGGACTATTTCTTGGCTGCTGAAGGAGGTGTATGTGTGCTTGTGAATTGATAGTTATTTTTTATACTTCCTTCTGAGACTCGTGGAAATCTTTGTTAGTATTTTGTTTATTCATATTGTTTATAATGTTACTATTTGCTTGTATGATATTACAACTTGCCTGTGTGATTCCTCCCATTGTAATGGATTCAACCACTGTAGATACCAGCTTCAATTAAAACAAAAGAAAGGGTGAGATGTAGAGGGTCAGAGACAATGAGGGAACTCTGGGTGAGGTATAAGACCTTTCAGCCCAGAGGGAATCTGCTGACAATGTCTGGTTCATCTCCCCATCTCCCTTAAGGACTCCCATCATGGGGTGGTGACATTCTGTTGTGATTGAAGCAGAGTGATAGCAGGTGGCAAACTACATACAATAGCAAGTTGTTTATGTGGTCCCACCTGCAGTGTTGTTTTTCTTACATTATATAAAGGGGAAGATCCCTGAAATAAATGGACTCCATTTTTCTACCATCCTCGGGAGTCTCCCCTCATCACTTCTCCACTAGGAAAGTATATTTTAATTGCCCCGGTGTGGGGGCTCTAGAAAGCAATGGCACATTTTGTCACCCCAACTTGGGGGCTCTAGAAAGCAGGACACAACAGGTAAGACTGAAGAAGTTGTGGCTCATGAATGCAATGGAATGCTACTATATTATAAGAAATGATGAGCAGACAGATTTCAGAAAAAAAAAATCTGGGAAGACATATATACTTCTATATAAAGACATATATATATATATATATATATATATATATATACACACACACACACATACATACACTGAGTGAAATGACCAAAACCAGGAGAATATTGTACATAGTTAACAACAATATTGCATGAAGATCAGCTATGATAGATGTAGCTCTTCTCAACAATATAATGGTCCAAGACAATTCCAAAAGATTCATGATGGAAAACTATCTACATTCAGAGAAAGAACTATGGAAACTGAATGCAGATTGAAGCATACTATTTTCATTTTATTTTTGTTTTGATACTTTTTTTACAACATGATGAATGTGAAAATATGTTTAAAGTGATCATATATTGTGGTGAGCTTTTTTTCTTCTCAAAACGCAGCCAGGTGATAAAAGTTCAGATCTTTTATTATCTCCAATATAGCCCGGTTAGCTTAGAGGCCTATCTCTCTGCTTGGTTCCAAGAGCTCTCTCCAAATGTCACCAAATCCAAAGGTCTGGTCCTTCAGCCTCTGCCTCTGCTTTCTTCAGCCTCCAGCCAGCTCCAACTCTTCATGCCATTCCGGTGAAAATCTCAACTTGTAGCTTCTTGCTCTGAAGAACTCCTTCGACTGGCCCATTGGCCTATTTATGCTCCTTCCAGAGAGAGGGATTATGGGTTTTCTCCCATAGTGCTCTCTGGCCCAAAGAGCTTCAAGGGAGGTATGAACTCATTGAACTCCAATGAGTAAAGGTGTGAACACAAGCCTTGTATTAATTAGTTCTACTTAGTACCTTGTTTCAGGTTCTGCCCAAAACATCTTCTTGTAAGATTAGATCAACTCTAATTAGTTAGTAGTTAGTAAGGATTCCAACTATATATATATATATATATGTGTGTGTGTGTGTGTGTGTGTGTGTGTGTGTGTGTATACATATATATATATATATATGTGTGTGTGTGTATATACATACATATATATATATATAAAACATATCAGATTGCTTACTCTTGGGAAGAGGGGAAGGAAGGGAAAGAGGGAGAAAAATTTGGAATTCAAAAATCTTATAAAAATGCATGTTGAAAAGTATCTTTACATGGAACTAATAAGATAATTTTAAATAGAAAAAATAAAATAATGTTTAAATTAAAAATATTATGTTTAATAGCACCTTAAGATTCACCAAACCTTTACATATATTATCTCATTTGACCCTCAAACCTCTCCAGGAGGTAAGTCCTATTGTATTCTTTATTATGAAGATGAAAAAGGAAGAAAGGACAAATTACTAAGAATTATCTATCTAGTAAGTAGACCTTTAACTTTGATCTTCCTGACACATATTGAAAATTCTCTCATTAAGTCAGGTCAAACAATCAAGCAATCAAGCTACAAGTAGAGCTTTCAAAGTATGAAGCATTATATATAGAAGATAAAACAGAACAGTCCCTTTTCTAAAGTACTTTTTCCTTGAGATACATTCAATGGGGAGAAAAATCATATAGATAGATAGGTACGTAGGTAGATAGATAGATAGATAGATAGATAGATAGATAGAAAGATATAAGTAAATGTAAAAATATGGACAAGATAAATACAAAGTAATTTGAGGCAGCACTAGGAAATGGAGGGATCAGGAAAGGCCTCATATAAAAAGTGGCATTTGAAATAATCTTTGAAGGGCTTTAGGTTCTTTGAAGAGGGAGTGTATTCCAGAAACATAACATGTAATAGACTTCAAGATGGAAGATGAGATGTTGTTGATGAGGAACAGCAAATATGGTAGTTTATTATTAAAATGGGAGTATATGAAATGAAAATTATAAGCAGAAAGCTTATAAGAGCTTTCATCATCTGTAAAATGATGAAGTTGGATTTGATGACCTTTATTTCTTCAGTTCTAAATCTATGATTTTATGAGTTTATATTATCGAGAACATATTGCAATGCTCTGAATGAAAGGTTTGAGGACTTGAATTAGGATAATGACCATAGAATCAGAGACGTTGGACAGGCAAAATTGATATGGCTTGGCAACTGGTTAGTGGGAGTGAATGATTGAAGATAATGCTGAGATAAACATGGTTGACTAGAAGGATCGTGGTATTCTTACCAAAAATAAGGAAGTTTGAAAATAGGTAAATAGGGTAGGGAGAAATAATGAATTTTGCATGAGAAATGTTGACTTTGAGATGTCCATGGTACATCCACTGAAAAAATGTCAAATTGGTGGCTGGTAATGCAGGATTGAAACTCAGAAGAAACTAGGTCTGGATTTATAGATCATGGGGGTCATCTGTATAAACTGGGTACATCATAGGGATAAAAGGGCCGTCCATTAGTTTTTACCCATAATTAAGGGAAAATGTGATAATGATTCAGCACAGCAGATTAAGAAGCTCCAACCTGGCAGGTAAGAAGAGAATCAAGAAATTAAAAGGAAAGAGTGTTTAGGGAGAAGGGATAGCCATTAGTGTCAAATATTGTATAGCTGTCAAGAAATGTTGTTGATTGAGAAAATGCCATTGGATTAGGCAATTCAGAGATCATTGCTAACTTTGAAAATAATTTCTTTTTAGTGTTGATTAGAATTGAGAACAGAATAAAAAAAAGAGAAAATAGAAGCAATTAGTGTCATGACAGTTTTTTCTATTAGTTTTAGCCATGAAAGAGAGGAGAAGTATAGAATGACAGTATGAGAGAATAAGATCAAGTGAATGTTTTTAAAATTCATTTATTCAAATTATTATTTAGTCATTTCATATGTGTGGGTTTATCTCCCTAACTATGCTTTAGGTTCCTTGGGGGGCAAAATTAACTTAGTCTCTATTAGTGAGAATACTATATTCCTTGAAGAGGTCATATGAATTCAGATTTGCACTATTCGAAGTTATAATTATGTAAAGTATGGACACTGATTCCAGCCCAATCAAAAAATGCAGTGTGAATTTAAATAATGAGATTATTTCAAGGGATTCATTATTCATACTTATCAGTGTTTCACTGTATTTCTAATCTAACCCCCATCCTTCACCACCTTTCTTTTACCACTTCACTTTCCTTACCTCCTCCCCAACTCCCAAAATACATCTAACAAAGTATTTATTGGGACAATAGGATAATAATAGGTGCCCACATGAATGATCTTAGGTTTTTACAAAGTACTTTTCTCACAGTGGCTGTGTGAAAATAGGTGATAGAGATGTTATTGTTCCTACTTTGCATACATGAAAATTAAGTTTAAAATGTTAAGAAATTTTCCCCACTATCACAGTGTTATAATTTAGTTGATTGATTGCAAAACTAGTCAATCAATAAACATTTTTCAGGTGTCTGCAACGTGCTAGACATTATGCTAGGAACTAGCATTATAAAAGCTTCAACTAAACAGTCTCTTCTCTCAAGATATTGTATTGTATTAGGAAAGACAACATGTATATAAATCTGCACAAAATGTTACAAAAGAAGGACAATATTAATTTAGGTTCCTGGAGAACTTGGGGGAAGCAATAGTAGCGGGAATATTGGAGCTGAGATTTGAATAAAATAATATATTTTAAGAAGCATAGAAATATCTATGGGGCCAATAAGATCATGGAATATTGAAGTGAACATTTAGCAGAGAAGCTGCTAATCGACAGATTAAGCTTCAGATCTCAGAACTGTAGTCAGCAGATCTTTAAATTAGTTAATACTGCCACAATTTTCTCTGTGTAGTTCGTGGCGATTCCTTGCCTTTAAGCCCAGTGTTTCAAGAAAAACAAAAATTTTTCTTCAAAAAAATGTTTGAGATTTAGAAAAATGTAAATAATAATACCTGTTACATAATCAACAAATATTTACTTATCCTATTATCTATTTATTTACTTTCCAAAAGCTTTTGCTTTGGTTAAATAGGTTTTCTTGCTAATGCCTAAATATTTCTTGGACTTTCCCCCAAATTTCTGTTTTTATAAATGCTATTTTTGCCTGCCTTTCTTTTTCTCTTTCTTTCTTTTTCTTCTATATTTATAGCAGTCCTTCTCATCCAACTTGAATTGGAAATGTCCAATATTCATTACTTGAATTGTTATTTACATTCTTATTACTATTTAACTTGATTATATCTTATTATAACATAAATTTCTGGAGAACAGGGAATATAAAATTTGATATTCTACAAGTAACTAGCATAGTACCTTATACTTTGTAGGTACTCAACAAATATTGACTGATTAGCAATAATAATCCAATGACATTATAAGAATAACATAATTAATAACCTAAGTGCTCACACATGTACATATATCTATGTTCTTACAACAGCTCTCAGTAATGAAAGGTAAAATGTTAGACAAAACATTTAATTAGCATACTTATTTTGACCATTGTTTTAATTCAGGTTAGTGGAAAAACAGGATATTAAGTAGAATAATATAAATTTAATTGTAGCATGTCTTAGAGTACATTCATAAAAACATCATATGAACACAAGAAAAATTATTCAGAAATGATACAATAATGTATCAATTTATAATCCGTGTTTCCTAATCAGCAATGTGGAAAAGGTGGCTCTTAAATTTAGAGGGAAAGCTTGACAGAGAAGTTAGTCAGCCTGACCTCCATGGTTAATACATTCCATAAGAAGAGAGCAAACATTAAAAATGCCCCGTGGCTCAATGTCTTCAGCCAAAAAGAACTAATCCAATTGACTGAGACCAAAGAAAACGACTAGGAATGTATGGTTCCAGAATGTCTCTGAGGTATTCAAAACCAAGTCAATTTAAGGACTTGTAAGTTAATAACTAGGACTTTATACATAATCCTGTACTTTACAGGTAGCCAGTGAAGATTTTTTACAACCAGGGTAATGTGATTTTCATGCTTGATGTCAGTCAAAATTTCAGTAACTGAGATCCAGACTAAGCGAAGTACCCTGATCAATTCATTAAGAAAAGTTCTCAGAAAAGAAACATGAAGTTGCAGAGCCTGGATCCTGAAATATCAGAAGCACACAAGTACATATATGACTGTAGTAACAGTTGACAACTGGCTATGGAAGCTCCTACTTTATATGGATTTTTAAAAGTGTATTTAATATCTAATTAAATAGGAAGCCTAAAAATGTCAGGATCAAAGATTAAGTGCAGGTTTCTAATAGAAATTTCAGGAGCTAACAACCTTCAAAGCTGTAGTTATGGGCAATTTATGGATTTGCAGTAATGGTAAGAACCCAGAAGCAAGAACTGCTCCATCTTAGCATGATTCATCACAAGTTTTTAATAGTTAGGCAGAGAATATACAGAAGTTAGGTTGGTATAAAGTAAATTTAAGTTTCAAAGTAATTAACACATCTACTTTTTCCCTTTATAAATCAAAAATGAAAATTTGATATTGTCTTATAGTTATTAGATTTTCACTAAAACAAATCATTTGATTTTTTCTGATGACAGCATTCTAATGTTGTTAAAAGAATGTTAGTTGTGAATCTAGATACATTTAGTATGGTGAAAACTTTAGCTATATTTTGTTCCTCTTCGAGAGACATCATAGTGCACTGGATGGAGTGTTGGGTTTGTGATCAGGTGGAAATAAATTCAAATTCCACCTCTAATACACAGGCAACTCCCTACAACATATGTAAAAAGTCACAACTAGGTGAATAATTTACCAAGTCATCATCAGTTCTTTGGTGTATTCGTATTTCATAGAAGAACCTTTTTTCCCCCTAAGCAAGTGAGTTTGGGAAGTTAAATCCTATTTATTATAAATTGTCTTGATACAGTTGGGAGAAAAAGACAATAACATGATTTTAATACAATGATAACCTGAATAGAAAGTTTTTCTTTAAAAAGAATCCTAAATATTAAAAGTCAGCTTTTATACATTTTTGAGAATATCCTAAATTTTTATATACTTCTTATCAACCTATATATCTTCTAGATATCAAGAAAAATGTATTTTAAATGTTTAAATGTGATAGTGAGTTCAATTCAGATTCACATCTTCAAGATCTTTATACCTCAGTAATATTTTTCAATTTTTCAGTAATACTTAAAAATTTACTTTAGACAATATTACACTATTTAAAAAATTTGTGGGTTTTTTAACTTACATTGAAATTAATATTATAACATTCTCATGAAAGTCAACTAATTCTTGCCATCCAATAGAATATAAAAATTCATACTATTTGAAGTTATAATCATATGAAATAATGGTATTTGTTTTCCCTGATATAAAACATAAATTTGAATAATAAGGGAAGCAAGATCCTCTTCCTGGGAACGATACCCTTCAGCCTCAATGTAAGAAAACATACTTAGGTTCTAGTAGTGGAAAAACTTGAGAGTCTTAGGGGAAAAAAATCAAGCACAGAAATATTACAATACTCATTGAATTAATATACCCACTTTGATTTTTTTTTGCTTGTGAAAATATAGAAACCAGCACATTTTCTAAAGCCTCAAAGCTTGGGTCTCTTGGGGAGAAGATGTGAGAACCGAGAAGTATGACATAAACATTAGTAGTCTTTGAGCCTCTTGAAAGCTCATCTGTGTCTCCAAGGACTATAAAAGTTGATTTGTCAACTTCACATTAGCTGTAGCAGCTGTAGAAGAAGTAGAATGTGGCTTCATCTCCATCTATAGAGGCAACAAAAATAACACAAATTGTAAGCAAAGGAATTGGTAAGGCAAAATGTCCATTTACATGTGGCAATAGGTGTACATCCTTACATTAAGACATATGCAGAAGTTTCTCTAAGGGTCTGTATCCTGAAGAGATCATAAAAAAGGGAAAAAGACCCACTTGTGCAAAAATGTTTGTGTCAGGACTTTTAGTGGTGGCAAGGAACTGGAAACTGAGTGGATGCTTATCAGTTGGAGAATGGCTGAATAAATTGTGGTATATGAATGTTATGGAATATTATTGTTCTGTAAGAAATGACCAGCAGGGTGATTTCAGAAAGACTTGGAGAGACTTACATGAACTGATGCTAAGTGAAATGAGCAGGACCAGGAGATCATTATGTATGGCAAGTACAAGATTATGTGATGATCAACTGTGATGAACGTGGCTCTTTTCAACAATAAGATGATTCAAGCCAGTTCTAATGATCTTATGATGAAAAGAGCCATCCCCACCCAGAGAGAGGACTGTGGGAACTGAGGGTAGATCACAACATAGCATTTTCACCCTTTTTTGTTATTGTTTGCTTGTTTTTTCTTTCTTTCTCATTTTCTCCCTTTTGATCTGATTTTTCTTGTGTAGCATTATAAATGTAGAAATATGTTTAGAAGAATTGCGCATATTTAACCTATATTGGATTGCTTGCTGTCTAGGGAGGGAGTGGGAGGAAGGGAGAGAGAAAAATTTGGATATTTATGCATTATTTTGAAAATAAAAGGCTTTTAAAAAAAAGACATATGCAGAAACTAACCCATTAGTAAATTGGAATATATAAATTGGTACTTAAAGAGAAAGGACAATTAAAACCTATGTTAATGATGATTAGCATTCAATTAACTATGGTCAGAAGATTAAAAAAAAAGCAAGTAAATAATTTCTCCCTCCCAATGGTAGATGAAAACTCTCTGTCCCATTTTTAGGTGAAAAAAAGCACTCTTAAATTATTAAGCATTAGAAAACCTTTGACTAATTATTCAGAGAAGATATAGAAACTTGGCCATGTTGAAAGATGGTTCATAAATTACCAAGTGAATTGAAGGGATTGAATCCCAGAAATTGGAACGTATGATTTTCCAGCATATCTCTGAAGAGGAACCAACTATCGGGGGTGGGGGAAGGAGAGTCCTCTGTTCAGCCTCTAAGAACTCTACTTCTTTTTCTTCCCCTTACCCCATACCTGTGATGTTCTATGTAAACATCCTTACTATGTTCTTCAATATGTCCTTTCTTTTCCATTTCTACAGCCATACTCTATTTAGTATCCTTGTTACAGCTGCCTGATCCAGTGTCTCTTCTATCATCTTATCTATACATTTTGTCTTCCACTCTGCCAGATGAATTTTTCATAAGACATTGCTTCCATTGTGCCAAAAACATTTAGAAATTTTATTTCTTCCTTTATCAGGGCTTAAGTCCCTCTGCCTTCCCTGGCTTGCAAGTCTTCATAATAAAACCTATTGTTTATTCCATCTTTTGGAAAAATTCCACATCTGTCAATTTAATAATAAGAAAAGCTAATATTTAGATAGCATCTGCTTGGTGCCAAGAGTTGTGCTAAGTACTTTACAAATATTATTTTATTTTATCTTCACAACAATCTTGTTTCTATTATTATCCCCATTTTGTGCATGGGAAAACTAAGGCAAACAGAGGTTAAGAACTTGCTTGCTTCACAGAGATAAAGCAAATTCCAAATCCTGTACTTTATTCACTGGGCCACCTAGTTGCAAATAACCTAACATGTTTGCAAATGTTATTTTGACTATAAACCTTAAAAATGTGCTTTATTGATAATATGATGTACTTTATTGGTTTATAAATATGATAAAAGCAATGAACATTTCTATATTTACAACCTGAATCCTCAACTGATACAAAGATCTGTGAGAACTATGGCAATGCAGATTGATGAGGTTATCCCAGGTCCCTTTAACACCAGTGCCTTTCCTCTGTTGACAATTCCCAATTTATCCTTTATACATTTTGTTTGTACATAGTTATTTTCATGTTGTCTTCTCCATTAAATTATGAGCTCTTAGAGCGCAGGAATAGCTTTTTGCTTTTCTTTCGTTCCCCAAAGCTTAACAAATTGCCTGGCACATATTAAGCACTTAATAAAATGGCTTGTTCACTGTCACTTACTGATCTTCAGTTGTTCCTTCAAGAGAATTTTATTCTGTCCTTGAAAGGCACCTTGAAAAGGCACCTGTTGGATGCAAATCTCAGTATTCTCCCTTTTGATTTTGTGTACTATTTGGTCAAAATGGAAAATCATTTGGCAGCTGCTCAAAAATAGTTATTCTTTTTTATTCTAGTCTTCCATCCTTGAGGGTTAATTCATGACCAACAAAACTTAAGTAACCTAAATTGTGACTTTTTGAACTGATTCCTTCCTGGTAGTTTCCTCTTTGCTTCATGTTTGGTGTTGTGATCTATTTCTTCCATTTGATGATCCATTCCTGGATCCATCCAATAAGGAAAAACTTAAAATAATACGATCAGTTGAACCTATGAGATGCCATGAGATGCCTTCTATTATAAATAAGTAACCAATAGTTAATGCTTTAAACATTTACAGAATAGTTGTGCTGAAAAATCCTGGATATAATAATAAAAGATTTCCATTTTGAACTGCAAAGTCTAAACACCTAAATTGTACTTTTAACCATTTTCTTTTTATAACTTAGGAACTTTTATAAGATGTTGTCAAATAATATTTGTCAATTTTTGACAATCTTTTTTTATTATGACTAAATTTCTTTCTTTTTCTTTTTTTCTCTGATAAGTGTCCTTTTTTATTTTTTAATTTATTTTTTGTTATAGCTTTTTATATACAAAGCATATGCATGGGTAATTTTTCAGCATTGATCCTTGAAAAACCTTCTGTTTCAACGTTTCCCCTTCTTCCCCCCATCCCCACCCCTAGATAGCAGGTAGACCAATACATGTTAAATATGTTAAGTATATGTTAAACTCAATACACACACACACACACACACACACACATACACACACACATATAATTATCTTGTAAAAATTGTTTTTAGAAAGAGGGTAAAAATAACCTAAGAAGAAAAAACAAAAATGCAAGCAAACATTAACAGAAAGAGTGAAATGTTATGTGTGGTCCACACTCATTTCCCAGTGTTCTTTCTCTAGATGTAGCTGGTTCTGTTTATTACAAATCAATTGGAACTGATTTGGATCCTTTCGTTGTTGAAGAAGGCCACGTCCATCAGAATTGATCATCATATAGTATTGTTGTTGAAATGTATAATGATCTCTTGGTCCTGCTCATTTCACTCAGCATCAGTTCATGTAAGTCTCTCCAGGCCTTTCTGAAATCATCCTGCTGGTCATTTCTTACAGAACAATAATATTCCATAACATTCATATACCACAGTTTGCACGACCACTCTCCAATTGATGGACATCCTTTCATTTTCCAGCTTCTAGCCACTACAAACAGGGCTGCCACAAACATTTTGGCACATACAGGTCCCTTTCCCTTCTTTAGTATCTCTTTGGGATATAAGCCAGTAGTAACACTGCTGAATCAAAGGGTATGCACAGTTTGATAACTTTTTGAGTATAGTTCCAAATTGCTCTCCAGAATGACTAGATCCATTCACAATGCCACCAACAATGCATCAGGGTATGACAAAATTCCTTAAGATGTATAATTAATGGGAAGAACACCGGATTTTGAATCAAAAGATCTTGCCATTAACTGATTAGCCATATAATAATGGCTAATATTAATAATAGCCATATAATAATGGACAAATCTCTTAGCCTCTTTAAGACTTATTTTCCTCATCAGTAAAATGGAGACAATAATACTTGCATTATCCACTTTACATTGTGTTTTTAAGAAATATAGTACTGGTCATATCAGTCAGCCTTAATACAATAAGGCTCTTTCATTTAATGACTCTTTCATTTGATCTGTAACTTTAAGCAAATTCTGAATGTTGGATTTTCTTAGAGTTAAATGAATATTGGGCATTTTTTAAATTTTTATGAGAGCAAACTTTATTTTGATAATACAGATTTAGAAAGAAGACAGGACTAAAAGTTTGATAAAATTTATCTTTGAGCAATAGAATAAATTGAAATATATGTTTGACTGTCATCAGAGGCAAACATGGGATCTTTGTTGTGCAGAAAATTTTTCTAACATCCTTGGTCATCAAGCTGACACAAGAACTGTATTATGCTATTTCAGATAAAGACTCTTACCCTATGTTGTTTCTAAAAGTTAATTTTTGAAGAATTAGAAGTATTAAAAATCTAGAAGTTGGAATGTGAAGCAAAAGTTTAGCATTCTGCTACACGGCATGTTGTAGGAGGTAAATTGTAATCTGAAGAGATGGATTTGAATGTTGGTTTCATTACTAAATTACCTATGTGATCTTAGAAACACTTCACATCTTTGTGATTAAATTTCTTTATATATAAAATGAGGGAAGTGTTCTAAATGATCTCTAAGGCATATTTTAGCTCTCAATATTATAGTCTTATGATTTCCTATGGAGACATCACTAGAATAAGAAACAATTTCTGATTGCGGATTGGACAAAAGTGCTCTAGAAATAGAACCAAGCATAGATTGTAATGTGAAGATGACACATGACTCATTATTTAGACCTAAACAAATGACAAATACTGTAACTTGTCATGGAATATTTTAGTTTCATTATTCTTGTCTGCTGTTGAAAGTCTGGACTCAAAGATAAAGAATAAAAATGCTATTTAAGACATTGAAAGATAAAAGTTGTAAGGATATCTTACTTTTAGCAAGATTGATTTGTTATTTCAAGAACATTAATATCCTGCATAAAGAATAAGTCATGCCACATTAAACTCATTTCTTTTTTTGACTGGTAGAACAAGGGAATACTTCAAATATAGTTTATCTTGATTTCAGCAAAACATGTCAGAATATTGTAATCTATACATGTGGACAAGATAGATATGAATTCTACAATAATAGTGTTATAGTTTAATGACTGGACCCAAAGCCATTAATGATTTGATATCACCTTGGAAGGGTCCCAGAGATCTTTGTTTGGCCCTAAGTTGTTTAATGTTTTTATCAATGACTTGGATAAAGATATAAACAACATATTTGCCAAATTTACAAATAACAAAGAAAACTAGGAGGATTCATTAACACTTTAGATGACAGAGTCAAAATCCCAAAAGCTTTCAACAGATTGGTATATCAGGCCAATCCCAAAAGCATGAAATTTGAAAAGTCTAACTACAAGTCTTACACTTTGACACATATGGTAGATGGGGTAGGTTAGACCAGTTTATCTCTAAATAAAATCTGAGGTTTTTAAAAGAATGAAAGTTAAAAAGGAGTCAATATTGTGATATGGCAGTTAAAAAATGAACATCATTTGATGTAATGTTAAGAGAAATATAATATCTAAGACTAGGGGCATGAAAGGGTGACTCCCTCCTATAGAGCATTTTGTTCATTTTGGCACACTACATTTTATAAAGGGTATTCACAAGTAGCAGAATATTTAGAGAAGAAAAACCAAAGAGATTTCAAGTGAGTAAAGCTGAAGTAGTAGGGCTTTTGAGACCAAGGAATGTTTTCTTTTTCTTTTTTTTTTTTACTTCTTTTGTATCTGCAGCACTTAGCCTGGAACACAGTAGGTGCCTACTAAATATTTATTGATTGCTAAGGCAATTAGATCTTTTGTGCTTGCCCCTAGAGAACTAGGAGCAGTGAATAGGAGATGCAGAGAAACAAATTTAGACTTGATGATAGAAGAAAACTCTTTCTTAGCAATTATAACTATCCCTAATGGAATGGAATGCCATGGGAGTCAGTGGTTCCTTTCTTGGCAGAGATTTTCACACAAAAGCTAAATATCTATGTGCCCAGTATGTTGTAGAAGGGATATCTTGTTCAGATACAAGTTAGACAAGATGGCCTCTTAAGGTCCCTTCTATCTCTGTGATGCCATGATTTTATTATAACAATGAAAAATTGCACAACATTATCCAAACTCTCTTACCTGCTTTTAAATGGCTGAAAAAAATGTAACAAGTTGGCAATAGTTAGAGTTAAGGCTGTTGAGTTTGATGGAGATTATTTCACATGCCCTCTGAGAAGTTTATTGATGCTTAGGTCTGACTTGTTTGCATTTAAATTTTTGAGCAGAAAAGAGGACAATTTAAACACATTAGCCAGGCTTTGGTTTGTGGGTCAGAAATGTGCTGCTATTCCCACATCATCAAGAAAACATCTGGTTTTGCAGATGGAAGCAATAATAACTCCCCTTTTATTTTCATAACTGCATTTATTATGGAAGATGTTCACTGGTTTCCTCTACTGTGGGTTTAATTCACACCAATATTTTAGGAAGATTAGAAAAAAATAAATGAAAGAAACATTTCTGCCAGTAAGTATAGTGAGTCAGGTTTTCATGTTTCTACCTTACAAAAGATTGGATAATAAGATATCTTTAGGCCTATTCAATTGATTAAAATAGGTTTTTCATTCTTCTGAGTTAAAATCCAGTCTGTCTAGTAAGGGAATATATTCCCCTGTGGTGAAGGTGTAGAATTTTTTCTTCTAAAAACTATATAAACTAGTAAAATTGTTTTCACCAGAAAATCAGCTAAACTCCAGTGATATAGTATTAGTGTTTTTCTTAAATATTTTTCACATAAATTCATTTGAAATACTGATGCTGATCATATTTAAACCCTTTTTTCAGCAGTTTTCAAAAATAACAATGAAATGCAAAATCTCTCTTTTGTTGATTTTTCAGTAGGATGATTTTATTTTAATTTTTTTCATTATTAATTGGACTAAAAAAAAAAGAAAAACAAATCAGGAAATCCAATAAAATTGTTGGATAGAGGTCAAAGAGGCATTAAACATTAAGCCAAAGCCTAGAGTAGCAAGAAAAGTCACATTTTGGATTCATGGAATTTTAAATATTAGAGTTAAAAGATATTCTGGAAATTTCAGCTCCAACCTTAACATATTGTTAACTGAGATAATATGAGATAATATGACCTTAACAGATCTGAAACTAAAATCTTTGTTTTATTATATTTAATCTATTGTTCATGTCTATTATATGTAGAACAATATTGCTATGGTTTGAAGATTTATTTTGTATCCTGCTACTTTAATGAAACTATTGTCTCAGTGTCTTTGTTGATTCTCTGAGGTTTTCTAAGTAAATTGTCATGTCATTTAGTACGGACAATTTTGTTTCCTCTTCACTGATGTTATGCCCTTGATTTCATTCTCTTGACTTTCTTATTTTTAACATTTCTTAACAAGGCTAACGCTAGCAATTCTTAAATTATTCAAATTCAGAAGAGATAAGAATCCTTGCTTTCTTTTTTTATTTATTGTAAAAGCTATCATTTCTCCATTTTAAGTAATTCTACCTTTGGATTTTAGATATCCTATCAAAATGTACCTTCTTTGTTCTTCCTACATTTTCTTAATTATTTGAGTTTTCATAACACTAGTCTCTTTTATCTAATTATTTTTTTCATTTCTTTTACTGGCTTATCATTCATATTACAATACCTAACCATGGATTTTCCCCACTTGTAAAATGGGAATAAGCATTTATAGTGGCCATTATGTGCAGGAATTGTGTTAAATATTTTTCAAATATTATTTCATTTGATCCTCTACTAATTATTCCCATTAAGTATTATATTCTCCTTCTATTCTCTATCTTAGCAACTCATTAGCCTTTCTGGATTAAACTGTCATCTCTGTGTATATGACATATTCATCTATCTATCTATCACCCGATCTCATCCTCAATCTTCTGTTCTTCATCACTAATTGCCTATTAGATATCTCAAATTGCATGTCCTAGAAACAAATCAAGCTCAGTATGTCCCAAACTAAGCTCATCACATTTCTCCCCCCACACCTTCCCCTTCTCCACATTTTCCTATTTTTGTCAAAAAAATCTACCATCTTTCAAGTCTCATACATTCATAAACCCAGCATTATTCTTTTCTCATCCAACCAAGTTGCTACATCTTGCCATTTCCACCTCTGCAATATCTCTCACATTCCATCCTCCCTTTCCATTAACATAGCCACCACCTTAATTTTAGTCCTCAGTATCTCTCAATTAACATATTGCAAGAACCTCCTTGCCTCAAGTCTCTCTCCATTTCAGTCTATCCCACTCATTGCTGTCAGAGTAATTTTCTTTAAGCATGGATCTGACCAGTCACTCTCTTACCCAGTGAACTCCAAGTGGCTTTTAAAACTCTTCACAGCTTAATCCTAACACATCTTTCCAATTTCTTTAGATTATTACTACTCCAGCCACATTTGTGATCCAGTCAAGCTGAGCTCATACAAAACCCCATTTAATATCCCCGTGCCTGTGGGCTAGGATATTCACTCTCTTCATCTTCACCACAGAGTCTCTCTTTCTTTAAGAATCCGCTATTCCGATTCATGAAAACTTCCCAAACTTCCCAAATATTAATGCCTTTTCTTCCACACTATATTGTATTTAAGTATTTTGCATGTATTTTATTCAATCATTCATTTATTTTGTTAAGGCTTTTTTATTTTTCAAAACATATGCATGGATAGCTCTTCACAAGAACTATCCATTTTGCCCTTGTAAAACCTTGTGTTCCAATTTTCCCCTTTCCTCCACGCCCTCCCCTAGATGACAAGTAGTCCAATATATGTTAAACATGGTAGAAATATATGTTAAATCCAATATATGCATAAATATTATATGATTCTCTTGCTGCACAAGAAAAATCAAGTCAAGCTGGAAAAATGAGAAAGAAAATAAAATGCAAGCAAACAACAAAAAAAGGGAAAATTTTGTGATCCACACTCAGTTCCCACGGTCCTCTCTTTGGGTGCAGATGGTTTCTCTTCAATACAAGACCATTGTAAGTGGTCTGAATCATTTCATTGTTGAAGAGAGCCACGTCCATCAGAATTGATCATTGTATAGTATTGTTGCCATGTATAATGATCTCCTGGTTCTGCTCATTTCACTCAGCATCAGTTCATGTAAGTCTCTCCAAGCCTCTCTGCATCCATCCTGCTGGTCATTTCTTACAGAACAATAATATTCCCTAACATTCATATACCATAACTTATTCAACCATTCTCCAATTGGTGGACATTCACTCAGTTTTCAGTTTCTTGCTACTACAAAAAGGGCTGCCACAAACATTTTTGTACATGTGGGTCCCTTTCCCTTTTTTAAGATCTCTTTGAGATATAAGCCCAATAGAAACACTGCTGGGTCAAAGGGTATGCACGGTTTGATAGCTCTTTGGGCATAGTTCCAAATTGCTCTCCAGAATGATTGCATCCATTCACATGTGTTTTATTTACTCAATTTTGTATTTATGCACTTATTTCCCTCATTCAAATGTAAGTCCTTTGCAAGCAAAGAATGTTTCATTCTTTGTACTTGTGTACTTAACACAGTGTTTGGAACATAGTAGGTGCTTAATACTTAAATGACTAATTGTATTTTGTCCAAGACATTTTTGGGGGGTATCTATTATATGTGGCTTGAAGTTTTGTATTTTTAAAAAATGATTATATTGTTTACTAATATTGAATTATTTTCCAATCTTTTTTTGGATTTATTTAAAGTTGATCATAATGAATGATTTTGGGGGATATACAGATCAGAGAATTGAATTCTAAAACTGGATGGAATCCCAGAGTCCAACCTCCCTCATTTTAAAGTGAAGTAACTGAGGAGAAGAAAGATTAAATGAATGTCTTATTATCACAAATGTACATACAAATCATTAAAGATAAGTTTTGATCCCATGTTTTCTGATGCAAGTACTTTTTGTCTTTTTGCTAGGATTTTATTTTTAAAATTTGCATCAATAATCATTAGTGAGATTATTTCTTTTCCTCTGCTTTATTCTGGTTTAGTATTGGGATGATAGTTGTCTCATAAATGAAATCTTATAGGGCACTTCCTTCCTCAATTATTGAACTTGAGCTCTGATTCCTGAGTAGAGGGAATGCTGTTTCAGGCTTCTTGTGCCAATGGCTACAGATCTTGGCTATTTACCTGGTGCTGCACTGATGTTCCCCAGAGGCCCACGGTGAACCCTCACGTCTGGTGCTGGCTGAGGGGGCAGGTGAAGAGTGGCTGGCACAGGTGGTTTACCTGGTACTGATGTGGGGTCCAAGTGGTAGTGTCTAACTTGTGCAGAGACCAGGTGAGATGTTTTTGTGTTTCCCCAGGGGACATGGAAGCACTTGGCAATTTGGCCTCTGGCAGACACTGATTGCTCAGGACTTTCAGGGGCAAATGTTATGAGAGATGCTTGTTGAGGGCCCACCCTAGGGCACATGGGGATTCCAACAGCAGGAGCCCCTGGCTCCCCTAGTATTGCCAAAGGCATGTGGGAGGTCCTGATGTTAGCATTTACCCACTCCACCACCCTTTAGTCTAAGATCTCCTGATGATTTCCTGAGGTGGGGCTTGCTGGGGAACTTCCCGCTTTGGACTAAGCTCTTCTCCCAACACTTACCTAAATGAGAAATCCTTCTGCTGATCCTCCAAATTTCTTGGGCTAAAAGACTATTTCATCCTCTCCTCTAGCTGGTTCTGTCATTCCAGGGCCAGTTTTATAATGCTATTTTATAGTTTCCCAAAGATGAATATAGGAGGGTTACAGCACTTCACTGCTTCCTTGCCATCTCGGCTCTTGGAAGTTCCCAAATTTCTCTTCCTAAATCATTGAGAATACTTTGTGTCATATAACTTTTAAAATGTTTTATAACATTCAACCATAAATCTGTCTTCACCAGAGATTGTCTCTCCTGCCTCATCCCTTTAGGAGTTCTTTTGTAGCTTATTCAATTGGATATGCTGAGATTGCAGCATTTGGAATTTCTACATCTTACTCCGTCAATTTGGGAATTTGTATATTTTTTGTAGGAAGGCTTGCCTTTGTCTTTATATCTCTAATACTCAGCACAATGCCTGATATATAGTAGAAGCTTAATAAAGAAATGCTTTTTGTTTAATTTGACTGTTATGATTTCTGTGCCTAAAGGATACTGTTTTTCCACAAGAAAGCTTATAAATCTTGTTGTTGCACATATGTGTGTGTGTGTGTGTGTATACATGTATATATATATATATATGACAGCTAGGTGGTGCATTAGAGTACTGGTTTGAGTCAGGAAGACTTAAGGTCAAATTCAGCTTTAGACATTTAATAATTGCTTGAGAAATTATTAATCCTGGGCAAGACACCTAACCTCAGTTTCCTTGACTGTATAATGAAGATAATAATAGCATCTACTTTCCTGGGTTTTTGAAGATCAAATGAGATAATAATTGTTAAGTGCTTGGTATAGTGCCTGGCACAAAAAGGTGCTATATAAATGCTAGCCATGATGATGATGATGGAGGAGAAAGAAAAGGAGAAAATATTATGTTGGCTTTGATAACAAATAAGAGATGAGAAGATCTTCAACATAACTGAGTTTTATTTCTACAGAATTTCTATTGAAATTACTGCAGCATCATCTATAAGGTCTCAAAAAGTACAAAACATCAAATGCAAAGAGGTAAAGAAACAGGGAGCCATGTTCATGATCACTTGACGCTCTTGTTGGAAAGCTTCTGTTTCACTTGCTATTAATCTATTTCCCCAACCAAAGATTGATAGAAGTCTTTACCTCTCTCCAGTGCAGACAGGGAACAGAGAAAGACCAATAATCAAAATATGATATATTTTATATATATATAATATATTCCTACTTCAAATACCACACCCTAAATATAGAAGAAATAAAAATATGATAAAGACCATAGCTATCATTTATATTATGATTTAAAATGTGTAAAACACTTTATATACGTGAGAATATTTGAGTGTCATAATCCTGAGAGGTAGCTAATATCATCTCCATTTTACAGATGAGACAATAGGGACTGCAAAGGTTGTGATTTGCTGCCTGCTAATTTGAATTTATATATTATGATTTTGATGCCCAGTATCTTTATGTTACCATACTTTTAAGGGAGATGCATGTTCTGGGAGAACTGTGAAGGTGTTCACAAACGAAACTCAACAAACTTAAAAATGAAATTTTTGAATTTTAAAATAGAAAATATCATTAATTGAAAAAATCGGATTTAAAATGATCATGCTGTGAAGCATCTTACAAGCTTACCACATTGAAGTTTTAGGAGGAAAATGATTTGTAAACCTTCCAGTGCTATAGAAATACAAACTATTTAATGAATAAATGAGTTATCATGTTCAAATAGGGTTCTCAATTTACAATGCTTATTGATAATTAACAATTATATCATTGTTACTGACAAAGTTCGTTTAATGTTGGTAGGTTAAATTGTTTCAAAATAGGAAGTTTTTAAAAATAAACCTTGAAAATAATAGACATTTAAATAATCATTAGGTGAATATATTTGTGAAAGGGTTCAATGAAGTTTCATCTCAAGGGAATTAGTCTGCCATTAGTAGGAGGTAGAGAAAGAGAAGGAAAGAAAAAGGGGGAGGGAAAAGAAAAGAGAGAGAGAGAGAGAGAGAGAGAGAGAGAGAGAGAGAGAGAGAGAGAGAGAGAGAGAGAACCACAACTCTAAGCAATGGGGAGCCATTGAAGGTTTCAGAATGGGGAAAATAACATGACAAAAGCAATATCTTAGAAATATTAATTTAGTGTCAGTACACAAGAGACTGAGGCATGAATGCTAATTTTGAGCATATTGCAATATTCTAGTTCTAAATTGTGAATCTGATGCAGGGTAGTAGTTGTGACAGTAGAGAGAATAATGAACAAATCTGAGGCATTTTGAAAGAAAAAATGATGGGATTTGTTTTTTAAATGGAAATGGGACTCAAAGGAAAAGGAAGAATTAAAGCTAACTCCATGGTTTCCAACTTAAGATATTTAATGATCAGTCCATCACTGTGTTACCTTTTGTACTAAATTCACAAATGGAATTCGCCACATGGTACTGTAACTTCCTGCATTAAGATTTACCATTGAAATTACCTGCTATCTCTTTACAAGTTACTGATCAGGTAGTATGGTTTTTGATTGATGGTACATGATCAGAGGAAATCTCATGTGAAAAACAGTCCTTTCTTTGAAGAGTCCCTTATTTCTTGAAATCCGAAATATTTCATATAGTCCTATCATATGGTGGGACATTATTTTCCCAGACCTTTTTAATAAAAGATCATTAGGCTCCCTAAAAACTGTTTGGGTATTTAATGCATTTACTTTTTTAAATCTACCTACTGCAAAAATACTTATTTTTTCTCTTTTCTCATCTTTTAGCTTTCTTTTGAAGTCACATTATTAAACCTCCTTAAAAATATTTATGTGTATTTAGTTAACAAAAGCTCCTGTAAGTTGAATCCATGCTGGGAAAGGTTCAGGTAAGCTCTCTCTCTATAAGCTTACAGACAATTGTGTAAATCTTCAGCCATTAAAGAGAAAGGAGAAAAAAGCCATCCTCATTACACTGCTGTCATTTACTCTTCATCTCCTGTCCTCTTTAGCAGCATTAAGATGGGATGTAAATTTGCCAGTTAATGCTGTTAGAAAATGGATGGTTCAAGAAGGGCAGGAATTAGAGATCAGTATTAGGTGCAGATAAGCTCCTTCCCCTCCGCAGTGGCGGCTGTTTAACATTCATGGGAAAATCATCATCAAACAGCGTTATCACAGCTCTGTTGATGGCTGAGGAACTTCATCACTATGATAATTTTTTTTTATAGCTGTGAGCCAAAAAGCTCCCTTTTATTTCTGCTGTCTATAACTGTGATAGAAGCTTGTTTGTGTGGGTAGGATATTGCAAACCCAGGGCTCTTCAGCCAGGTTTGATTTCTTCCTCCCCATGCCTCCTCCCCCATCCCTTCTCCCCTTATGTATGTTGCACTAAACAGTCATGCTGATAAAAAAAAGTGCTCCAACAATCGTTCAAAGCATAACAGATATTTTTATGATCAGTAATTCAAAGTTTGACAAGTGATGCCATTCTGTAATGAAACTGTCATCCATTTTGTTGTGAGCCAAATGCTTAGATTAGAAATGGAATGTGTTGTGGGGGGCTGGCGTGGAGGGCAAGGTAAGGCCCATAGATATGAATGTCTAACTTCAGTGGAAGACTGTTAGAAAATTCCTCACATTCATTTTTTAGTGGTAGGTTGAGGAGTTGGTATCTATACATATTTACGTAATATTTCTTATTGACTCAAATAGAATACAGGTGAAGACCTAGTTACTTCCTATTCTTTGCTGTATTGTGTTTACTTTTGAAAAGATTTTGTGGCAAAATTATTAAATTTGTTTATGAAAAGTACCTTACAAAGCAGCTGAAACATAGTAAGCTTCCATAAATATTTGTTGAATAAGTGAATATAAAATATTTCTCTAACATGTTTTGACATCTCCAGATATTTCTGAGCTAAAATTCATGGTCAATGCTAATAGCATATTGGGGAAAAGGGAACAAAGTTCAGTCCCAAACTGTATACATTCTTCTGAGGTAGATAAGGAAACTCTGGAAGGATATTTCTAATTTATTAAGGCTCTCAAGCTTTTGCTCCTTTGCAAATTTGACCTCATTTCTGGTAGGGTATCTGCTTTAAATGGCATTTTTCCCCTTTGGAATATAGCTAGAAAACATGGCGCTAAATAATAATTTTGGAGTTTGGACAGAAATGTCCTGAAATTTTGATAGTTCTAATTTGAATTGTATTGATTTGACGACTTAAGTAATTTACTTTTAACTCCAACTCATTTCTTTTCTTTTCCTAAGTACAAACTTCCAATCACGCCTTGTTGTGTGAATTATGCTTGGAGTTTTGAGATAAGGACTTTTGTCTACTAGGCCTGCCTTAGACTACCAAACTCATTTCCCAGAAGACTAGGGTTTGAATCCAATTGGCAACCTAGAGGTGAAAGGCTATTACTTTATCATTTAAATATAGCTATTTAAACATAAGTTTAAAAGAGATACTGTATGGTTGAGGGACTGTGATGTTCCTTTGAGGATAATCTTGGTAAAAGCTTCAGGACTGTTCTCTTAAGATCAAATGGTCCCCCCCTCAATCCCAAATAGCTTTGGACACCTCTGACCCCCAAAAGTCACAGTTCAAAAATGTCCTTTCACAATTCAAAATTCTCTCTCCCAACTCCCTCATCCATCCTTCCCACAACTTCCAAAATAATCTCACAAATACATGAATTTGACCATGCCATTCCCTAACTGAAAAAACTTTCAGTGGTTCCTTACTGCCCACTCCAATAATCCAATGGGCCTGGGATCTTATTTCTGTGCATGTTGCTTAAAATAATGCAGATCACAACCTATCCATGCTTGAGCAGAATGGTGTATATTGAATAATAACCAAGGAAATAATCAAATAAATGGGTCAATGGACTCCCTAGTCAATCAGTCCAAAGACCTAAACATAGGGTGATTCTTGTACTTGTCCTCCCATAAGTTTATCACATTGCCTAATATATAGCAGGCATTTAATAAAAGTTTATTTAGTGATGATTATTTTTAATAATTTGTGAGATATTTCATGCTATCAATAAAAATATTCATCTGGTGGAATGATTAATACCAATATTATCAAGTGGCTAATTAGCTTGCATTTTATATAACAATCATACCATCCAGACTTTGGACCCAGTAAACACTTGTTAATCTCTCCAAATCTTTTAGCTTTTTTCTTCTTTCCTAAATTTTTAGCACCACATTTCACTCATATGTAGCATGCCTTTATTGTAATAATATATTATTAATGGGACCACTTTAAAATAAAGGTAAAATAATTGCATCATTAGATACAATGATAAGGAGTGAGTCAAGTTTCAACAAATAGTATATTCACCAAATGATCACTTCCATGAATATGTACTATAAAAAATAAAAAAGTAGAGGTGTAACCTAATCTGGATAACAGGTCCAGGAAACATATGAAAATGTTATTATGTTTTATTTTTTATTACATATTACAGATATATCCTTATGGATAGTAATATTATAAAGGAAGATAATCAATTATTACAGCTCAATGTAGTTGGTGCCAATCACTTATTTCTTACTGTTGTTACTGAACAACAACTCTAATTTTATATTTTGTTACATCCCCAAAGTTTCTAGTTTTTTTAAAATCTATATAATTTTCAATTTACTTAGTGGTTTATATTTTTGTCTTGGTATTCTCAGAAGTAGCACTCATACTCATTCTTTCAAACAAGTTATTAGGTGATTTGAAGGAATTTAGGATAAAATTGACTCAATATTAAAACTGCCCCCAAATTACTATACTCTTATCTGAGAGAGAAGCTTAGCTATCTCTCAGTCCCCTGAATAAAAGGGAAAAAAATATTCAGCTAGAAAAGATCCTATGTTAAGGTATAAATTTTCCAAATCCTAACCTTTCATAATAACTAATGTGAAACGTTACAATCCAAAAATTTTCCAATGATCATGTTTGGAAAACACTGGATTTTTAACCAAATAGTATTTTTCTATTTGTCTACTTTTTTCCTCAAGCCCATTGAAATTTTATAAAGGCTTTTTTAAACCACTGGATGAGAATCCTGGTATGAAAGAATTTATGAAATTTAGCAGACTTGAAAAATGTAGAAAAAGAAGAGTTAAAAACATGGAATGACATAATTTCTGAAGAATTGAGGATGCCCAGTAGATTCATAAAGGGCAGAGATCAGCTGAAACACTCTACCTGTGCTCTACATTGGAAAAATAGCATAAAAGATCAAAGAAATTCAGGGTGTCCCAAATTCTTAGAGTAGGATTAAGCTAGTATAGATTGTAAGACTTTTTGGATATACTGTGCATGATCAGGAAAGAAGGTGGGATATCCATTTAATAAATAATAGACACAGTTGCATACTTTATAGGTACCCACATGACATCAGGAGATTTAGACAAAAACTTCCCAACACATTGGACAGAATTCTTACAGAGGATTTTTGGAGACCATACACAAAGCATGACGAGAAGTTTGCAATTTGTACCTTTGGAGAAATGACCCATATCAATTATAAAAAAGCTTTAGAACTTTTGCTCTTTGGGTGTAGGGGAATTCACAGATTGTTGGTCCTTTTTTCTTGAAGAGGAACAATAACATCACAAGGATAATGTCTTTCAGTGAATCAGAACTGCCAAAGTTATCAGAATCATTCTCTCCTACAGAGTCATCAGACTCTAGTGACAAGACAAAAGTCTAGCTGACTGATGTGTAGTATACTAGCAAGGAGAATACTTCCAGACCAACAAGATAAAGTTATACAATTTGTAAAGCTGCAACTTCAAAAGGTTGGCTACCACTGTAGCATATTTTACTGAAATGATTCACAATAGCATGTGAAAGCAGGACACAGGACCCAATGAAAGTGGACTGAAAATATTTAGTAATGATTAAAATCTCACATCTTTTTTCATAGTCTATTTTATATTGACTAAAAAAGTTTTGAGTCATGAAGAAGAACAAAAGACAATGGTTATAATTTTCTTTAGTCTTTTGGGAAAGCAATCAGTAATCTTTGATCCCTCTATCTGTCTCCTTATTTTGAATTGCCATTATTTTTTTAAACAAAAATTGATTTAACTTTTTATTAACTAACATTCATTACAATGATATCTTTTATTATTAACAATATGAAAGGCTATGGCTTAAGTATTAATTAATAATTTCCCTATTTTGACTTTAGAACTAAAAATGTTTAATTTCACAAGGACCTTTTAAAAAAAGAAAACATTTATCAGATATTTGATACAAAAATTTGTCATTGTCAACATAGACATATTTTGATGCAAACATAAGTTTATTGAAATAAATATATTGTATCTCTATATTTTATTCATATGACAAGATTATTTAAAAGATTATTAGGAAAATAGCCATAATACTGACACTAAGTATTTGTTAACTGAGGGAATAAAAACATTTTAAGGGAAATTGGAATTCAAGGTTTAACTATTGATATTTTTTCTATGTACCCATCAATCTTATTCCTACATCCTAATACACTAATTATATATTAAAATATATAAGAAAAAAATTTTGGGGGGTGGACTCAGCTTAAAAGCATAACTTCAGTAGGACATTATAAGAGTAGCAGTAGGAACATCAGTATAAATGGTAGTGTTGATATTGTAACATTTTTATCAGAGATCCTTCCATGTTGGGGGATCTCTCATCTCTCTGTGTCTTTGCTCTACCTTGCAACCAGGAATATGACACCACGCTTTGGGTTGTCCCTACTTTCTGGTACAAACAGAAAAATTCACAAAGCTCAAAAAAAGTTAATTCATTCATTTATGTCAAGGAAAGAAAATAAACAGAATTCTGAGCAAAGCTAATAGAGAATATCACTATCCATCATGAGCAGTCTTTCCTCCAGAGACCTGCATGGACTCAAGAATATTTCATGCACTAAGTAGGGCCATCAGCCATCCTTGTCTCATATTCCTCAGCAAAATGGTATTTACTGAAATTCTCCATTCACTCCATCTGCCTGATGAACATCTTCAGTTCAATATTCCACTTACACCTCAAAGTTAACATGTTCAGAATTGAACTATTAGTTTTTTAAGGCCTTAGAAATCACTTATTCTAATGCTGGCATTTTTTAGACAAGGAAACTGAATCCCAGCAGGAAAGCTGTAATTCATAAGCAATTCCTATGATTTTAAATAAGTGATTTTTCTAAGACTCACATTGCTTCTTCCAAATTTCCTTTTCTACTAACTCCCCTATTTCTGTTCATGGTACAACTAAAATCAGGTTTGAAAGCTCAGAACTATGGTTGGCTTTTCACTATTCCCTCCCACCCTTATCAATTCCCAAATACTGTTGATTTTGCCTTCACAATATGCCTCACATCTGTTCCTTTCTTTTGAATACCACTGCAATAATCCTAGTTTGGGCCTATAGCATCTCTCATTTGGATTATTATATTAGTCCCCTAATTGACCTTCCTATCCCCACTCTCTCATTTCTCCAATTCATCCTTCATATTTTGTTAAGCTACACTGATTATATTACTTTTCTGTTTGAAAGCTTTAGGAGGATTTCTGTTACCTACTGAATGACATATAAATTCCTCATGTTAAATTCAAGGTCTTACACAATCTGACTTCAACCTACCTTCCCAGCCTGAGTCCAATTTACTCTCCTTTAAGTTTTCTGTATTCGTTTCAATTTATTCCTAGCTTTCCTCCCCAACTCCCATCCTTATTCACAATTTTAAATGTTAAAATCCCTTCTTTCCATCAAGCCTCAGGTGCCATATCTTCAACAAAACCTTCCTTCCTAGGCAAAGATAATCTCTATCTCCTCAAATTTCTCATAGCTCTTTGTTTAATATTCTCCTATATATTGTGCCCTACAGAAGAGCCAGATCAAGTGGCTGGCTCAGTGGACAGAGTGCCGAACCTGAAGTCAGGAAATTCTGGCCTCAAACTTTACCTCAGACACTTACTAGCTATGTGACTTCGTGTAAGTCATTTAACCATTTTCCCTCAATTTCTTCATCTGTAAAATGAGCTGGAGAAGGAAAAGGCAAACCGCTACAATGTCTTTGCCAAGAAAACTCCAAAAAGAGTCACAAAGAATCAGAAACAACTGGGAAACAATTGGACAATAACAAAAGAAACCAAGGGAATCATCAGGCAAATATGAGAAGGGACAACATTCTGAGCATTAGAGACAGAGAAAATGTTGAGGGCTGAGAGATGGAGTGCCTTGTTTGTGGATCAACCAGGAATAATCAAGAAGAATGAGGATCAAGGAAAGTACATTGGTTTTGGTAATTAGGAGATTTCAACAAACATTTATTAAGCACATAAAATGTGCAAGGCACTATGCTAAGATCTGGGGATACTAGTACGGGAAAAAGAGAGTCCTTGCCTCTCAGAAAGTTTGCAACATAATGGAGGAAGACAAGACATAAAAAGAACCTGAAAAGCATGATGAGGAGAGGGGATAGAGTCAATCAGAAAAGTTTCAATACTGCATAGACAGAGGGAGAAGGGAGAAGATGTTTGAGCTGGGTCTCTCCTTAAATGGAGATTTGGAGTTCAAAGCTCCATCCTCTCATCAGAGAAGGAGAGGGGAGTTAGTGATGAGGGAGAGACTCCATCGGATAATGATGTTATCCCAATGCTGGAGCATGGTGGAGAAGTTCATCAGAGAATTCTCAAAGTAGTATTACCAAGTGACAAAGGAGAAGAGAATTTTTGGTGAAATGATAAAATTAGAAGCTAGATAGTAAAAATTAAGAAGAGAGTGACAAGAGAGAAGGTGGAAGCATCTACTGGGGACAGCCTTTCCAAGGAGTTTCATTATAAAGGGATGGAAGAGATGGAATGGATGCTAGGGCAGCTAGGTGGTACCCTCGTGCACAGAGCACTGGGCCTGGAGTCAGGAAAACTCATCTTCCTCAGGTCAGCTCTGCTCCCAGATACCTTACTAACTGTGCTATGTGATCCTGGGCAAATCACTTAACCCTGTTTGCCTCAGTTTCCTCATTTGTAAAATGATCTAGAGAAGGAAAGCACTCCAATATCTTTGTCAAGAAAACCAAATCAGAAAACTAATTATATACCTACCTAAAAAAAAGAAAATAGAATTTACACAGGAAGCTGAACAAACTTAAATTCCAAAGCTAAGCTCTGTTGGTATTGAGATTTCGCTAGAGAAATGAATCTAAGTAGAGATTAGCAGAAAATATTGACTTCAGGAGTGGAGATTCAGCTGGCAGGGCAGGGGAACAGATGGGCAGTCCTGGGTCAGGAAGCAAGATGAAGGATATATTAGAAGAGTTACTCATTTGTTTTACCTAAACCTTCTGAACCAATCTTTAGTCTTTTATGACAGCTGCTTTCATTCTGTTCTTCCATGTGCTGATGTGCTGATGTAGTCCCAAGCTAGGTCTACCGTATGCCTTTTCTGAATTAGTTGTACGAGTGAGTCCAGAGGCTCAGACACCATCCCTCTCTTCAGGTGACTACCTTGAGTTTTAGGCTCCTTGAGAATTGCAATGATAGGTCTCTAAACATTTCTGAAGAATTCCCATTATTCATTGGTTCCCATGTCTTCATAGACTAGATAGTCCGATGGTACAAGTGGCGGCTCTGTTTTTTTCTGTGAATTGAAGAGCTTTGAACAATAAATTCTTTCTGCTCATCCATGACGACCATGGTGTGTATTTGGATTATTATATTAGCCTTCTAACTGCCCTTCCTACCCCCACTCTCTTCCACAGAGTATGTTGTTCAAGAATGAGTTTAATTTGCCATAACAAAAACCTGGAGAACACAGAATAGATATAAAGTAAGGAAAGTAATCCCAAACTGGTAGGCCAGAACTTAATCCTCAAAAATGAATCTACCTGTGTACAATGTCTCGCACATCATAGACATTCTTTAAAAGCACTAGCTATTATTATAACCATTATCACTTTTTCTGTTAGTTTCTGAGGGATTCTACTGGTGTAAAAGTTAGAGGTTACAATCACGCATGGTCCACTATGTTTTGGACATTATATTTTGAAGTTAAAATGTCAGATCATTATTGGTATGCTTCTTTTACTACTAAAAGGATGTGCTTGTTACAGGTCATTTTGAGCAACCTCCAAGTAATCACTGCAAGTCAGGGAGTAATAGAAAGTATAATTTAATTAAAAAGGTGAAAAAATTAACACTTATATTTAACAAAATTACCCAGTAAGCAGTAGAATGGCCAGTTATCTTGTGTGGTTAGTAAGTATAGTATTAGAGATATTGTTTCAGGATTCAGTTCTGTCTACCGCTTATTCCCTTCTTTCTCCATTGAACTACCAGTAGTAGTAGTAGTATATAACAGAACGGTGATCCTTTTTAAAAATTCTGAACTTAAGAAACAAAAGAAGCATTTCTATAACATATTAAAAGAGAAAAAAGATCACAATATGGAATTATAAGTCTATTATGTAGACTTTAAGGTAAATTTAGGTAATAAACATTCTTTATCCATTGGTCTTTCCTGTGTAGATGGGCTGGCCAAACTTCTTTGAGATCTGTGAGATCTCTTCCAAGGGGAATTCTTTTGTAATACCATGGGAATTAATACAAATTTGTTAAAAAAAAAAAAACTAACAACAATAACTACGCATTCTCTCTATTTCCTCTCCCTCCCCATTCCAATCAAGCAAGTCTTGAAACACTTCATTAATAAATCTCTAAAAGATTACAGTATCATTGCATAGCCCAAATAGCCTAACCCAGTGTTCATATGGGTCATACCAGATTTAGAAGGTTGTCATGTTTTTGTTGTTCTTTATATTCAGACCAGGTTGTTTAATCCATAAAGTTATATTGTTATATTTAATTGTTGGCAGTCATGTCTGACTTTTCACGATCCCATTTTGGGATTTTCTTGGCAAAGATACCACAGTCTTTATCATTTCCTTCTTTAGCTCACTTTACATACAAGGAAACTGAGGAAAACTGGCTTAAATGACTTTCACAGGTCACATAGCTAGTGTCTGAAATTATATTTAACTCAGAAAGATGAGTCTTCTAGCAGCACTATTTAATGTGCCATCTAGATGCTCTTATAATTTTATCAAACATCCTAGAGTCTGTCATAGTTAGGAAATTCATGATATGGAAGGACTAGCAGTTTGATTTTTCTTCTTTTTACTAATAATATTTTATTTTTCCAAATACATACAAAGATAACTTTCAACATTTACCTTCATGAAACCTTGTGTTCCAAATTTTTCTCCCTCTCTCCTCCACTTTAACCTCCCCAAGACAGTAGTAATCCAATATAGAAATTCTTCTACATATATTTTCAAATTCATCCTGCTGCACAAGAAAAATCAAATCAAAAGGGAAAAAACACAAAAAAGAAAAATTAACAACAACAAAAAGGCGAAAATATAATGTTCTGATCCACATTCAGTCTCCACAGTTCAAGTAGCACTTTCCATTACAAGTCTATTGGAATTACCTTGAATCACCTCATTACTGAAAAGAGTCAAGTCCTTCACAGTTGATCACCACATAACCTTGCTGTTAAATGTGTATATTATTTTCTACATTCTGCTCACTTCACTTAACATCATTGCATGTAAGTCTCTCCAGGTTTTTCTAAAATCAGCCTGGTTATCATTTCTTATAGAACAAGAATATACCATTATAATCATACACTATTGCTTAATTTAGTCATACTCCAACTGATGGGCATCCATTCAATTTTCAGTTTCTTGCCACCACAAAAAAGGGTTGCCACAAACATTTTTTCACATGTGTATCCTCTCCCCTCTTTTGTGATCTCCTTGGAATACAGAGCCAGTAGAGAAACTGCTGGATCAAAGGGTATATGCATGATTTTATAATCCTTTGGGCATAGTTCCAAATTGCTCTCCAGAATGGTTGAATCATTGATCCATACTCATTTCCCAGTGTTCTTTCTCTGGGTGTAGTTGGTTTTGTTCATTACAGATCAATTGGAACTGATTTGGATCCTCTCATTGTTGAAGAGGGCCATGTCCTTCAGAACTGATCCTCATATAGCCTTGTTGTTGAGGTATATAATGATCTCCTGGTTCTGCTCATTTCACTTAGCATCAGTTCACCTAAGTCTCTCCAAGCGTCTCTGTATTCATCCTACTGGTAATTTTTCATAGAATAATAATATTCCATAGCATTCATATACCACAATTTACTCAACCATCCTCCAATTGATGGGCATCCATTCATTTTCCAGCTTCTAGTCACTACAAAGAGGGCTGCCATAAACATTTTTGCACATGTGGGTCCCTTTCCCTTAAGATCTCTTTGGGATATAAGCCCAGTAGAAACACTGCTGAATCAAAGGGTATGCACAGTTTGATAACTTTTTGAGCATAGTTCCAAATCACTCTCCAGAATGGTTGGATCCGTTCACAACTCCATCAACAATGTATCAGTGTCCCAGTTTTCCCGCAACCCCTCCAACATTTGTCGTTATCTTTTCCTGTCATTTTAGCCAATCTGACAGGTGTGTAGTGGTACCTCGGAGTTATATTGATTTGCATTTCTTTGATCAATAATGTTTGAAACACCTTTTCATATCACTAGAAATAGTTTCCATTTCTTCATCTGAAAATTTTCTGTTCATATCCTTGGACCATTTAGCAATTGGAGAATGGCTTGATTTCTTATAAATTAGAATCAATTCTCTCTGTATTTTGGAGGTGAGTCCTTTATCAGAACCTTTGATTGTAAAAATGTTTTACTAATTTTGCTTCCCTTTTAATCTTGCTTTAAATTGCTTTCCCAGTTTATTGCTTCCCTTTTAATCTTGTCCACATTAGTTTTATTTGTACAAAAGCTTTTTAACCTAATATAATCAAAATTTTCTATTTTGTGGTCAATAATGATCTCTAGTTCTTCTTTGGTCACAAATTCCTTCCTCCTCCACAGGTCTGAGCAGTAAACTAACCTATGTTCTTCTAATTTATTTATAATCTTATTCTTTATCCCTAGATCATGAACCATTTTGATCTTATCTTGGTGTATTGTAATGGACTGAAACTGAGCAGATGCACTGAGGTCCAAGAACTTAAGGCTAATTACCAATTGGACAATACTCTATCAATATGTGCTTAGAGAAAGAATGGCCCTGCCCACTACCCTGTACAAGTTTGATCTGTTGTATAGGAGATTAGGTGGAGGATTTGGGGGTGGAGGGAGAAAGCCAGAGTCACTCCTGGAGGATTCGTGTCATGATTGCTCTTACTTCGTATCGCCATTCCGTTTATGTCCAAAAAGAATAAAGATCAAGGACTTTGCTGATCCCGACTCCAGCTGATTCTAAAGTATCCTGGGCGCTAATGCAGTCATCACAGTGTATGGTGTTAAGTATGGATCAATGCCTAGTTTCTAGCAGTTTGGTTTTTAAATTTGGGCAGATTCTCTAGGGCAGGATGTGAGGAGCTGGCAATCTGAAGATACATATGAAATCAGGAAGTTCATATAGGCTAGGAGCTTGCCTCTTCTATGGATAAAGAGCATTTCATGGTGAGGACTGAATGAACATGGCATTCACCAGACTGCAGTAGCTTCTTTCCTCATACTTTCAGCTTCAAGTATGGAAGAACTGAGAGAAAATTGTCTGGGGTACTACAATATTAAGTATTACTGAAGTCAAGAATTAATATACCCATTACTATCAACTTCGGTTAATTCATTATCTATATTTAGTTTAGTTTTTAAAAAATTGATCCCTGAAGGCTGAGGCAAAAGTATAAAACCAACTACATATATTCACCAAGTAAAATAGGAAGACAAAACAGTTAGAGATACCCAATAATTCACAGAAGAAAAATTCAAGAAAGGAACCAGCAATAAAATCCACTGCCTCAGAAGCTATACATAAATGCATTAAATATAGATAAGAAACAGAAAATCTGGAAATGTAAGGAGGTAAATTTTACTCTGGCTTGGAGAAATAAATGGAATATGTATCTGGAAGATCATGCTTATTTGTAAGGAGGAAAACAGATAAAAGAGAAATGATAGAGTGGCATTATAAGTTTAGTACACAAAAAAAGGAAGCATCATAGAGAATATTTGGTTGCAGAATAGGAAACAGGATCAATAATATCATTAGATTTTGCTGCAAACCACTAGGACAGAAGGAAGAAATATTATATGTGATATTTAAGAAACATCACATATCTGGCATAAGGAAATTTATAAGAGATCTATCTTTAAACAAAGACAAGTAGGCAATACATTTTTGGCTTGTCTTCGTGATAATGTCATTTTTCAAAATATGGAGAAACAGACAAGGAGAACTTGATTCCGGACTAAAAAGAACCAATGGGTTGATTAAGTAACTTGAGAGAATCAAACATTTATTCTTAGATTTCAGGATAGAAATAGAAAGAAAACCACATAAGAGCAACAAAGAGGAAGACATAGTCTGCTACAAACTCCAGCTTTGAAGAGAGTATATCTCAGAGGATTCAAAGAAAGATTTAGATAAGGAAAATCTTTATATGTTTGGAGTAAACATTTTCCTAACTCACAATTATTGGGATTGAGGCCTATTGCTTACTCTTAACCTGGGTTAGCCCATCTTCCAAGACAGTTTCCAAGAGTGGATTGTACATGTATACGCAGGGGTCCTCAAATGACGGCCTGTGGGCCAGCTGATCCCCTCACCCAGGGCTATGAAGTTTCTTTATTTAAAGGCCCACAAAATAAAGTTTTTGTTTTTACTATAGTCCAGCCTTCCAACAGTCTGAGGGACAGTGAACTGGCCCCCTATTTAAAAAGTTTGAGGACTCCTGCACAGCTTCTAGGAATGACAGGTGAGAATCATCTGACAGGAGGACACTATAGGGAGATGAGAAACCCTGAAAAGGACTTGGCAAATCCTCATAAAAGCCAGAGAAGAAGGCTGGAGCTCCATGATGGAGGCCAAAACTTAGTGAACAAGCCAGAAGTTCATTTCCTTTATAATAAACACACCTCCCAGTATAATCATTTCCTCAAAGGCTCAAAGCTGCCATGTTCTCTGATGCTTCCTCTTCGGGCTAGCTGTGCCACAAGTGGCTCTGTCACTGTTGAGAGAGGCTGTTTTTTGTGGGCAGTCAGACAATACCATCATATCCCACTTAGATTAAGATAAACACATGCTTGTGGTGGGAGAAGGATCAGATCAGGGGAGAGCAAGTGACAGTGAACCAGGAACAGAACAAGTGTGAATCCTAAAAGACAAGGCCGGGCCGGGCTCTTGGCAAATTTTCTTCAGAACACAAAAATCCAAGCGGCCTCTGAAAGGAAATGTATTCTAGAAGTGAATGGAGTGTCAGCAAGCTGGCCATTTGTCTCTTCCAGGCCTTCTACGGCAGCTGATTGCTTTCTTCGGCCCTAGCCTGTGACAATGAGGTCCTGGACTAGTCTGGCCTTGTCCCATCCTGGTGGACCACACTGGTCACATCCTGTGTTACATCACGAGTGTCTAAGTGCCTCGTTTTCCTTCTTCGTTTATAAGCTCCTTGGCGACAAGAGCCATGTCTTGTTTCATCTTTGGATCCCCAGTGCTTAGTATAATCACTAGCATAAGATAAGTCCTCGATAAGAATTTACTGAATTAGTTAGATTCAAAATCCCAACAGTAACACAAAGAAATTAATGGACTTGGCTGGGTGATCCTTCCCACGCCTGAATGTGCTATCCTAAAAATCAGATTCTGCTGTTGCTTACCCATCAATGGCGGCACACATTTTTTTAGCCTTTTTCCCCTCAAAGAATAAAGATATATTTATGCCAATCCAGCCTCCCCTTCACCAGAACATGCATTTGTGAGATGATTAGCCAGCACGAGGGCCTGTGTCAATAGTCCTGAGATGAGGAATTGACCTACAAAGGGGCCAAACTTCATTAGCAGTGTATTTTCACCAAAGGAGCTCCTGAAAGCTAGGAGAGTGTTTTTTTTTTTAAATACCGCTTTCTCTTCCCCTTTACCTATTTCATTTGGTTCCCAGCAAATAAGACAGAAGGTACCTTTTCAGGAGTCTGGTCTCCACTCTGTGCTTCATTAGCTGGTTACTAACCAGCGCCTGAGAAAATATCAGAATCTATCAGTCACCTTTAACAATTCACAGTGCATATCCTCCATTTCCTTTGTTATGCTATGAATATTCCTCGGCTCTGCCAGTTTTAATAAGAAGTCTTTTCCTTGGTTTTTCTTTGTTCTTGTCATCTAATCTCCTAATGGAAGTTGCTAATTAAATTCCTATAGCCATTTTTTTTACAGTGTTTTGAATAGCAAAGTCTGTCAACTGCAGAAAGTGTATATTCTTATCAACACGCCTGTTGCCTGGAGGAGAGAAGCCCTCACTGACAGATGGCTGCCGACTGAGGCCCAGCAGGACTAACATCTGCAGCACCTGTCAGCAGAATGGCTGAAGAGGAAGGCCAGTTTGGGTTCGATAAATAGAATCCAGGTTGCCAGAGACTTTCAACGAATCTCAAGCTGAACTTGGCAATTTTAAGCAAAGTATTCTGGGAATACGCTTGTTTTCAGAAAGCCTTTGATGCTGTCCTTTTTCAAAATCAGCCACATGGTATCCCTTTAAATTTTAGGAAAACCAAATTATAGACATATATATATATATTTTTTAACTGAAAGGAACTTTAGAAATTATTTAATCCAACCCATTCATCTTGCATATGAGAAAACTGAGGCCCAAAGAGTTTATGTGGTGTTGAGAATGGCACACAGCTGTTTAGTGACCCATATCCTTTTCCCCAGACGAATGTGTTTTCGACTACGACATGTTTCTTGCTCAGAAAAGAAAATAGAAAATCACACTTTTCTTGGCATGAATTCCTTCACTATGTATGCGCAGATTAAAAAATCAAGTTGTACTCAGTTAACTGGCGAGTATCTTTAGTAATTATCAAAGCTCTGCATGTCTTTTATGAGTATGGAGTCTATACTCCTACTGCATGTGTGATGTGATGTGAATACTGTACTTTAAACTGTGATGGTGATTACTCTCATGTGACTGCAAAAAAAAAAAAAAAAGAAGAAGAAAAACACACATCTGTACAAGATTTCTTAGGTGAAAACAGCTAATTGTGGGTAAGGTCATCAGCCTGCCCAGGCCTCCAAATAGGGATCTCATTAAGAGGAAGGGTGGTTTGTCGTTGGCCAAATACCTGCACCTGCCTGAGGCAATTAAGCATTCATTTTATGGCCATATGGGATTTGCAGAATGGTTACTCAGAAAAGAAAAAAAAACTTCAGGAAAAGACTTTCTCTTTAATGGAATGAGGAAGGTAGGGAATACGAATGGCAAATGGGAAGATGAGCCATGAACAAAGAGGACATCTAATTCTTCCTCTTTCATAGTTTTCCTTCTTACAATGAAGCATGTATGGGGAATAGGAAGAATACACAGAGAAAAAATAACACTATATCCAAGACTAGAAAGGACCAAGAAAAGTCATCAGGGGGCTCTCTCTTTCTATTTATATTTGATACGATTTAAAACAACACAGGAAAGATGATTTGTTTCCAAATCATGAACATTCTGAAACTTCCTTCAATGCCCCATTCTAGTAAGTGGCTTTGTTCACTATCTTTGAAGATAGTAAAATTACTTGACTCGAATAAAGTTCTGATTCACTGAAATCAATTCAGGGATGGGAGGGAAAATATTTAGGAACTCTAATATGCTCCATTCAACAAATATTTAGTGAATTGATGTTCTGTACTTGCAAAGAGAAGCATCATGGTGCAGAAAATGGTTGTTTTGGAGTCAGAAGAACTGAGTTCAAATTCTAGTTTTAATATTGTGTGATCTTGAGCAAATCCTGGGTAGGACCATCCTAGTCATCTTATAAAATCAAGGGATTTGAATAGATAATTGAATAGGTCCTTTCTATCTCTAAATATACAACTTTATGACTAGATAATCTCTGAGGTCCAATCAGACTGCAAATTTGTGATTCCATGATGCCTGGGAAATTAAAAAAGAATAATACATTTTCAAGCCATAGGAAATTCTGTGCTAGATTGAACAAAAGAAAATTTAAGCCAAAAATCACTTTTCAAAGGCCTACTTTCATTATTTATATCAGTGGTTCTCAAACTTTGGTTATCAGTATCTTTCTATTATTAAAAATGACTGAGGATCTGTCCAAAAAGTTTTTGTTTATGTAGATTATATTTACCACATTAGAAACTAATTTTGAATTTGTAGATCCTCCCAAAGTCTTTTATTCAGAGACTCCCAGAATTCTTTGAACCACACTTTGAGGACCACTGCAGTCTATATCATCATCCTCACCATCTTTATTCTCATTGTTTTCATTCATTGTCATCAGAATCATCTTCTGCAAATAGATTGTAATCTCCATGATGTCAGGGACCATTTTTCTTCTCAACTTTGTATAACCTCAGAGTCTAGGACAGTATGTTATCTACTACCTATGCTTAATACATATTTAATTACTAATAACTTTATATTTACAAAATTCCTTAAGATTTACAAAGATTACAAAAATTGCACATTACTATCTTCATTTTATAAATGAGAAACCAGAATCAGAACAGGCAAATGACTTAGTCAAGACCAAATATTGGAATTAGAATTTGAAACCAGGTCATTTGGTCTTTTTCAGAACTTTTTTTTAAAACTACACTCAATTGCCTATCAATTTGCCTATTAGTTTTAAAAGAGCAGCATAAGCTAACAATGTAAAACATAACAAATAAATATCTTAATACATGTAATTAATTAATTCCCAATAATATCATATAGGTAGACATTTTCATATTCATTAACCCTTCTTATATGAGGAAACATATAAAGGAAATAAAAGGATTTTTTTTAAATTGGGTATTTATAGAAAAGGTAGGTACTTCTGGGTCATGTGAGCAATAAAACATTTTCTTTGATCCCCACTATATCTCATGTCTCTCCAAAACAGAAATTACATGCCAAACATAAAACAACTTTAGCTGCCTTCATGATCTGGGATACCCAGATTCAAAAGATGATAAAACCAACAAAAACAAAAGAACAAAAAAGTTTCTATGAATATATGCTCACTGACCTTGAGGTTACTCAACACTTTTCTCTATCTCCCAAGCTACTAATAATGACACTTCACTAGAAGACCCAAAAACCCAAAATTTTTTAACAATGGAAGGGTTGGTGAGTAGAAGAGGTAAACAAGATTTCAACACCATTTTATAGGAAAGGAAATTATAAACACATTGCACTAAAACTTTTAAAAATGAATTTTTTTCATTAAGTCTTTGAATCACATAATTGAAAGATGGATGGTTAATATTTAGCTTCAACTCTCTGTCTCAGTACTTGTGTAGGTGAATGATAGTTTAGCCATGAAATAGATATTTTGAATGTAATGTGGTCATGGATGAACTTGTTAATAACTGCATTTCAATATACTCCTGTTTTACTATTATTTTTTTTCCTCTTGTTTGTCTTTAGTTGCTTTGTATTAGCATCATACATATATCATATAATTTCTTAACTGTAGTCTGTCCTGTCATTAGTCATGTGCACATAATCTGGCTATTTTGCATAACCAATTGGTGTTAGTGTCAATTTGATTTTGTTTGCTTTTGTGCATATTTGTTTGAGCTATATTGCTATGCATGTACTGCTGAAGTATTCGCCTATACTATATACTCCATGAAATTTAGAACAATAGTCACTGAAGCAGCATGTCAAGTGATGCTCTGCATTAAATTAAGTCTATTGTATATATTGTTAATGTATATTTTCTTTATCACTCTAAGATAATTACTTAGGAATCTGGGTTAATCATTCTTGTTTTGTTAAGTGCTGATTTAATTTGAGATTGTACTGTATAATTCCAAGTGTCAAATATACCACAGATGATTTTTGAAAGAAATTGCAAAATTCCATACTCCATAGAGGAATGCATTAGGGTTTGGAAAACTGATTTGCATCTGGGATTTGTAGTGCAGAGAAAAAATATATTTCTTCTCATCCCCTAAGAGTTATTGTGGGAATTATTGTGATTTTTGAGGTGACAGGCAGACACTCTAGAATTCTGAGAAGGGAGACAGAGAAGCACACGGAAAGACATAAAGACACAAAGAGACACAGAGAGACAGACAGGGAGACAAAAACAGAGGTAGAAAAAGAGATAGCAAGACAGAGATAGCTGGAGAGAGATGGAGACTTCAAAAGCTGAGCAATAGCAATAACAGTGGGGAGTCAGTGTCCCCAGCCCTGCCTGGTACTTAATGAGCTACAATGGAAAGATTCAGTGGCATAGGAGCTACAGGAAAATGAAAAAAAATTGAAAATACAGACTGAAGGGAAAAGTGAAAGGGGAATTGTAGCAGAACAAGGAGAGACTGAGGAAGATCATGGGGCCCCTGCAAAAATGTTGGAATAGAGGATTCTGTCTAAAGCTATTCATCTCTTTAAAAGCTGAAGTTCCAAAAGTTTCCTCTTTCCCCAACTTCCCATCCAGGTTCTTGCCCAGTAACAGATATTGTCATATATTCTGCTCATTTCTTTTTTTTTTTTTCTGATCATTTCTTTAATCTGTTTCCTATATCTTGGTTTGGGGCCATGAGTTCACTAGATACACATTGACACAGACATGGACACAGACACAGACATTCAGAGATATTAAATTAAGGTAGAGAACCAAACCTCTTACTATCAGTATTTTTCCTAACTAGTGGCTCTGAGCTCTTGTGGTTGTATGAATGTTTATATATACATATATATGTGTATATATATACATATATATGTGTATATATATATATATATATATATATATATATATATATATATATATATATATATACACTCTGTAAAAAATAAGAAAGGAACTACATAGATCTAAGGTATTTTATTATTGCCCAGGCTGAACATGGAGCTAATTGTTGTCAAAGTATTAAGGGGGGGAAGGTAGAAATGTAGGGAAAAGAGCAGGAAGCACTTGGAAAAAAGACCTCATCCTAAATCATTTCCCAAGGAAAGAAGAAAGGCATGATAGGGACTCCATTCTGTGCTTCTGCAGATTGGAAGAGGAGTCAAGAAAGGCTTGAGTGTCAGCCAGCCATCTCTGTTCTCCCTTACAACAACCACTGGGGTACCTGAAGTACATGGTATAGTCAAAAGAACTACAAATCTAGAATCTTGTGGTTGAATCTCTTCTGATATTTGTTACCTATGTGATCTTTTTCAATTTGCTTCTCTGTTATCTCATTTGTAAAAAAGAGAGAGTTATACTATATGATTGTAAAGTCGCTTTCAGCTTTCTTCGATCATGCTATGAACAACAAGTGTACAGATGGCACTGTCTCTGGGACTCCACAGAGAAAAGAAAAAGGAAAAAAAAAACCTTCTTTGGTACCAACAATATTGCAATATTTATGTCTAAGCCATCACTCTCTTTTTCTACTAGAACAAGATCACTACAAAGAGTTGTCCGTCATTCATATATCTATTATAGTCTGAATTTCTTCTCAATTTCTTTTGAAAATAGCTATTCTTTACGTTCTAGGTTACTATTAAACAGGGGAACATGAGGGTTTCCATAGAAGGGTGGGGCAGTGCTTCTATCATACAGAGGTGGTACCTGGATACCTGCTTAGTTGTCAAATTGCCCCAGTAAAATGCAATCATCACTTTGCTTCAGAAAGTCAGAATAGGCAGATTTGGAAATACTTTGCTGGAAATTGTTCTCTGCTTCCTGCAACTGAAAACAAAAGCTTTCCAAAGGCTACACCACCAAGGATTTCAGTTCATAGGATCTGTAAGGAAATGATATCTCGACCTTTAGTTTGGCATCTGGTAAACCAAGGAGTGGGACAATCCTGCTTCAAAGTCTGGGCAGTATTTTAGCTGGGATCTGAACCAGTAAAGAATGGTGTGACTCTTTTGACTCGGTACAAGGTTTGCCTTGATTAGGAAAGATGGGTGCCAATGAATATCTATTATGTAATACATACCCCCCAGCAGTTGTAAAGTCATTCAGACAATGGGCAAACTTGGGAAGCGTCCCAACTCATGAATATTACAGATACCCTATTTTCTTCACCTTCAGCTGAATCTGATACTTTTGAATAGACTATGAGTTGTTCAGGCCTTTATCTGAGCCAGTGCCGCTAAACTGAAAGAAAACTTGAATGGACTAGAAGAGTCATTCAAAAAATGCTTTTATTTGGTTTCAGAAACAGTTTCTTTGTTTTGATGTTCTCGGAACATCATCTATTTGAAGTCTGGCTCCACCAGAGTTTTTATCTCCAAAGCATTAAAAATATGGTAATTTAAAAATAAATAAGCTACCACAAGCAAAGCAGATTCTAAACCACTTGCAAGAGATGTGGATATTTTGAACATGGGTGGGGCCCGATTTGCACTTTGAAAGCAAGTGTTCAGAATATACTCTGGTACCTTTTTTCTTTGTCTTTTATGAAACCATATTCACATCTATCCAATTAAATTAACATATATTATCACAGCGTGTCATTCTCCAGTTTCCTGGGCTTGGCTTATCGCTTTCTATTCTCTTTTTGCTCATGACTGACTTTGTGAAAACAAAACAACATTATTCACACCAATAAGTGTAACAGACACAATAGGGAAAACATTGGAAGCTCCTTCTTTGTACTTATCTGGGATAACCTCTCACTCTTGGCTTTTCCTTTCTTCATCTCTCAGGAGTCACATCTTTGAGAAGGAATTGTATTAAGCCATGTTCCATTAGTGTACACCTGACACACTTGTTCCCTTCACTCCCTTGGTGCTCTAAGGGAATTCAGCAATTGAACCAACTTTCCTCTTGTCTTTATCTTACAGTTGGAAAGAGTGTCTCTTTTTTTTTAGAACTACTTAATTCATCTTGCTCCCCTTATGTATATGTGGTTAAAAAGGTAAGAAGTTTAATCAGACAGGGCTTCCTGGTACTTGATTTTTGTTCAAGTTAAAGCACCAATTGAAGCCGCTAAAGCATCAAGGATTTTTGGCTAGCCATAAAAAAGAAGTGGGTTTTGTTCTTAAATAAGATTAGAGATCACTTTAGTTGCATATGTTCCCATGTACAGTTGTTAACCTTTATAAATGACACCCTGAGAAGTTCTAGTGAGAGCTACAGGTTGAAATTGTCTAGAGAAGAGAAAAAAGAAAAAAAGAAACTCAAACTTCCCTAGCCCTCAATCTAGTTTAGAAGTCATGCCAGGAAAGTACAATCTTTTGAAAAGATCTCTTCTGGTTTTAATTCCCATTTGTCAACCAATAAAGCAACTTGAAAACATTAGTTTTCTCATATCATTTCTAAAGTATCATATTTCCTCAGAAGTGTCATAGACATGGGAAATGCCTTTTAAAATTTTTGACATGAAACAGACTAAATTTTTTAAGCAATTGTTTTGCCACACAGGTTTTAGGAACTATCACAGAGCATGGAACCGAGCACATAGTAAGCTTCAACTTTGCTTTTAATTCAATCATTTTTTAATTGATTCTGACTCTTCATAACCCTATTTAGGGATTTTTCAGCAAAGATACTGGGAACAGTTTGCCATCTCCTTTTTCAAGTCATTTTACAGATGAAGAAATTGAGGCAAGAAGGATTAAGTGACTTCTCCTAGACTACAAAACTAACTTATGTCAGAGATTGGATTTATGCAGCTATATTTTATCATGTCAATTAGGTATTATGAGTTGGAATCACAGGTCGAGTTTTAACTCTTTCAGAAAGCTTTTCTCACACAATTGCCAATGTACTATCATAATCTCTTATACCTCACTGTAATTTTGCAATTTACATATCTAGGAATTACCCAACTATTTATCTTGTCTCCCATATTGGGTTTGTATACTATTTAAGAGTAGGATAATGTATGTCCTTTCATTTTAATCCAATTAAATTCAATAATGATTCATCAAGGTTTGATAAAATTTATTAAGAGAATATGGATGAATTATAATCCGCTTTAATGAAGGAAATAGCCATAATGATGAGATCGCAAATCCATACAAGTTTGGAAATAAACATTTATTAAACAACTATTTACATTCAAGAAACTGTGACAGAAACTGTAAATACAAAAATAGAGATGATATAGATACAGATATCATAAGGAATTTATAATCCATTGAAGCAAATGTCACATTTATTATATTTCAAAGCAGAGTACATATCCAAAGGAGATATTCCATTAAACAAACATGATTAAGCATGTGTGTAAGGCACTCTACTGGGTGTGAGGATACAATGATAGAGATTATAGGTACAGATCTGATAAGGAATTTATAATTTAGAACAGGGGAATATCATGCATCCAAATATATCCATAACTACGTCAAAGGAAAAAAACAAGTGTAAAGGAGAATTCTACTCTATTCAAAAGAAATCAAGTAACTGCTAGGTATAAGATATGCTAGGGTTGATACAAAATCAGAAATTGAAAGGTTTTATGTTCTCAAAGACCTGATGTTTCATTAGATAGGCAATGTGTTATAAGAAAGTGAGGAGGGAAAAGGAATAGAAATATTCAAAAAGGATTTTGTGGAACACATGATCCTTGATTTAGGCCTAAAAAAAGGAAAATTTTTCTAAGGTTCGTTTTTCCCCTGAGACAATTGGGGTTAAGTGACTTGCCTAGGGTCACACAGCTAGGAAATGTTAACTGTCTAAGGTCAGATTTGAACTTCTGACTTCAGGGCTGGTACTCTATCCACTATATCACCTAGCTGCTCCTCTAACATTCATTTTTAAAAATTTTGAGTTTCAAATTCTCTTCTTGCCTCTTAACCCTTCCTTACCCATAGAGAAGGCACATATAATATCAATTATATATGTAAATTCATACAGAATTTATTTCCATAATAGCCAAAACAACAACAAGAACACAAGAAACAAAGAAAATGAAAAAAAAAGTATGCTTTAATTTGCATTCAGAGTTCATCTGTTCTCTCTGTGGAGGTAGATAGTATTTTTCATAATCAATCCTTTAGAATTGTTTTGGATCATTGCTTTGATCAGAGTAGTTGAGTCTTTCATAGTTACTCATCTTTACTTTGTTGCTGTTACTATGTACAACGTTCTTCTGATTTTGCTCATTTTATTTTGCATCAGCTTATATGAATCTTCCCAGGTTTCTGGAAGTATTATGACTGTCATTTCATATAGCATATATTCCATCACAATTATATACATCAAATTGTTCAGTCATTCCCCAATTGATGGATAGTTCCTTAATTTCTAATTTTATGTCTCCACAAAAAGAATTTCTATAAATAATTTTGTAAATATAAGTCTTTTTCCTTTCCTTTGATCTCCTTGGGATATGAACCTAATAATAGTTTTGCTGGCTAAAAAAGTATTCACAAAGGCAATGGGCTTAGTTTCAAATTGTTCTCTAGAACACATAAAACAGTTTACAACTCCACCAATAGTGTATTTTCTACATTCCCTCGAACATTTATCATTTTCCTTTTCCAATTTTATACTTCCAAATTTTATACTTCTTGTTTCATAGGCCAAAATAATAGTTATAACTTTATTCTCTGTTGTAACCTATAAGCCCCTCCTTATTTGGCCTAATAATTTCAACCTTGTTCCTGTTCCTCTTGCAGTAATCTTGCACCAAAAATGGCACATATCTTTGTTACCTTTACAGATTTGTTTAATTGAACTAATCAGTCCTCTTGACCTCTATTGTTACTCAACACTTCATATTCAAGGGATCATATGGAACACACCCAGTTTTCAATAAACTCCATCTACTTTTCTAACTCCTTAGATTCATGGGTAGATTACTTATTAATATTTCATAATATCAGTTTTTCTGCCAAAGAAAATTAGGCCTTATGATTGCTCAATGTCTAAGACTTCTTTGCCAATTTCAGTTAGGACATTTCAATTCCATTTTTACCTTCTGCCAACACTGAACCTATAATTCATAGAGTGATAGGCACAGCTTTTGTTTAAATTCCCCAAACAGCATGCAGGTAAATTATCTCATAATTGTTCTCAGTTACAGTGAATCATTTTTTTCTCTTGTTCAAAATTGCAATTTTGGCTCATATTTGGTTTTACCTGTGGTGACTCGAAAACTCAACTCAACTAGGTATTGATAGATTGAACATTATACAATTATGCTAAAACACTAAATCTTCATACCTTTGAGATAAAGATTCTGTTTTTCTCAAGTCTTGATTTTTTTAAGGTAAATATACGTACGTACACACACAGAAACACACACATACACATACACATTCCTCAATAGGACAAAGACAATGGAGGAGATACTAAAATCTATTGCCTTTGCCTTTGTTTCAACATACAAATAGGGACTGAGATGGAAGTTTTGTCAATCTTTGTCTTTTCACTTTCATTAAAGATAAACAATTATGCGAATACACTGATCTATTTTCTTTTCTGGAATAGAATAAGCTTTATAAAAATAATAGGTCCTTGTACCAAAAGTACTTTAATTAAAAGTGCTCTTTTGGTACAAGGTTTTTCTGAACTCTCTTTAACAAAAAAAAAAAAAAAAAAAAAAAAAAAAAGGAAAAGGAAAAAATACAATAACAACTCTAATTAGATTTGCAAATAGGATATAGCACTCCTCTTCATTATTAAAATAGAAAGTCCAAAATCTCACTCACAGTCTTTCCAGTCAAGTCAAAAGACATTAGAGTACATTAGCACTATCATTCCTATGTCTATAAATATCCATAAAGTGTGTGATTTAGTATTCGTCTGAGCACAAAAGAAAGAGGACTATCCCTTTCAGGAAATTTCACAGAGACATTCCCAAACAAAAGTTGAGTAATTCAATCTTTGGTAAAGCTCAATCACACTAAGTTCAAAATTGCAGGTTTTAAATTAATGTACTTGATAAGTTGTGATGACCGAACTAAGAAGGTCCATTATTTGGTAATCCAATCGTTCCAATCCCGGTTATCTGCAAAAGAGAATACTCTCCCTCAAACAGTGCTAATGTGTTCACATCTACATTAATCTGGGAAGTCAAAAAGGCACATTCTTCCCGGCCTTTATCTATTTCCCAATGTCTGACTCCACAAGGAGTGATTTCTTCTTCCCACTGCTGATGCAACTATGCAAATGCCTCCACTGTCTTTGTCGGATAGGTGCTATTTCTTACTGATATACATGATCCTGCCCTGCCTGCACAGTCCTTTTTGCAGCTGTCTGATTTTTACTTTTCAAAGTCCTTAAAGATCCTTGCCAAATGCTTCTTGTGCTTGGGCTGCTTCTTGACTGAGGGGCTAAGAACATTTCCCCCTCATGTGTCTGTGTCTGTAAGAGTGGGTAGTTAGTTTTTCTCTCATCTTATATGTCAGCTGCTGCCAACTTTTCTCCTGCACAAGTTTCCTCTTGCTAGGTGTCATGATGCTAATAGAGAGAATTTGTATAGCATCCCTCTTTCAAATTTATTCAAGCAAGACCACTTATCACTGCTAGGGGTTTGAAATAACTATCTTTTTTTTTTCTCCTTGAAGTTCTAGACCTTATTTCTAGAACTGAAATAAACATGGCCTAAAGACCATTCATTTTTTTTTAGTATTGTATAGAAAGCTAAAGGAAAAGAAAAAGGAGGAAAAAAGGAACTCTGTTTTAGATATGACTGAATGTGTTTTTAAAAACAAACAAAAAAAAGTTGATTCTTGTCTATAGTGACTGAATTAAGACATTGTCTGAAATCAATTTGGTATTAAAAACAGGTAGATAGACAAGATTATCTCTTAGTTATGTTGGTATTTTCAACAATTTGTAGGACTTTTTCCCATCCTAATGTCTCAAAGGAATATAGTAAGAACAAAGGAACAAAAATCAACTTCCATTGAAATCTATAGAATTTCAATCAAAATCTCTAGACAAAAGCAGCAAAGATATATGGTTGCTCCTATAGATATGAATAAGAGTCATTCAGATTATATAATTGACCCTATGGACATGGACAAGAATTACACCGTGTAGATTTGTATGGATACACTACAGTTTGTATTACTAAGAATACCCACGTTCATGAGATCCAAGAATCTAAAGACAGTGGTCATTTGCCTCTAGAAGACTGAGATGTCTCTAGGGAAAAAAAGTATGGGCACAATAAGTTCAGTCAACTCCCACTTAGACATGAGGATTGAGGATCGTTGTATTGTTTTGGTTTTTTTCTGTACATACAATGGACAGTGTTCATACCTGTGATATCACTGGCATAGGAAACTATTCCTTCTACCGAATCAGATCAGCAATTGTTCCACTAATGCAGTTTTAAAGAGTCAAGTAGGTTCACTAACAGACTAAAAGATCTGGCCAGGGGTCACATAGTTTTTAATGTACCAAAGGTGGGCAGTAGGCTCACTGCCTACTGGATCTCCTGCTGCCCTCTGGGTACTATAGCATATTTCCTTTACTGTCAAACATAGGTAAATAAAACATTGAAAAAAATCAGGACATAGTAAAATAGTTCTAAAATTATACTTGGATTAAACAAGTATCTAACAAGACATTTATTGTAAATATTAGTTCTCACTAATAATTCCATGGGTACAAGGTATAGCAGATTGGCCTGAATCTGTGCTGACTCTATTGCATATCCCAAAGAAGTTGCTTTTTTATTTTTTTGGCTAAGTCCCTGATTTAAGCTTGTTTACTTGTCAATTGGCTCTTTGTAATAACAGCAGCTTAAGAAACATTCCCCTTCCATCTTAAATTCAATAGGTTATTTGTTTTTTTTCTGGCTCAGTGATCAAAAATTTTAGAGCTAGATGGAGCCATAATATCTCTTCTTTGAGGAAGTCATTTTTACCTAGGAAATCTGTTTCCCCAAAAGAAAACCGAGGGCAATGAATGAGATAACCTTTAAGACCCTGCCCCTCTATGAATTATGATTCACAGATTGTGAAAGGGAAGGGAATAATCTTTTCTAGAGCAACATGTGTTAGGCACTCTGTTAAGTTCTTCAGAAATATTATCTCATTTGATTCTGACAACTTTGTAAGATAGGTGATACCCATTTTACAATTAAGGAAAAGAAAGCAAACAGAAGTCAAGATTCACTCAGGGCCACACTCATTCAGCTTCTGAATTCATATTTGAACTCAGGTCTTCCTGCCTCCAGACCTAAAACTCTCTCTGCTGTCTTTTAGCTCCCTAGATACTTCCTCAGATTATCTTCTATTAGTTTCCAAGTTTATCTGTCAGCCTCTTTGTTGTTGTTTTTTTTTTTAATAACTTTTTATTGAAAGAACCCATGCCAGGGTAATTTTTTACAGCATTATCCCTTGCACTGTCAGCCTCTTTGAGGGAAGGAAACATTTTATTTTGAATTTGTGATTCTAGCATATATATATATATATATATATGTATATGTATATGTATGTATTTGCTGTATATAAATGGCAAGTATATGCTAGCATTTATATAATAATTTAAGGTTGGCAAAGCCTTTTTGGAAGTATTATCTGATTTTATCCTTAGACCCACACACAACTACCATGGGAGGTAGGTGCTATTATTATGTCCATTTTACAGAACTGCTCTGGGTCACAAAGCAAGTGAATATTTAAGACTGGATTTGAACTCAAGGCTTCTTGACTCCAGATCCCATCATTCTATGTACTGTACCACCTAGCTGCCCACACAATGTCTTGCTCACAGATGACACTTAAAACATATATTTTAAATGGAATTCAATTGAGTCTACTTCCACTTCCCGAATACTGAAAAGCAATAGCCAAATAAAAGAAACATTTTCAATTCTCTAGTCTTTGAATGTTCTATGCTCTGACTAGAAACATCAAAGTATTATAAATATTAGTCCTGCAATTAGCAACATGCAAACTGACAAAACTCTTAGAAGGCACATGGAGATTTATCAGAGCACATAGGCCAGATGCCTCACAACATTTGAAGCTGTGCTAAAAAAACACAACCCGCCCTCACTTTGAATTACTGCAGCCTTTCAAAGTCCACACAAAGTAATACACAAGGAGACAAAGCTATTTTACCAGGCTGGCAGATATTCCAAATTACTGGTTCTTAACAAGCATGGTAATACATCAGTCAAAAGCAATAAATTTAAACTTAATGAAATCTCAATTTGCCTACAGTGCATTTCACTTTGACATTTTCTACATTGCCACGGTGCTTTGATAAAGTTTTTTAAAATGCAAAGAAAGTATCTCTGAGGCTAAAGAGCAGACTTGGTGCCATTGTGGCCCATGGAACATTACAGTACTTAAGTCCCATCGCTCCATGCCCCGTGGCGGACGGAGCCTGAGTGCTAACATGGGTTCAGTTTTCATTATCATCCCATGATTATGCATTTTACTGCATTTAACTGATAATACAACTACCAGCTCACCTTAAAAGAATTAGCTTGGAGGTTTCATTCCTTTCCAAATGGAATTCATTTGACAAACAAATGACAATTAGCCTAGTCTGCCTGTTCTGTGTCAGGATGTTTTTTGATTGAACCTAGACCAATTTACCATTTTTAAATGAGTTTAGACATTTACATTTAAAATGTCTAGAGGAAATTAGCCCTGGGACATCTAACAGCCAAAATGCTTTTTGAAGTTGATTATTATTTGATCTAGTACCCTCTACCTGTACATTTTGTTCTGACTTCAAAGTTTGGGAATGTAAATGCCACCTCACCTCAAAGCACAGGGAGAGACTTAAAAGCAGTCTTGCTCATTACGGTATGCAAAGGAACCTATATTTTAATATTCGTTTAATATGGTTAGTTAGCTTTAATGACACCAGTTTGACAGTGTCATAGTTTTGGAAGCTGAGGCACTGATTGAAGTTTCGGGTTCCTTCTCTCTCTCTCTTTCTCCTTTTTCTCATCATGCTCTTTTCAGGCATTTTCCCTTCCCCTGCCGCTGCCTTCATTCCAGGAAAGACATCAATGTGATCATTTACAGATGACGAGATTACAGACTTTGATTAGAATTTTTTTTTTTAAATAAGCCATGTCTTCTTGTAGCAGAGGACATAATGGTATTAATGTGTTCCCTCCCGGTTCTGTGTTTGGGCAGCAATAGAAGGGCCGGGTGACAACTGTTTCTGTCAGGAGTAGGCCTGTAATTCCATTATAAATATGCAGTACTGATAACAGGGCCGTGGAAATTGGCATTACTCTGAAATTAGGCACACAAATTTCTAGCCTTGAGCACGTTGTATTTATTTATTATTGTTATTATTGCTATATTATTGCTAAAATGAGAAAACAACAGGGTCCGACCTTCCACGTGACTTAACTGCAAAAATAAAATAGCTATCATGGAGCATGAGGAGAGAAGCCTGCAATTATCATCCTGCCTCATCCCTCTGTTCTGACAGCATCTTCGTCAGAGAGCTCACCATGCCCTTAGAAGAGATGGCAATATTAAGCATCACAGCCGCGGTCAGAGGAAAAACTAGAAAGCTGTATTCTGGAATTCTCATACAGACTCACCTTTGATTCCATACACAGTCTTGGGTATTTGACTAATCTTTGTTCCTCAAGTTCCCTCTCTTCAAAGTAGGACTCACGAAACTTATTATTAAGTTGCTTTGCATTCAAAAGAGTTTCTAAATGAAGTTTTGTTGTTTCAACAGAATAGAAAACTTGATCCTAAACTCTAATGCTTTTGGGAAAAGCCTCTTTTAGAGAAATGTTTTTTTCTGGATTAAATAATACACGTAATCTTGTCTTTGTTAAGATATCGCAGTTTGAAAAGCAGACTTTGAACACTCATTAATGAAAGTGGTAAAAGTAAATTCATTCTAAAAATCATAAATCTGACCCTTTCTCTGGATTTAAAAAAATACATGTAACCTTTTTTTTTTTTGTATCAATATTGCAGTTTGAAAAGTAGACTTATAGATATTTTGAACACTCATTAATGAAAGTGGTAAATGTAAATCCGTGTTTAAAATAATAAATCTGTCCCTGATAAGACATCTAGGAAGATTCATAAAAAGGGATCAGATGATTTCTGCATGCATATTCACCCACCCACTCCTAATGAGGATAGATGGTTCTGTCTAAGTTTTTAAAAGGTAAAAGGAGGTAGAGAGAGAGAATTCCGGATCTTTGCCAATGTATCTTCAGGGTAAATTCTGCTTTGATTCCAAATTTATTATACTTTGTAATAATTCTCCAAGGGCTATATTTTTGTACAAACACACTATCAAAACTGTGTCAGAGACATTGCCAAGTCATATTCTGATGTTTTTAACTTTTAATTATTATTCTCATTAGTAAAGCATTCTAAGCATATGTAAAAAAAAAAAATCATCCATAAAGTCTGTAATTTGTGTTTTTACCAGCAACATACTTAGAAAATAGCATAAACTAGAGAAAAGACATTTTTGTTAACTTGTGTGCCCTCTGCTGGATGGATGGCTATTTGTTCAGGAACCTGCTGCAAAATGAATGGTCATATTTATTTCAATAAAAAGCAACCATGTTTGGTACCTAAGAAAGACAATTATGTTCAAATTTCTTTGTCAAATCAACTTACAGATTTAGTCTTATTTCCTTCGCATAAGCCTAATGGAGTAGTCAATGCTATATTTGTCATAAACAGTAATACACACATTTTATTTATAAACATTTTTACAATGGAAATAAAATAAGAAGATTGAACTTGATGGCTTTTTAGCACTTAGAGCTCTAATTCTGTAATCCTTTTATAGTAATTTGTTCTAATGAAAATAATTTAGAATTCTAGCATCACTTTCTGACCCTTAAGTTCCTCAAATCTTACCACTGGCATTTTGAATTGTACATAGTAGGGATTGTGTCAGTATTTACTGGTGATGATGATAATGCCCTAGGCATTGAAAAGAAAATTACAAATAAACAAGACATTTCTAATATTATCAACTTTAGGAAAAGAGTTTCAAGTAGATGGAGGCTTCTCAGATTTTTTTTTTAAGGATTCACATAAAGCTTGGTCAAAGGAAACTTAAATTTCCTCATTAACATTTTTCCTTTAAAACCAAACCATGTCTTCAGGAATATAAATGAAACACTCCTGGGAAAACTCAAATCAATCTAAATGGATATAAAAAAAAAAAAAAATCAAACAAAAAACCAAATGTTTGTCAACCTTACTGACAAAGCTCTGTAGATGATAATTCAACTCAAGAGCAAGAAAAAACTTGACTGAAATAGCTCTTTCCAAAGTTACCCAGGATCTCTTAATTACCAAACATAATTAGTTCTCTCAATCTTCATGCAGCATTTGACCCTGTTGATCACTTTTGCCTCTTTCCCAATACTGCTTTCTCTTGGTTTTCCTCCTACATGTCCAATCACTTTTTTCATCACTAACTGCTAGTATGTTCTAAGGTTTCATATTCTCTTTTCTCTCTATTTTCTGTATCTCTGCCTCTGTCTTTATCTGTCTCTCTGTCTTTCTTTCTATGTCTCTCTGCCTCTTCTTTGTCTCTATCTCTCCTCCCTCTCTTTGTATTTCCTCCATTTCCTCCCCTCCCTGCCTCACCTCATCAGCTCCCACAAGTTCAATGATAAGACGCCTCCAAGATCACCATCCAGTCCTAGTTTATCCCCTGAATTCCAGTTCCAGTTCACCAGTTGCCTCTATTGGACAATTCTTCACAAAGAAGTCTCTTGATGTCTATGACAGAGGAGAGTGTAAATGCTGGTCTGAAGCTTAACAAAAAAATCTCAAGCTTTTGGCAACTGGTCCTACCAGTTCCTGACAAATAGAGGAAAAAGAAATGGAAGATCATTGAAGACAATGACTGCAGTCATGAAATTAAAATTTGTTTTCTCCTTGGAAGGAAAGCTGTGGCAGATCTAAAACTCAGAGACATCACCTTGCCAACAAAGGTCCATATAATCAAAGCTATGGTTTTTCCTTTAGTGATGCTAGGTTGTAAAAGCTGGATTATAAAGACAGCAGAACACTTCAGTACTGATACTTTTGAATTGCAGCACTAGAGAAGACTTTTGAGGGTCTTTTGGGCAGCAAGGAGATCAAATGAGTCAATCTTTAAATTTAGTTCAGATTATTCGTTGGAAATCAAATACTGAAACCATGATTAACTACTTTGGCCATATAATGAGAAGACAGGACACATTGAAAAAGACCCTGATGCTGGGAAAGAGTGAAAGCAAAAGGAAAAAGGAGAAGCAGAGGATAGGATGGATAAATAGTGTCATAGAAAAAATGAACATGAAGTTAGTCAGACTTCAAGAGATAAGCAGAGGATAGAAGGTCCTGGAGTGCTGTGGTCCATGGAGTCCCAAAGAGTCAGATATAACTGAACAACTGAAAACAATAACTATTGGACATTTCCATTGAGATGTACTGTGGATGCCTCAAACGCAGTATGCTTAAATCAGAACTCAGTAATTTCCCCCAAAACTCACTTCTTTTCTAAACTTTGATATTATTGTCAATAATATTACCATATTGTCAGGTTTCCAAGTTCACACAACTTTGCTATCATTCTTGACTCCTCACTCTCATGCATGATATATATCCAGTCAATTATTCAATCTTATAATTTCTGGCTCTACAATATCTCTTATATTTGTCCTCTCCCTTATTCACACAGCCATTGTCCTAATTCAGTCCTCCCATTCCTGCTGCCTGGAGTATAGCAACTGCCTTCTTTTTATGTCCCTATTGCTTCTGTTCTCACTTCAATCCATCTTCCACTCCATTGTTAATGTGACTTTCCTAAAGTCCATATCTCCCTGTGGGCTTTAGGTAGCTTATTTTGCCACTAAGGCTACTTCTCTTATATTATACCAGATGGCAACTTTATTTTGCATAATATATGTAATATAAATTAAATATATTCTCAAATGTATGTTGTATATCTGTGTGTTCATGTGGTATCCTTCATTAGAGTGTAAGATTATTGAGAACAAAGGCTGAATCACATTTTTCTTTGCATTTTAATAGTGATACAGTGCTTAGCATATGGTAAGTATTCAATAAAAGCTTGTCATATAATAACTTAAGATTTTCAGAAACTCAATGCCACATTGTCTCATTTGATCCTCACAGTAACCATAAAACAAATGAAGAGAAACTTAGTCTCAGTCTGTCCATCTAGGATTTAGATTGGGTGACTTTGCAGAGAATTCAGATGTTCAGGTTCCCAAAGTCATACAGCAAGTGAAAGAGCTGACATCAAATGCCAAAAATCAAGCCAAATTTAAACAAAACACAATGACAACAAATTGTACTGCCTCTTCCTTAGATAAGTATTCAGAAATGAAGGAAAATGAAGCTTTACTTTTTAATTTAGGAAAGCAATATGGATAGTATGAAAAATGCTAGGGGAAATGCTGGTTATGGAACCAAAGAATCTCTCTTCCAATCCTGTTTCTGTGGCTTTCTAGTTAAGTGACTGAAGACAAATCTCTTCACTTTTCTAGATCTCAATTTCCTTATCTGTAAAATGAGAGGGTTGGAATAGACATCCTCTAAGGTCCCTTCTTGGCTCTAAATCTATGATCCTTTGAGACATCTAAATGTGATGTAAGAACTGCAAAGCCCTCAATTGAGGGAATGGGGAGGAAGGCTCTTGGCAGTTAGGTGTTGCAATGGATAAAGTGTTGGACCTGGAGTTGTGAGACCCAAATTCAAATGCTTCCTCAAACACTTTCTAGTGGTATGATCCTGAACAAATTATTTAAGACCTTCGGCCTCAGTTCTCTCCTCTGTAAAAATGGCAAGGATAAAATAGTTTTTTTGAGGCTCTTTTGTGAGGATCAAATGAGATTTTACATGTAAAACACTTTGCAAATCTTAAAGCACCATATAAATATTAGCTGTCTTCATCAACATCAAATGTTTTTGCATATAATTCAATTTAAAAAACATATATTCACTGAACAACTGTCCATTGGGCAAGTAATCAAAAGAAAAGTATGCATCTGGTCATAGAAATCATCTAGGAGCAGCAAAAACAAGGTAAATCATATTCCCGAATATTGTTTCCAGCTATATTTTGAACGCTCCATCTATAGGAAATCAATCTAGTTACATTTCAGTGTTTATAAGAATTTCATGTCACTTCTGTACTGAATATTCTTGAAGGGTTCTCAGAATTAAAGTAGGCTTGTGCGGGTGCTAACTCTACCTCTCTTAAGGGATGTTGAAGAGTAGCTGGGGATATTATGGATCTGCTGTGAGGTTTTTTTTTCTGCCTAAAAGTGGAATATCTGTATGAACAAGATATAATGTGAAACCCCTTTTATCACATTTATCAAAAGAGTGAAATGGTATAAGTGGGGAATAATTGCATATGTGTTCTTCAGGCCAAGCCTTTCTAAGATAAACAATACCTGTAAGAAACTTCAAGTTAAGATTTCTATAAAATGCTTCTGCTATATGTGGGAATATGATTTGCTTTGCTTTGCTTAATAAACTTATGGAGCAAAGAAAAAAACTCAGTGATTATTTACTCTGTATCTGAGATAAGCCCATGGGGGATGTGTTGCTATTTCTTAGCACTGTTATGTGGAATCCCTATTTTCTGAATACTTTCCACACAAAACCTAATTTTGACTCATTTCTCTTTTCCTGGGTCTTTGCTTCTTCTTTTTAATAATTTTAGGCCATGTCTATTTTTTATCATAGCTTTTTATTTATAAAACATATGCATGGGTAATTTTTCAACACTGACCCCTGCAAAACCTTCTGTGCCAAATTTTCCCCTTCTTCTCCCCATTCCCTCCCTTAGATGGCAGGTAGACCATATATGTTAAATATGTTCAAATATATGTTAAATCCAATATATGTATACATATCCATATAGTTATGTTGCTGAACAAGAAAATCGAATCTAGAAAGAGAAAAAAATCTGAGAAGGAAAACAAAAATGCAAGCAAACAACAGAAAGAGTGAAAATGCTATGTTGTGGTCCACACTCATTTCCCATAGTTATTTCTGGATGTAAAAAGTTCTCTTCATTACTAAACAATTGGAACTGAGCTGAATCAATTCATTGCTGAAGAGAGTCATGTCCATCAGAATTGATTGTTGTATGTTCTTCTTGTTGCCATGTATAATGATCTCCTGGTTCTGCTCATTTCACTCAGCATCAGTTCAAGTAGGTCTCTCCAGGCTTCTCTGAAATCATTCTGTTGGTCATTTCTTACAGAATAATAATATTCCCTAACATTCATATATCACAGTTTATTCAGCCATTCTCCAACCAAGGGGCATCCAATAAGTTTCCAGTTTCTTGCCCCTACAAAGAGGGCTGCCACAAATATTTTTGCACACATGGGTCCCTTTCCCTCTTTTAAGATCTCTTTGGGATATAAGCCCAGTAGAAACACTTCTGGACCAAAGGGTATGCACAGTTTGATAACTTTTAGGGCATAATTCCAAATTGCTCTCCAGATTATTTGGATTCTTTCACAATTCCACCAACAATGCATGTTGTAGGTGTGTAGTGGTATCTCAGAGTTGTCTTAATTTGCATTTCTCTAATCAATAGTGACTTGGAATACTTTTTCATATGACTAGAAATAGTTTTAAATTTTTCATCTGAAAATTGTCTGTTCATATCCTTTGACCATTTATCAGTTGGAAAATGGCTTGATTTCTTATAAATTTGATTCAGTTCTCTATATATTTTTAAAATGAGGCCTTTATCAGGATCTTTGAATATAAAAATGTTTTCCCAGTTTATTGCTTCCCTTTTAATCTTGGCTTCATTAGTTTTGTTTGTACAAAAACTTTTAACTTAATTTAATCAAAATTATCTCTTTTGTGATCAGTAATGGTCTCTAGCTCTTCTTTGGTCACAAATTCCTTCCTCCTCCACAAGTCTGAGAGGTAAACTATCCTATGTTCTTCTAATTTGTTTATAATATCATTCTTTATGCCTACATCATGAACCCACTTTGACCTTATCTTGGTATATTGTATAAAGTATGGATCAATACCTACTTTCTGCTATACTAGTTTTCAATTTTCCCAGCAATTTTTGTCAAATAGTAAACTCTTATCCCAAAAGTTGGGGTCTTTGGGTTTGTCAAACATTAGATTGCTATAGTTATTGACAATTTTGTCCTGGGGACCAAATCTATTCCATTGATCAACTAGTCTATTTCTTAGCCAGTACCAAATGGTTTTGATGATTGATGCTTTGTAATATAGTTTTAGATATAGTACAGCTAAGGCATAGAACAAAGTAGATGGTTGAGGGAGCTGTCCAGAAAATATTAACAAAGAGTCCTTATAATATTCTTTTTCTATTTTGTGCCAAGATGTTTTTAGAATCAATTGTCCAGAAATTGTATTTAATTTTCTATTCTGCTTTGAATGTTAGGAGAGTTCCAGATGAATGATCAGGCTAAAACTTAAGAATGAAAATTTAAAAATTCAAAAAATTTAGTTTTGAAGCTCAGTAAAGGAACTTATTATTTTATAGTTCTTGAAAGGCTTTCACAACACAAAAATCTGAATTGGGCAAAAGGACAATCAATAATTAGTAACTAAAATTCTAGTTTAACAGGAAGGCACTTTATACCTTCCCTATTCACACATCATCTGTCCATTTTATATTCCCATTAACTACTCCTATTTAACATTCAGGGCCAATATTATCAATCAAGTACTTAATTCACCTGACTATCCAGTGAGCCTTTGGATGCAAACCAAGTAAATAAAGTTATGACAGAATATCAACATTTTGACAAGAGTCATAGGGCCCATTTATCATGCTAGGAGAAGAAAATTATTTGATTGTCTTTGTATAGCCCTGCCATATCAGGGAGGAAACTGAAATTATCAATAGGCTTTCTCATCTCTCTCTCTATCATTTTTACTAAGTTGTTATAATAGTAAAATATGTATTGTTAAATTAAAAAGAATTTTATCAGTAGGTGAAAACTGACGTACATAAGTTATTGGTCATTGAAGAAAATCACTCATATGTAGATAGATGAGAGAGACTATCTTTGGAAGAGCAAATAAGTCCTTAAGACTAGTTTGAAGAAATATGTATACTCATTCAAACCTATAGATCATTAACTCTGAGTTGAGCTAAGCAGAATAAACTCTATTCAAATGAGAACTAATTCAAATCTTTTTTTGTCTTCCAAAGCAATAAAGGTAAAATTTTCAAAGCTAACCAATAAGGAACTCATTGTCTTCTTTTCTTTTATTTCTGCTTAGTTAAAGCCACTGGTAATTTGACAATTACAATATATTTTAGCCCTCTTTCAACATGTTTAACATTTTAATTGGTTTTGAATATCTTCACACTTTTTCCTGCAGGAAAAGTAGTACCTACCTGGCCACTTCTGGATGACCACTTATAATCTTTCCGTAAATGATTGTTTCCTTATACATACTGGTCTATATGTGAATACATTTTTGTACCTATCTCTATGCAAGCATAAAATAATTAGCAGACATGCTACTTGTGCTGAGGAGTACTATTAACCCCAGTTGAGAGATAAAGGCTAATTTTATTTTAATTATGGGATCAGATACTGTGAAAAGGAAACTGAGAGTCACGACTCTTAATTTTATAGGTGAAGAAATGCAGGCATAGAGAGGAGAATTGACAGAGTGGTTGAACGTTTACTTAGTGGTCAAGTTGGACCTTCCACTAAGATCTGCTCGTTCCCAGTCCCAGGTCTTTTCTACTATACTCTGAATTTCCCTTTTAGTATTAGGAAGATTTCCAGTAAAGCTAACATTCAGGCTGAAGCAAATTCTTGTTTTCCCCCTCAGAATATTAGAAGGGTCCCCTCACACACAATGTAAATGAGACCTGGCACATTGGCAGTAAGTTCCTATTTTACAAATGCCATTTCATGTAAAATCTGTTAGTCCTTCACCCTCCTCCTCCCCATAATATGCAGACCAGATCATTGTCTCTTCCGTAGTTCAGGAAGAGAAGCTAATCTATAAAAACAATGAGTCTACAGACTCTGGATGCCAAAATCTGCAATTACATTGTACAGGGAGACTTCATGAATAATTCCTGGGGTATGGTTTAACATTAATCTGGATAGTTAATACAGAGCTGGGACTGTGCCAACAAAATGCTGACTGATTTCTTTTCTTCTTCTTCTTTTTTTTTTTTTTATAATAGTACACCTTCAAGTCAAAAGGTCCAGTGCTCTATACCAAATACAGGTAAGCACAGTTTCTTTGTTTCAGTGATTACTGAGTTAGCTTCATTTAAAGTCCCATTTCCTTCTCTGAATAAGATGAGTGGATTCTTGCTGTCAATAGAGTATCATCTTTAAAATAGATGTGAATGCAGTTTGACATGGCAACTGCAGGTCATTAATATAAGGGAGAGGTTCCCCCAGGCCCATTCGCTTCAGTTGGTGGAGTTATAGGAAAATGAATTAATAAGGTGTTACTACTCACTGATCTCTTTACGAGGATTGAACACCTTTCTTTGATGTCCTTAAAAAGAGCAGTTCTAAGGGTGGGGCCTTGCCTAAGCCCTAGGATAGTGGGTTTTTTTTTTTTCCATTTTTGGTATGTGAACCTTTTGGAACTCTGGTAAAATGTATAAATCCCTTGTTTTTAAATGAATAAAATTAAAATATGTAAGATCATAAAGGAAACAAAATTTATTGAAATAGTTATCATTCAGTAGTGTCTGACTCTTCAAGATTCTCTTGGAGGGAAATAGAGCATTTTTTTGTCAAAGATACTAAAGTGATTTGCCATTTCCTTCTCCAGCTCATTTACATATAAGGAACTTAGGAAACTGGGTTAAGTGACTTGTTTAGGTTCATATAACTAATAAGTATCTGAGACTGTATTTGAACTCATGAAGATGAGTCCTCCTTGTTCCAAGCCTAGAATTTCTTTCACTGCTTAAAGAGAGATATAAACAAAATGTAATTCACACATGGGGTAGTATATATGATGAGATGCCCCATTTACAGAAAAGTTACAAGTGGTAAGCCATAAATGGCCAGGAAGTTTACTGCCCGTTCTACAAAAGTTCATGGAACCAGGTTATAAACTTCTACCCTAGGAACAATGGCATAGTTGTGAGTGATGGCAGGATCTAGCAGCAATTTGCCCAGAGAAAGATATCCCATGTAGCAATTTGAGAGGCAACTCATATCTTCCAGTATTATAGGACCTGGTGCTATAGGACTTTCATTGCAGTGTCTCTCACTCTCATATATCCAGCTCATTTTTTTTTACTTTCTGGGGTTCTATTCTTGAAACTTGGTTTTTCCCTTAAGTGACTACCTCTTTATACCTATACTAGGACTATGTGCCTCTTGCTCCTTTAATTAGTTGTACCTTGAATTGTCTCTCATTGATAAATTCTCAAACTACTACATGGGATATCTTTATCTGAGAAATCTCACTAATCTTTAGTATAAAGAAACCATGTCCTTCCATTTATTTGAAAATCAAAACAACATTCATACTCCTATAACTCTTCTCTTATTTTCCACAATTTTCCCCAAAATCAGGGATATTAGGTCACATTAAAAGAGGTATGATATAGAGAGATTCATTACTGAGTCATTGTTTGACAACATCCCAAGTTGTCTATCAGTTTTATGTGTCACATTTTAGGAAATATCTGAAAGAATTTCCATAGGAAGGTAACCAAGATATTGAAGAATCTTCAGATTTTTTTGTCTCAAGATTTATTGAAGAAACTGGACATATTTAGTCTGAAGAAAAGACTTAATTAGGAAGGTGGTGATATGATGACTGCCTTTATGAAAACGAAGGAAGGATTAGATTTATTCTTTCTGTTCCCAGAGAGTAAAACTAGGAAGCAGAATTTAGGTTTCATGTCAAGGAAAACTTAATAACAAGTATTTTTTATTTACAAGGTATAAATGCAATATTTGGCTCTCTAGCCAATTTGATCAGGCTTCAGTACAATTTAATCCATTGTTCCTTCTCCCTGAGAGCTAATACTTGGGTAACAATGGCAAGAAATGTTATTGAATTTTAAATATATATTTTAAAAGTAGGAAGAGCACATGCTGCACATCTTCTCTTCCCTCCCCCCCAAAAATGCCAACAAAATCTATAGAATCACTTATTTCTCAAATCCTTTTCTGTAAATTTTACTCTTCAATCAGAATAATTAAATATGATGATCAAATTATGGTTTTAAAGAAATCAATTCAAATCATTCATTGGAAGGTCAAATAGTGAAGCTGAAGTTTAAATATTTTGGTCAAATAATGAGAATATAGGAGTCATGAGAAAAGATACTAAAGTTGGGAAATAATAAAGTTGGGAAAAGGAAAAGTGGGAAGGCAGAGAATGAGATGGATAGAGAAAAATGAGCATGAACTTTGACAAACTTAAGAGAGATAGTGGAGGCTAAAAGAACTTGAACTGCTATGGTCCATGGGACACATAAAGTTGGACATGACTGGGCAAAAAGAACAAATTATGGTTTAAAGAGAATACTAAGACAGACTACCACTAATACTAATCTTAACATATTCCAGGATCATCATTAGACCCTGATCCCTATGTGACTACTTAAAGTAAACTGTAGTAATAAAGCTGAATTTTCCTTTCAATCAGTCCCAACTTTACTGACATTCTTATTAGAATAATTGGTTCTCTTGAGACTAATCTTGGAATGCTTCTCCAAAGAGGAGTTTACAACTCTTCCTAAAATTGAAAGTGATGAAAATGTAAATTTCAGTAATCTTATTGGTGAAGAAGATAAATTTCATCAAGATCAATTGATATAATAGCTATATTTCCATTGCTTTTTGCTTTAAAATAAAAACACAGTAGGCAGACAAACAGGCCTAAGTAAATGTAATCCATGTTTTACAGAGAGACACCAACTTCAAAAAGAGATCTCCCAAAAAGATACTCAAAGGCGAGCTACAGCACAAGGTGATGACTTTCGTCCAAAGTTATTTGTATAGTTACCTTAGACCTATTTACCATTAACCATTAGAGAATTTTAGAAGATATGCATAGAGTTTGGCCATCAGTAGCTAGAAAGGAAATGATTTGACTGTTCTTTCCTATTTTAGTCAAGTAAATATGATATCACTGAGGCTGTATGTTCTATGGATTGTCATGCATGGAACATAGTCTGTATATGTCTGGGTGTTGTAGAGTTTCTACTTGATCACTACTCAATTACTAATTTAATGTATGACCCTCAGTGAGTCATTTTATTAACAATGATAAAACTAATAGCTAACAATTATGTAATGCTTTAAGCTTTGCAAAGTGCTTTACAAGAACTATTTAAATCTCATTTGATTCTCATAGCAGCCCTAGAAAATTGTTGCTATTATTATCTCTATTTTGCAGTTGAAGAAACTGAGGCAAACTGGAGTTAAATGGCTTACCCAGTCCTCACACGCTCATAAGCATCTGAAGTCTTTCTGACTTCAGTTCTATCCACTATCCTTCTAGTTTAACCCCTTCATTTTATAAGAAAAATGATTTCCAGGGAGTTTAAGGGAATTGCCCATCACAGTGGTATTTTCTTCTATTAGTGGGGGAAAAAATTCTTCTATAGGAAATTCCATGAAAAAATAAGAATTTATATGTGTATGTACAAATATGATTATGTATGCTATATAGATATGTATTAATCAATCAATTAAGCATTTATTAAGCACCTACTCTCTACCCCATTATTGTGGACATCATGGAGTAGTTATACAGGAATAGTATAAGAATTTCATAATCTCTCAAGCAACCTAAAATCTAGTTGAAGAGATAAGATATTTAATAGAGGATCATAAGAAAACAATATAAACAATTCATTATTACTTTTAAAATGTACATTTCTAAATGTTCAATTTCAAATTCTTTCCTTCCTTTCAGCTCTTTTCCTGTCTATTAATAAGGCAAATACTATACTCATGTGAAATCATAAAACATAGTTCAATATTAGTCATATTGTAACCAAATTAAGAAATAAGAAAAATAAAGTGAAAAAATGTTTCAATTTATATTGAAAATTCATCAATTTCTCTTTGGAAATAGATAGCATTTTTCATTATGAATCCTTTGGATTTGGAATCCTTTTCACTGATCAGATTCTTTCATAAATGATTATCATTATAATATTGCTGTTACTGTCTATGATGTTCTCCTGATTCTGCTCACTTCACTTTGCATCAGTTCACATATACATTCCCAGGTTTTTGTGAAACCTTATCTTTCATCATTTCTTAAAATACAAGAGTATTCATCACAATCATAAAGCACAGTTTGTTCAGCCATTCCTCAATTGATGGGCATTCCCTCAATTTCCAATTCTTTGCTACTACAAAAAGAATTTTACATATGAGTCCTTTTCCTTTTCTTCAATCTCTTCATGATATAGAACTAGTAGTGGTATTGTTAGGTAAAAAGATACGCACAATTTGTAACCCTTTGGAAATAGTTTCACGTTATTCTCCAGAATGGTTGGACCAGTTCACAACTCCATCAAAAATACATTAGTGTCCCTTTTCCTCCCATATCCCTTTCAGCATTTGTCACTTTGCCTTTCTGTCACTAATAAGTACAAGGCATAATTCTATCAGCAATAGTGATTTAGAGCACTGATTTCTTCTTCCAAAAAACTGAAAGTTTAAATAGTTTATTATTAAAGACTAAATTTTATTGTGTGTCCTGTTAGTTTTAGGAATTTTTAAAAAAGAGAATCAGCAAGGGCTTTTAGAGGCATGGAAGGCTTCCTAGTAAAGGCGAGCATTAAGCAGGAGTTTGAAGAAAAGGCTGCCTTTGGAAAGATGGGGAGGAAACACAACACAGTGAAAAAACTAGCATGACTAGAGTAAAGGCTTTAATTTTGGGATTTAGAGGGAAATAAGATTGAATGCGCTGAGTAGGACCTATCCATTACATTTAATGTAGTAGCTCTTAAAGCATACAAATTCTAAGGATGTCTTCTTTACTCTGCCCCCAGTTTTAAGTGAGCTCACTTTTAGGAGCTATAATTTAAGAAGGACATCAATAAAACTGGAAAGTATTCAAGGGGGGACATTTGGAATGTTAAAGGTGCACAGGCCATGTCATACAAAGATTGATCCATTGAAGGAATTGGGCACCCTTAATCTGAAGACTACTCAGGGGCATCATGATGGCAGTCTTCAAGTATGTGATGGGTTTCCATGTAAAAGAATGATTAGAAATGCTCTGTCTTGCCTGAGGGGACAGAGCTAAGAGTAATGAGTACAAATTTCAAAGAAGCAAATTTAAACAATATTGGGACAAACTTCTTAACAGGTAAAGCTGTCTAAAGGTATAATGAGCTTTCTTGGAAAGCAAAGGGTTCCTTATCATTGGAGTTCTTTAAGCAGAGGCTATAAAAACCACTTGTCAGGTTAACAGTAATGGTATTTTGGTGGTAGTATTTGTTAAACTACAGGGTCACTGATGACCCTTCCAACTCAGAAATTCTGTGGTTCTGTGTAATGGAAAAAAATAACAACACTTTGAGGTGTTTCATGACTAGTAATACTATTTTTTAAAACATGCAATTTATTATTACTTGCTGGGCATGCACCTAAAATGAGAACATATGTGAGATAATGATATAATTCCAAGAGATATGAAAGATGTTTGTTCCCACCTGGGTCCACAATGACCTATATTTACAAACTGCTCAAATGCAGTTTTTACCCAGGTGACAATTATTTGAGATTTAACCTAATTCTACTCTTCTATTTCTGCATCCTCCAAAGACTTAAGTAATTTGTGCACTATAATTCTTGTAGTAGATGGAAAAGCAGAATAAATTATATCACATCACATAAGGCCATAGTGGACTTACAATTATGGACTTCATAATAGCCTGTCGATGACCAGGTGCTTGAAAAAAACAGGCTGGGTTAATTATAACCTTTTCCTCTCTTTCCTTTGTCTTGCATTACTTCTTATGACTCTTAAAAATAATTTCCAATACATTAAGTTTCAAATTATTGACATTTTATGCCATAAATATATTGGAATACTCAACAGAAATAATGAATAATCATAAAGTTTATAGCTTCTCTTTGCTGGTCTTGGCCATCATTCATATGTATAAATAGAAAGATGAAAAAGGATTAGGAATGCAATAACTCTAGAATGTAGACATCCTGTAATTTATTGATTCAATTGAATATTATAGATAGTATGTTATAATCTGCTATATACTTACATACATACACATATACGCACATGTATATTTAGAATATTATAATTGGTGAGGTTTTATAAGATGTCTGCCATGCAACAGCATACATTCTTGGTATCAAAAATTCCTAATCAAGGGACAGCTATATGGCTCAGTGGATAGAGCACTAGCCCTGAAATCAGGAGGACCTAAGTTCAAATCTGATCTCAGACACTTAACACTTCCTAGCTGTGTGACCCTGGGCAAGTCACTTAACCCCAATTGCCTCAGCCAAAAAAAAATCCTAATCAAACATATTTATATATGATGAAATGTAATTTTTAAAAATTAAGTAGCAGATAAATCCTCCACTTAGATTTGGGAAACTACTGACAGTCGTATCAGTTAACAAACATTTATTTTTTATTTTTTAATTATAGCTTTCTATTTACAACTTGTATGCATGATTAATTTTACAGCATTGACAATTGCCAAACCTTTTCTTCCCATCCCCTCCCCCAGATGGCAGTTGACCAATACATGTTAAATAAATTAAATACAATATAAGTATACATGTCCAAACAGTTAACAAGCATTTATTAAGCCCTTACTTTGGGCCACTAAGTCTGATTGCCTACTATCTACCAAATTCTGTGCTAAACTCTAGGGACAGAAAGGCATACAATAGTCCCTGCTCTGAAGAATTTCACAATCTAATGGGGGACAACATGCAAACAGCTAGGAAAAAACAAGCTACATATAGGATAAATTGGAAATAATCAAGAAGGATAGCACTAGAACTAAGGAGGAATCAGAAAAAAGCTCCTTATAGAAGGTGGGATTTTAACTGGGATTTGGATAAAGTCAGGAGTTCCAAGAGGAGGGAGAAAATTTCAGGCAGTGGGGGATAACCAGCCTGGAGTAGAGAGATGGAATACTGTGTATTAAGAATAGCTAGGAGGTCAGTGTCACCGGATTACAGTGACCCCTTACTGAAAACTATGCTTTAAAATTCAACTATTTCATACTAAAGAAAGGAAAGGGACCTGTACGTGCCAAAATGTTTGTGGCAGCCCTGTTTGTGGTGACTAGAAGTGGAAAATGAATGGATGCCCATCAATTGGAGAATGGTTGAGTAAATTGTGGTATATGAACGTTGTGGAATATTATTGTTCTGTAAGAAATGACCAGCAGGATGAATACAGAGAGGCTTGGAGAGACTTACACGAACTGATGCTGAGTGAAATGAGCAGAACCAGGAGATCATTATATACCTCAACAACGATACTGGGTGAGGATGTATTCTGATGGAAGTGGATTTCTTCAACAAAGAGACCTAACTCAGTTTCAATTGATCAAGGATGGACAGAAGCAGCTACACCCAAAGAAAGAACATTGGGAAATGAATGTAAACTGTTTGCATTTTGGTTTTTCTTCCCAGGTTATTTATACCTTCTGAATCCAATTCTTCCTGTGCAACAAGAGAACTGTTCGGTTCTGCACATATATATTGTATCTAGGATATACTGTAACCTATTTAACATGTAAAGGACTACTTGCCATCTGGGGAAGGGGGTGAAGGGAGGGAGGGGAAAAATTGGAACAGAAGTGAGTGCAAGGGATAATGCTGTGAAAAATTACCCTGGCATGGGTTCTGTCAATAAAAAGTTATTATAAAATAAATTTAAAAAAAAGAAAAAGAAAAAAGAAAAAAATCAACTATTTTAAACAGAAGAGAAAAAAGATATAGTTTAAGATAGAGAGTTCAACAGGGTAAATGCCAAAGGAACTTGTATCAGTCGTGATCTGCTACAAAATGGTCCTGTTATAGGCATTTCAAGTCTATAAACAGTTGTTCTCGACAGTTGAAGTATAGGGTTCTCATCATAAGTTTGAAAGAGGATAATATATGTTTTTCAATACTTTTGCATTAAAAATCCAAGTATAGGTTAGAGGGAAAATGAACTGTTACTCATGCAGATGTTTAAAAATTACAATTAATGTACATACACATGTCTGTACTTAAAAAATGAAAGAACATATGGCATAAAAAGAGGTTTTCTTTTTTTTAATGTACTCTATGAAACCTGTTTAATAAATACAATGCAAATAGCAATGACTTGTCCAAGGGAATATTGGAATCCATTAGGAATGCACTTGCAGCAATCTGATTCAACAAGTCAGTATATTTTTCTCAAAAACATAATATCTTTGCAGCATTGTGTGAGATGAAGGTTAGATTACATTTCTTGCCCGTGCAATAATTCCCACATCATAAATTCTGATGAAATTATATCAATATATAAAGTAAATGGATGTCTGACCCACCATCGTTTTCTAGTTCTCAGATAGAAAGGCTGACATACAAGTAAATCCCCAGCTGCTCAGAGCAATACTATTACAGCAGTGCCTTTGCCTGGGAACTGTTATTAGCTATCTTGACCAGGAGCGGCTGTTAGAGTCTGTGGTTTCTGCTCTGAATATTAAACTTCGACATACAAGAGTCCTTATTGTGGGGAGCACTTGGAAATGGTAATACAAAATTGCTTTATATTTGCGGGATTTGATTGCTTTCAATGATACAGACCTAGCTGGTGGGCCTCTCTTGCTGCTTGTATTTCCAGATTATAAATCATTCCTTTGACAGGGTATCTGCCATAACCAGTTCTCAGTTTCCGTGGTATCATTCTTTATATTACAGCTGGCAACGGCTATTCTGGGCTGTTCATGTGAGTGACATGTTTTGCATAATTTATAGGAATGAGGTCAAAATCAAAGCTATTAAAGGCATCCTAACTTTTCTTGTAGATGTCAAGGCACCTCAGGCTTTCCATTTGGGGGAAACGGGTTCGTGGAGAGAGGAATTCTGATTGTTTCTCTATGGTACCCATAGGCACTCTGCATGCCAAGAGTGAAATTCAATATTGTGTCATTCAACATAGAGCAAAGGCATCATGGGTTAACCTGGAGGTCAGTCACACCCCCAAGTAGTCAGTCAGTCAAAAATCCAACCTTAAAAAATTATATACCTACACATACTTTTAAGTTTTGTGCAAAGAGCATGAAACCTATTTTTTGGTAATTTTTGTAAATTTTTGTAATATTTTTATAAGTTTGTAATATGTAATTATTTTGATCTTTAAGTTCAAATATAGGGCAGTTTGTTGTGAGTGCCTCAGTTTCCTCACCACTAAAATAAGAATCATCTCTAAGATCCTCTGCAGTTTTAATACTCTGTTGATTCTACATAAAATTCACCAGAAATAAAATAGAATGTATACACACACACACACACACACACACACACACACACATACACACACACACGTGGTAGTTATGAAAATGTTTAGGTTTCATTGTTAGAAACCTGAAGTTTAGATACATATGTACATAACCTGAGATTCAAGAAACTAAAGCTTCTTTCATTCCTGAAATAGCACATCACCACTTAGGAAGCAACATCAGTTTTTAAAGTTAAAAATCTTTTCCTTCTAAAACACTGTAGATTTGGCCTCCTTGGCAACTAAGAATATTTGTTTTGTGTATGTTTGTGTTTGTAAAGATAATGATTCTGAAGACTACGTTCAATGAATATAAAGTAGTCCCAGGTAAAAGTGATAAATAACATCAAAATTATGCCTTCTATTCCTTAGGAAATGAATGAATGTTGGGAACCATAATCCTGAAGGAACCATAGTCCAGAAGTTTAGAAATATGAAGCTTTCAATCATTCTCTACCCAGAGGACTGGCTAGCTCTTGGCTTCCTTAGTATGCTATTATTAGATAAATGCATCTTTGACATTTCATTAGTCATAATATAAAGCAGAAATTGTGGATGGTCCAAGTCCTGACTGTTGGAAAACGGTTTCTAAGTTAGCCAAGAACAGTATTTCCTAAGTGATTAGTTAACCACTCCTGCCAATAGAATTTGTATCTTTTTAAATATAACTCAAATATAATTTTAGTCTACCCAGAGAAACTGTCCAATATCTTTCTCAAAATCCCCAAAGGGATTAATATTGAGCTCATTTAACATAACAAGGTAGTTTGCAAAATGAAGTCTTGTTTAGCCGGAGTACCCACAAAAGTTATCACTCTTTGAAAAGTTGTTTTATAGTATAGGTAAAACTATATAAGATATACCTAACAACAAGAAATTAGAATTAGACTTGGGATTTCTAGTTGACTTCAAGCTAAATATGAGTCAACAGTGTAATATTATGACCAAAACAAAAAAAAAAAAGAAAAAAGAAAAGAAAAGAGAAAGGAAAGAAAAAAAAGCTAATAAGGCTTAAAATTCGGTAAGAAAGATAGTGTCTGTGACTAGCAAAGTGAGAGTCCCACTATACTCTGCCTTTGTCTGACCAATCAGTGGTATTCCAGTGGATATAATTTAAGGAAGAATAGTAGACAATGTCCAGAGGGAGAGTAAGAAAGTAAAGAGTGAAAGTAAAGAGTCTCAATACAAGAAATAGTTGAAAGAACTAAGAGTGTTTAACCTAGAGAAAAAAAATTGATTTGGTAACCATATTTTCAGATCCAATCAGTTAATGCTGTATTGTGGCTGAGGGACTAGTTCTGGACTGAGGGCAAAACGTAGAGCAATGGGTGGTAGTTGCAAAAAGGTAGATTTTGGCCCCATGTAAGGAACAACTTCCTCATAATTAAACCTATCCAAAAATCAAAATGGCTTGTGGCAAAACAAAGAGGGCTCCCCATCTAACTAAAAATCGTTAAGAAAAGGCTGAATAGTCACATTCTCTGTATCATATGGGAGTTCTTGCTCAAATTTTTATTTTTGTAATATGTTTAAATATAAATTGCTCAAATATAAATTATATTAGACCGTTTTTAAGGTCCCCTCCAACCTTTAGAATCTAAGAAACCACTTTTTTGATGGTTCATAGGACACTAGATCCTTAAAGTTGGAGGACATCTTAGAAAACATCTTATCTGAATCTCTCATCATCATTTCAGGAAAATTGAAACCTGTATAGGAGACATGATTTGGCCACAATAATATTGCTTGCAAATGATGGAATTAAGATTAGAATTTAGGTTTCCCGATTCCATATTACATAAACATTAATTTTCCAATAAATTTTACAGTATAGCTTTCTAAATGAAATTCTAAATTGTAATTACTTATAAAAGTGGAGCATGAATTCATCTATGAAACAGTGCTGAAAGAGTATTATATCTGGAGTTGGAGGAGCTGAATTTGAATCCTAAACTCTTCTATTAACTACCTGTGTTACTGTTTGTCCTTCATCAATGGGGAGCAATGACCTCAGAAGAGAGATAAGTTAACTCACTCTTTCCTCCAGCATCATTGGAGTCCAGTGATAAAACACAGGGCAAGACAACTGGCAATGGCCCCACATGTAATGAGAGACCTTGACTTTTATAAGTTAAGAAAATTTTCTCAGGTCTTAGTTTGTCTGAGATAACGCCCTTTCACCAACTGAAGACTAGATACAAATTGAGGCAAAAGATGGCCTGGTTTGTCTTTGTAAAAGAATCAATTTGGAATCACTACTTGTATAAATTTTTAGGCAAAATAGTTCTTTTCTGCATCTCACTTTCCCCTATCTGCAGAACAAGGAAGGCTGACACCAATTTTTAAGGTCCCTTGCAGATCTAAGTTCCACATCTATTTAAAATATAGCATGCCTCTGATATTTAATTCCTTACCTGTAAAATGGGGCTAATGATACCTAAACTGCCCACTTCACTGCGTTGCTATAAATAAAGCACTTTGTAAAAATGTAGTGTTGCAGAAAAAGAAGTTATTACCCATTTGGTGCTATGATGGTTATTAGCCTTTGCCAGGAAAGGGTGGAGATCTGCTCAATGAGTTCTCACATTCCCTCCCAGGCCTAGAATGTTGTGGTTGTCCTACACTTGGTTAAGGATCAAATTGCTTCCTGTTGGGATAGTTGTTGCAGTTTCTTTTTTTTTTTTTAGTAACATTTCAGCTTCAGTTATTGGAAAAATAGCTCAAGATCCAGGACAGATCATAAATACTGTCTTTTAAAAAAAAAAACCTTACTTAAAAACAGTAAGAGTATGTTTTTTAAAGAGTCCAAATCCAGGTTCCTGACATAAGCTTTTTTTTCTTTTTTGGGAGAAAGACATTTACAAGCAATTGCTCAATGAAATTAAATGTAGAATTTGAGTTGATTTGGGTGTCTGTGGTAAAAAGCCATAGTCAATAATTCCAGCTCTATTGAAATTATTGTAGATTTTTTTTGGAGAAAGAAGTTGGATGAGGAAAAAAGAGAAATAACTTCTGTTTGAAAACTTTTAAGTACATTGGATTTGAGGATAAAATGACATAGTGTACATAAAGTGATTTGCACACCTCCAAGGGCTACAAATGTCAGCTATTACTTTATTTGTAATCTTTGTTCCTTTTGTAGTTCACAGTCCTATTTTTAAAAACTTAAGTGGGGTGCTAATGTGCCATCAAATAGGATAGGAACATCACTATCAGAATGACTTTTTGGTAGAATTACACAACCCTAATGCACTGGAGTCCAAAGGAAGCCTTAGAGAATATTACTCTTCCCCCACAAACCCATTCTACTGCCCAAGAGTCTCCTTCCTGTGGAAGTCACCAGTATCCTTCCAGTCACTGAAATGCAGTCTCGAGATTATTCTCTACTTCATCTCCACCATATCCAACTAGTTGCCGAATCTTATTGATTCTGCCTCCACACTATTTTTCATTTCAGTCCCTTCCCTCCTCCATAAGACCACAACTTAGTTCAAGCCCTCATCACCTTTCTTGGATTATTGAAATAACCTGCTAATTAACCTTGCAGATTCCCAGCTCATTGTCCCTTTTCTCTTGCTAATCATTCCTCCTTATAGCTGTCAAATTGAAATTCCTAAAGTTAGGGTCTGACAACATCCCTCTTCTGCTCAAAAAGCTAGTGACTTCCTCTTGCCTTTATGACCCAATAAAAACTCCTGTTTGTCATTTAATTCCCTTTCATACTTTGGATCCAGCTTACTTTTCCAGACATTATTTATTTTCTTTCTCTCAATTAAGAGAATTGGACTCTATAGCTGCTAATGCCCCTTCCAGCTTCATATCTACAATCCTATAAAATGACCTTTGCTTATCATTCAATCCAGAAACCTTTATCAAACCTTTATTATAGTCTAGTGCTAAATACAAAGGCTAAAGTAAGTCATATATGCATATGCATTTAATTAATGCTTATTAATTGTCATTGATTACTAATCATTAATAATTAATTTGACTGATCAAGTCAACCAATATCTCTAACAAAGAAGGGAACTAACGTGCCAGAGATGCTCCTGTTGGTAATGTCTGAGATGAGAATGAACTGCATGTCTCTTGGTTCTCAGTCTAATCCTAGTGAAGTAACTAGAAGGTGTCATGAATAGATTTCTGAGCCTGCAGTGCAGAAAACCTGAGTTCAAATCTTGTCTCACACATATACTAGCTGTTTGACCCTGGGCAAGTTTCTTAACCTCTGTCTGCCTCAGTTCCTTACCTGTAAAATTAGGATAAAAAAATAGCACTCACCTCATAGGGCTTTTACAAAGATCAAATGATAATATTTACCAAGCCCTTACCACCGTGCCTGGCATTCTAGTGGGCACTTAATAAATACCTTTTCCTTTCTCTTTTTCTACTCCTCCATGCCTGCAGAGCTATACATAATTATTTACCCCCCAACATTTCTTCTAGACAAAGGCAGTATATCTGTTATTCAACAAGTGATAAATATAATTCAATCCCAGTCAGTCCAAGGAAAGAAGCCAACAAACCTGAGAAAGAGAGTTGAAAACTAGAAGTACTCCCTGGATGCCAGTAACATGAAACATGGAAGTCTTTCTCAAAAGATAGGCACTCAAATGAGACTGATTCCCGGACAGTCATGATACATAACCCTATCTGTATCTGAATGGGCAGGGTCCCAAGATTGCTACCAGAGGGAGAGGGGCTGCATTAGTCTGCTTCCTTTAGGTTCCGAGGCAGAGCTAGCCATGCATTCCATCAGTTTAGGAATACCTGATTCTGGTTCTGAGGTTTGTCCTTCCTAACCCACAAAGGAAAGCTTTCTCCATTTACTTATTGTGCACCCATTTTATGGCTTGTGGAGACGACTGAATCTTATTTTTTCTTCTGTTAAAGCAGATTTTGGCACAGATCCTTAAGCACTGATGGAGGTTAATGGGCCCATTTAGCCACCTTCTGCAGCACTGGTTTGATCTTCTTGGCTCTGATCCTCTTCCTACTCTTGGCACAAAAAAATTCAGCATTTGCCCTTTATCTTGTTATCCAAGAGCCTGAATGCCCGAGACAACCATGGATGCAGATGCTACCACTTTTAAGCCCTTGGCAGAAAGGCAGAATACAGACCATCACAGACAGACTGCATCAAGCCTTTTTTCCCCTTAAAAAATCAGAAACAGCCAGCTGGCTTGTGGATGAAATCGGGATCATTCAAAAGAGACAAATAAAAATTCTTTTCCTTTTCCACCTAAGATGGACTAAAGCGCAGATGGAAGTGTGAAGAAACAGTTTCTCCCCTTCTGAAAAAGAAATATGCCTGCATCTCTGCCAATAAGCCAAAGGACTGATCATTGACCAAGTAGTGTTACACTGTAATCACAGGAGATTGCTCCATTCCATTAAGGATGGACCCATATAATTATATGTAAACACCGAATTTGGAAGGAAAAAGTGCAAACTTAACTGCTCCTAGACCAGTAAGGGCAAGTTGGTTGCTTTGGGAAGAAATGATCATCCTTTTCTACAATGTACTCTACTTCTTGTACCTCTTAAGAAAAAAAGTTCTCAAACTTTTTGGTCTCAGGGTCCCTTTACAATCTTAAAAGTTATTGAGGATTCCAAATAGCTTTTATTTATGTGGCTCATTTGTCAATATTTCACAGATTAGAAATTAAAACATCTTAGTATTGTTGCAAAAATGATTTTTTCATTTTGCTCCAAAATGTTTGATGGTTTCTACTCTTTATATAGTATTTTATACCTCTCAGTCTCTTCTTGCACAAAATTCTAAGACTCTGAGTGTGTGTGTCTCTGTGCATTTCAACCCAACTCTCCCATAGTCAAATTAATTAAGGAGATGCTGTAATAGGAAGGTATATGGTTTTCAACTTCAGTTATAAAGAGGAAGAGTGGTGAAAGATGGAAAGATGGAAAGTTACCTTCCAGTCCTAGCAGGGAGGAGAGCACAGATCCCTGCTACTCCCAGTTTTTGCCAGCACCATCAGGATTCTGAGACAAATTCATTTCACATCACAGGTGCTTTTTCACTCCATAGGATTTTCCTTCAAGGAAAATTATTTTGAATCCATTTTTGAGCTTGTCTCACATTTAGAACAAGGAATCAACTTGCTTTCCCGTTTTCTGGCACATGTACTGTGTATTATCAGCAAGTTAAAATGGGACAGCTAAGTGGCACAGTAAGTGGATGGAATGTTGGTCCTGAAGTCAGGAAGACTCATCTAAATGAGTTCAAATCTGGCCTCAGACACTTACTAGTCATGTGACCATGGGCAAGTCACTTAACCATGATTATCTGTAATATGAGCTAGAGAAAGAAATGGCCAAGGATCTTTGCCAAGAAAACACCAAAATGGGATTTTGAGGAGTTGGGCATAATTGAAAATAACTGAATAACTTTATATAAGTGAAGTACAATATAGTTACAGTACCATTGGGGTCCCAGTTTATCTCACTGAAAAGTAGGAGCAGCCACAATCTCCACATTAAATAGGTCAATTAATCAGCCCACTCTGGACAGAAAATGTATAATACTCTTTAATACCTTAGGATGAAAGGTACAAAATAGTATTATTGTTTCATAAATTACTACCTCAAGCTTGATGCTAATAAACCTGCAACATATAATTATCATAAAAATAGCACATTATCTATCCAGAAATTGTCGCACTTAGTTTCAGGAAAGCTAGGGAGCAGATGTATGGCATTTTCTACAGCAAAATTATAATTGATATTTATATAATTCTCTAAGGTTTTTAAAGCAAAATTCAGGCATTATCTCATTTGATCCTCGTAAGAGCTCTGTGAAACTAAGTATTTGTTATTCTAATTTTACAGATGAAGGAAGAAAATATCACAGTCAGAATTGGAACCTATCTCCTATGCTTACAGGATCATCATATATACATTGTATCACAATGACATTAGGTTTGTGACAATCAATTTGACCTCTCAAAAAATATTGCAGGTGACATTGTGTCTCTCTTCAAGTGACTGTGTGACTATGTTAAAGAGAAAAGAATGAGGGACAACTGGATAGTACAGAAGATAGAGCATTAGTCCTGAGGTCAGGAGAACCTTAGTTGAAATCCAGCCTTAGATCCTTATTATCTATGTGATTCTGGACAAATCATTTTTCCTCATTATCTCCAAAAAGAAAAAGTGCATGAAGGGAAAGAGAATGAAATCATTGTGATCTTATGGATGTGGTTATTCCTCTCCAAAATGTAGATTACAACCCATCCAGGACCTTTTTTAGAGATATTTTTTAGAATAAAAACTTAAAATGGGAATGGATGTTAGAAATCATCTAATTCCCCTCATAACCTGAATCATGGACCCTATTGACAAGATCCCCAGAAAGGAATCATCCAGTTTGTCCTTAAATAGTTCCAGGAATGAGGAATGCATTACATCATAAGGCAGTCCCTTTTATTTTTGAACGGCTCTCATTATTAGAAAGTTTTCCCTTATATTAAGATAAAATTTATTTCCCTCTTATTCTCTCTCTCCTTCATTGGTCCTATTTGTAACCATGGGAACCAAAGAGAATGTATACACATGACCCTCTAGCTACTTGAAGATCACGATCACATTCACAGACCCTTTTATTAAAATTCATATTAGAAAACTTTGAATCTATTCCCTATTCTGATGGCTTTCTTCATTCATTGAGCATGCCCAAGTAATTCTTCAAGGGCTGATTGCCTTCTACTTCTCACCTATTCCTCATAACAGTATGAAGAAGCATAGCATTCCTTAGTACTGAACACACAGAAAAGCTTCATAAATTCTTATTAAATGAATATATAATAAACATTAGTTGGTTTCTTGAGATTTTCTTTTGCAGTCTAGCAAACTCCTTGATTATGATATTATTAGGCAATGTATAGGCCTAATGTATAGGCAATGTAGTTAAAATACTTTAAATATGTATTATCATTATATTTTGGGGAACGTGACTCTTTCATTTTTTGAAAGAATTGGTTTCTTCAAAGTATTCTCCCAAATAGAGTTTCATATAACTTGACTGTTGAATTTGATGTTCATTTTCTCAACTTCACACCCACATTCCTTTGCTATTTAAGTAGGACCTTTTGTATATATTTTTTAAAATTCACAAAATTCTCATTTTAATTGTGTTAAATATCAAAGGAGTTAAGCAATGGCTAGATGCTATTTACCTAACTATAGATTTGTAGCACTAACTTAGAATTGCCCGCCCTCACAGCTTTGGAATTCGGGTCAAACAGAAAGAAATATTTTAATTTGGGGATGGTGGTCCAAAGCCAAATACTGAATCTTTAATACCAGGTCAAAAATTCTAAACTGATATTCTCAAAAAATTCCTGCTTCAAGTCTCAGCAAGTAACCCAGTAACAACTTTCTTTGTCTACTGGGGCATTGTATCCAGTGGAAATTGCTGCAAACTTGAATGAAATAAGCCAAGGTTTCATGAACATTAGTGTGAATTTCAGGTTCCAAACTTGTTAGATAGACTCCCTTCCCCTTTCCTCATATCCAGAAAAACAAAACAATCTTCTTATAAGTCCATTCTTAGCCCTCCACTAAAGGAATAGTGTAGTTGTTGTCACAAGGCATAACTCAGTAGATAAAGCACTGCCTTATTCAAGAAAATTTGAATTCAAGTCCTGCTATAGACAATTAGTAGTTATGAGACCCTAGACAATTCACTTAATTTCTGCTTGCCTTAATCCACTGGAGATGGAAATGGTAAACTACTCTAGCATCTTTGCCAAGAAAACCTTTTGGACAGTATGGACCACAAGTCCACCCAAATAGAAGGAAAAGCATTCAAGGGTTGCCATTGTACTGGGAGAAGTTGTATCTATACCCAAGAGCTCAAACTCATTGAAGAAGTGAAATGCTACATGAACCTTCCTTACTTTGTTGAAATTCTCTCCAGAAAAAAGTAGAAGCCCGGAAGAAATGGTTTACTCTTATATCAGTGATTCAAAATTAACTGCCTGGATATTAGAGGAAGGGAGATACAAAGATAAATGAGACTATCTCTGACTATAACAATTTTACATTCATTAAGTGAAATAAGGAATACAAATAATTATGTTTGAATATAATAATTATTTAAGAGTACTATGAGATTAGATGAAGAAATAATCAGTATTGGAGGACTCATTATAGAAATATTAAGTAGCATTTAAAGTGAGTTTTAAGGTCATGTAGAACCTTCACAGATTGAAATGGTAGTAGATAAAATTTCGGCCATAGGGATTGATAGTAGCAAGTATATTTCATATACTTCTTTCAAAGAAAAACACGTAACATTAAATAGTCCACGTTGGCTAACACAAGAGAGATAAAAATAAGATATGAAATAAGTCAAGAAAGGTAAGATAGGAACAGTTTAGGGAAGAGGTCCTATCTAGCCTGAATAACTGCAGTAATGTCCTAATTATTCTCCCTGCTTCCAGTTACTTTGAAGCATGCCTTCACACAGCTGTCAAACATAATCTCCCTAAAATAAAATCTGTCGACGTCACTCCTCAGTTTAAGAATCTTCAGTGGCTCCCTATTGCCTCTGGAATAAAATTTAAACTCTTGTACTTGGCATTTAAAACCATCTAGATTCGGTCTCCAGCTTACCTTTCCAAATTTGATTTATACTGTTGCCTTTCACACATTCTCATTTCAATCTAATTGCCATTCTCTGAACTAAACATTTTATCTTCCTATTTTAGTCCTTCAAATAGTCTGTCCCCACCAACTGGAACATACCCCCTTCTAATTATAGAATCCTTAACTTCTTTCAAGGCTCATCTCATTGAATCAGTGAATTGCATCAGTTCTCATTGAAAGCTTTTTTTTTTTTTTTTTTGATTCCCCCTAGGCCCCGATATTCTCTCTTTTTCAAATTACCTTCTATTTACTCCTCTGTGTATGTATGGTATTCCTTAGTACAATGTAATCCTCTTGAAAGCACTTTGTATGTTTTGTTTTGTTTTGTTGTGATAGTTTTGTCTTTATAATTCTAACAGCAACTACAGTGCTTTGTACCTAGGTGCTTAATAGAGGTTTGCTGAATAAAATTGAATCTAATAAAACTGAAATTAAGAAGTTTGGACTCAGTTGTTCAAACCATTTATTCTATTCTATTCTAGGATAGGAAATATTTAGAACAAATTAAATTAAATTAGACATGAAGTCTATAATTTTACTTAAGCTTTTCTTCAGTACATAGTATATGTTCTAGCATATGAACATAGAGTATCATATGTACAGTATCATATACTTGTCTTTAGCTCCTGTAGATAAAAATAGTAACTTTTTGTTAAAATTCTAGTTATCACTATATCTTTAACTGCCTTTGAGGCCATGTCTGAGTTAGTGTTAACTTTCTCCCCTCAATATTTTGCATTTAATTTTTACATATTTTGCATTTATTTAGGCAAGTAAATGCTGTTCCTTCACCATTGAAAATCAGAGCTTTGAGGACAAATATTACTTAAAGGTATTCCTAATATTTTTGTGTTCCTGATGTAGCCTAGTATTTTGACTACAAATGGTAACTTTGTCAAATCGAATCAAATTTGTGGCTATTATAGTTTGGTATAAAAATGAACCTGTCAATAATATCCATTTAGCTTTTTTTTAATGACTTTGAGAATATACTTTTCTTCAAGAAAATAAGCTGTGTATTTTTAGTAACATTCTAAGCATCTAATTTATTGTCAATAAATATACTAGTAGTGAAGGAAAGATTGTAAGATTGCTTAAGATCTATTTGAGTGCAGCTACTTTAAAAAATGTACATAATATTGTTTGATTTTCAAGAAGTCTAAAAGAATAGTAAACAAATCTTGCAGCAAGTCCTTTCCCACACACTACCTGGGAAAGGCATTGTTTGTTCACAGCAAATATGTAACTACAAAATACATTAGAATGGCACCAAAACCATTTGACCAAACAAAATCATGATAAATCAGCTTGAAACTTGTAACTATTATAAGACATTAAATGTGTTCATCCAGGGCAGAGAATGGATGAGTCACCTACTTAATTGTGTACATAATTAAAGGGGTTAGGAGAACTATGATTTACAGGTTGGGGCTTCTAATTACTTAGCTGTAGCAATTAGAATTTTCTTTGTATCACACGTCTTTGGGCCAAAGATGCCTTCTATCACTTGGGCCAGATTTTGGAAGGCTCTACCTTATCTATCCCCCAATGGGTCCAGTAGGAGTTATTCCCTAATTGGGATCTCAGAATCAAGTTCTGTGTTGATAGAAGTGGATTAGAGAAAATTCACTGTGGCATATGAATATATCAACTATCTTCTGGCCCTATTTGGTTATTGGTTCTTTTCAGTCCTTATTCTAAGGCAGCAAAAATTTTCTGTCTTCCAATAAGTGGAAACAGCAATGAGGAGGATGGCATTCCAGGCATAGGGTAAGGAACAGTGAAGGTGGAGGATGTGTACAGGGGAAAGTGACTAGACAGATTTAGATGGAAGTTAAGAGTATGTAAAGGAGGCCATCATAAAATAGACTAGGACCTTAAAATAGATAGGAATTTTTTCTAAGTTTCTTGGTTAACAAATTCTAATTTCTTACCAGCACTCACAGATGCTGAAGAAAGGAAAAACACATTGTATTGAAGAGAAAATTTGACGCCTTAAATTTGGATAGTGTTTGTAGAAAATTAATTTTTAGATATTTTACCAAACTCTGGATAGTACATATGACAGGTCAATATAGAATGCTTAAATTTTATAAATAGTTATGTCTTCTTAGCACTTTAGTTAGATAATAACAGGAAGGTGCTTTCCAAAAGGTTTTTTTTTCCTTAGAGATTGAAAATATGAGAATGATCCTTTATATTTAGTTCATAAATAATCACAAATAGCCTGTTTCACAAATATGCCTCTTTTGGATAATTTGAGCTGTTGTGGGGGGTTTTTCCCCCAGGGGGAGGAAGGAATCTGTGTGTGTATGTGTGTGTATGTGTTATGTATGTGTCATTATAAAACAGAATTACAGCACAGCCAAGAATAGTGAAATATTCAACATGCTGAAACTAATAAATGTTTCTTTTAATATTATTCTACTGTGGGCACTTTAAAGTTTTATTTCATCATCACTGATAGTTATGTTTAACTCTTTTATCTTTTAGCTATTTTCATTTTTTATGACTGTTCTTAGTAAAAAGCTCCTTGAAGGCAGGAATTTTAGTTTTGGCTTCCTTCCCCCTCTCCTCCCAAGAATCCAGAAAAGTATGAATGGTTATTATAAAGTGATGTGGAAATTTTAAATTATTATAGAGTTATTGCCCACAATTTAATTTGTCCAATAGGTCTTTGTTATTATAGAGGCTAAATTTTCTAGCACTTGAAGTCATTCCACATTGTACTGTGAAACTTCAAAAGAGAATAATCTCCCCACCTTTTGAGGAGTTCAAACAGAGACTAGATGACATTTTTTACTGGGATTTGGTAAAAAGACCTCATACCAGGGCAGCTAGATAATAGTGAATACTAGCTCTGGAGTCAGGAGGACTTGAGTTCAAATTCGACCTCACATACTTAACATTGTGATACCCTGTGTGATTCTGGGCAAGTCATTTAGCCTCAATTGTCTCGCAAGAAAGGAAGGAAGGAAGAGGAAAAAAAAAGAAAGGAAAAAGGAAAAGGTAAAAACATCTCATAGTTCTGGTATGAATTGAACAGGGTGACCTTTAAGATTCCTTCCAATCCTGAGTTCCACAATTCTAGAGTTCATTTTCCCCACTCAATTAGTTAAAAGTGGAAGGTAAAATGTACTTCTTTTCCTACAAAACCAAGGTTCTTAAAATTGTCGACTATGGAAGGAAGACAATTTAAGTTTGATTTTTAAAAATTTATTAAAAACCACTTATGGTAAAAAAAAAATTGTCGATACTATCAGAAATACAAATCTAGCATTTCAAGCTAAGATTTTGGTGCTCCAAATTATATAAATCCTGTGTCAATTAAATAAATAGAATTACTGATCAAATTTGATAGAGATTTCCCTGTGAACATTAAGGAAGTCATACCATGAATGGTGTACCCTTAATTGGGGAAACACTTGCTTTCATGCTTGGTTTTTGGCATCTCTTGCTCATTTCCCATACTCCCCATCCCTGCCTCTCATTAAAAATATTTTTTCATGACAAAGTCAAGATTTGATCATAACAGTAGGGAATGAGCTTCTCTTTCACCTTGATTGGAAACAACAACAACAAATTATGAAAAGATTAGCAGGAAATATCATACTATTTCTAATAGTGGAAAAATATCTTTCCACAGTGAAACATTTCATGCCAGCTGAACACAGTTATACATACTGTAGTCTAGGCTTATGAGAAATGGTTTATCTTTCTTTTGCTTAGGAAGCAAGCATGACTTCCATACTCATTCTGCTATCTAGTGGCTACTTTTGTAAAATGCATCTATTATATTATATTCCAGAGGCAAATCTAGATTCCTTTTTGCTGTTATTGTATTACCCATTTACTTATAATGTCTATCTTCCTGCTCCCTCTCTACTATTATACTTTCCCCTCTGTTATCAAACTAGTAAGTTTTGGTTTAAGCACTTAAATCAATATGACCAAAACCTCACCTTCTCTGAATTAAATAAAAGAGTAAAGGAAAGAAATGTGTGATTGGCTTAAGGAAGGTGGTTCAAGGATGCTACTCCACCTGAGTTGATTTAATAAATGAACTCAGCCCTATAAAGTTAAATGTATGACTAATAAAAATACAAGTGAACTTAGCCCATTAGCCACCAATTTAACTTTTAACAGATACTAGTAATAAAGGTTTATTCCTTACTGTGTTCTCTATTGTCACTGTTCCAAACTGTGAGTAATATAGAACTCTGAGAGCTTTCACTGGCTGTTATCCATCCTTGGAACCCTTTCCCTCCCAATTCTGTTTTCTTGCTTTCCTGACTTACTTTAAGTCTCCCAGACTTATTTCAAGTGTCAGCTAAATTTCTACCTTCTACAAGAAGCCTTTCTTATCCCTTAATTCTAGTGGCCCCCTCCATTCAATTATCCTAATTGATTGTACATACATGTATATGTATATATGTAATATATATACATTATACACATGTAATGTATATATGTATATATAATAATGTGATATATATTACATACATGAATACATATATGTTTCCTTTTAGACTTTAAGCTTTGTGAGAGCAGGATCTGTCTTTTGTCTTTCTTTGTATCTTTGTATCTCTAGTGCTCAGCTGGTACATAGTAAGAACTTAATAAATCTTATTGACTAGTTGATAATGGAGTTTGTGCTAAGTAGTTAAATAATCAACATCCTTTTTATCTGAAAAAGATCAAAGACAGGAAGAAATCACCTATTTATAGTACTTATGTGTGTGTGTGAGAAACAAATTTAGTGCCCATCAATTGGAAAATAGTTGAAAATCTGTGATGATGGAAGTATCTTGGCAGTTCAATGGCCAGAATGCTGGACTTGGAGTCAGGAAGACTTGATTTAAAATCCTACATCAGACATTTACTTGGCTGCAAATCAATTAATCTGTCTTATCTTAAAGTGCTACAGAATGCTAGCTTCTATTATGATAGGACGGCTAAGTGGTTCAGTGTTGGAATCCTAGGCCTGGAATCAGGAAGACTTATCTAAGTTCAAATCTGACCTCAGACATTACTAGGCTGTGTGATCATGGACAAGTCACTTAACTCTGTTTGCCTAAGTTTCTTTATCTGTAAAATGAGCCAGAAAAGACTATTTCAGTATCTCTACCAAGAAAACACCAAATGGGGTCACAAAGAAGAAGATAAAACTGAAATGACTGAATACCCTATTATTGTGCCATAAGAAATTATAACTGTGAGAAATTCAGAGAAACCTGGGGAAAATTGAAACAAACTGTGAAGTAAATAGAATCAGGAAAACAATGTACATAATAAATACAATAATATAAACAAAAAGAATTCTAAAATGAATCGCAATATTATATTGCTGAAATGACCAATCTTGGCTCTGGCAAAGAAATGAGTAAATGGACCTCCCTTATTTCAATGGAAAGGTAGGATCTCTAGGTGCATAATGTCGCATATATTATAAAGCAAGTTCACTATATTGGTTAATTTTGCACACCTGAATTTCTTATAATGGAAGGCTCACAGAGTGTGTGGAGAGGGAGGAAGCATATCTAGGAAAATTGTGACGTAAAAACTGAAGATATTAAAGGAAGGCTAGAAGGAAGAGATGAAGGAAGAAAACAGACTTCTCTGAAGTTTTTGGTGCTCATAATTTAAGAGTCATAGGTATCAACAGAGTGTCCATAGATTATCCTACAGAGAGGCTAGAGGGCTAATGGAAGTACTTGCACGAAGGTACAGATAGTCCAAGCTCTATAATCACTTTTATTAGGATTAATGATAGCTATTACTCTTCTTTGACTTGAAAACTGGGCTTGCAATTTAGGAATTACCTGGGACTACTCTTCCAGTTCTCTGGTTCATTTGGTGACTGACCTTAATAGTGAGCAAAGTTTACAGGTCAAATGTGCTGCCAAAACCATGGCTGATACCTTGAGGCTAAATGAAGCATGATTGCCCATGCTTTCCTCTTCATTTCCTAGAAACTTAGCTTCAAAGAATAATTGGTGATTTAATCAGCTTGGTTTGGAGAAGAAGGGAAGTTCATTAAGACATGCATCAAACTGTGAAGCCCACAAGGAGAATACATGAGCCCACCAACTTTTCATAAAAAGCATAAATAGATCAGTCTTGATCCTTGACCTGCACATAATTGAAGGAACAACCTAATATAAAACAATACTATGCAGTAATATGCATTAGCACAAACCCATAAACTCAGGATTCTAATACAGTCAATAGACAGACTAAAGAGGGAATATAAAAGCCAGGTGAGAATGTTAAGTTAAATGGGAAATTTGACCAATAGTATGAGTATTGTGGTTCTTAAGGTTATTACTCTCTGAGATTATGTTTGTATCATTTTTAAGGTGTTGATGAATATTGGTGAAGGCAGATAAAACATCCTTAGCTCACAAAAGTCTTTGTTACTTAGTGCTTTTTTTTTTTTTCTTATTCTGATAGAATGTAAAACTCTTGAAGGAGGGCACTATCATTTTCATCTTGGTTGCTGTCTGTCTTTCTCAAAGAGGACTATGACATCCCAGAGATGAAGCCATGATATGCATGTGAACTGAATTTAAATGAGGGAGGGATGTGCAAGATCACCTGCCTCACATTCTCCTCCAGAACCAATTGGGTCCAGTGGTCAGATAGATATGAAAAAAAAAGTCTAAGTAGTATGATCAATAACAATAATATCACACATTCTATAGATAATTTTCACACTAAAGCTCTTTGTAAGTTTATTTGCATGAAAAAGACAAATCAAATGACTCTCCCATTTGACTATTTTTTTCTTTTGAAAGAAAAAAATCTCACACAGCAGACCTTGAACCATTATATATGTGATCTTTTCCCTCACTATCCTTGCAACACTCATTAGCTATTTTAAATTACAAAAAATTGGCAAATTGGAAATGGAGTCGTCAAGTGAAATTGCCCTAAGTCTAACTTTTATTAGGAATTAGTCACCAGCTGTGAATTCCCTAGGAGCAAAGAGCTATAAATTCCAGAGCTTTGTATTTGAGCTGATGTCATCTTCCTTCTTGAAACCAAGATACTTTTCTTTCAAGGAGGCCATTGAATGCTCCAGCTTTACCCTCTTAAAGGAATGATATAAAAGATCTTTTTTTTGCAAAACAAACAAAATACCTTTTTGTGGTCTATTTTTGTTTTTAAAATTTATTTTACATGATATTTAGTAGGTGGTTAGTAAGAACAAAGTGAAAATGAGTATGTTGAAATCATTTTACACAGTAAATTCCCTTATCTAGCAGTATTCTGTTATTCCATCGTGCCCTGCCTTATTACCATTAACCCTGTTCTTTATCTCATAGTGACCCCCATTTTTCATTCCTGAGTTATTTCCTAAACCAACATCCCTACCCTAGTTATTATCTTCTTTTCCCTTTCTTGACTCCTTGGCAAACCAGTTCACTCCAACACCATCTCATACTCTCAAATCCTTTATCACTTTTGTTGATCTCAACTTGCCAAACACCAACTCTGGGTTACTCTCACCATCTGCCTCCATTGCTCCTAATCATATACTGCTAAATGGAAACATAAAACTGCTAACTGGATCCACCAGAAATTTGTTATCTAAACTCAACAAGTTTAGGAGGCTTCAACAAGGCCCTCTCTGCAACAAGTCAATTATCCTTATTTCTGTGTAAAGTGAACTGATCTTTATGGTCCACTGCCAGACTGTCATGCCAGAAGGTGAGAAATGTCTTTTGAGCTTTGCCAGGAAGGATACAAACAACGTCTAGGCAGAAGGAAAATCCACCAGCATTGGGGCTGTCTTTCTCTTCTACCCTTGCCTCTTCCCTTCAAAATTTCCCTGGTCCTAGGCCAGCTTAGAACCCATTTGCAGGTCATCCCAAATCCCACCTGTGGTGACCAGAAGAACTCACTTGCCCCTTAGATGCCTTCCACTCTTCCCTCTCTTCTTGACCCAGGCTGCTTAACTTCTCATAGGACTTTGAGAGTCAAGATCTTCATTCCTTCCTATCAGACAAAAAATCATAAGTTCTTATTCCTGCCTTCTAAGATCTTCTCATTCCTACTATCTGCTCAACATCTCTTTTCTGCAGTCCTCCCAGCATGATCATCTGACCCACTCATAATCCAAGGACCTGTGCCCTTTGCCAGGTACTCTACCATTGATTCTTTAGGACATGTTGGTCTTTCCATGTGCTCTGCAGTTTAGCTTTCTTTTTTGTGTGTTGTCTCCCAGTTAGAGCATCAGCTCCTGGAGAGCAGGAACTACCACACTTTTTCTGTGCTGTTCCTAATGCTTAGTACATGACAAACAGTGGATACTTTTTCATTTATCCATTCATATGTACAATCAGAGGTGCAGGAGTCCTTCCAAGTCTTTCTCTAAGACAGGTGTTTTATCTTCTTGAAGGGAAGATAATTCAGTCTCAGCATAGATTTCTGATGGGCAGAAAATGAGCATTACAGCTCTAGTAGAGAATGAAAAAGATGAAAACTTTATAGTATATCAAAGGGTCTATTCAGATGTTTGATAGGTAGCCAAATTCAGGTTACTGTAACAAAGCTCTTGGCACAGTGACTGGCACATAGTAGGCACTATAGAAATGATTAACTGACCATTGTCAGATGTATAGAAAGTGTAGAAATATAGATAATTGAAGTACCTCGAAAATATTATCCAGTATGTCTAGCATTGATTGTATTGTCAGGTAGTCTGAAAGTGCCCTAGATTGTTATGGTCAATGTGGAGAAAGATTATGTCTCCGTACTTCTTCTATGCCTCCATATCTGAAATATAAATCTGACTGCAAGTAGCTCCTTTTCCCAAATGACATAGTTCTTTTCTCTAAGGCTTAACTCAAATTTTACAATTTAACAAATATTTTATTAGGATCTATTACATATAGGATTCGGTGTTAAGGCACTAAGGCTAGAAAAGTTAAAAATATCAGATATACTTTTAAGGAGCTCATTCTGCTAGGGGCATGGAAATCTGAAATATGAAAGGGGACTGTGTGGCCTATGTCAAGATGGATTTCTTTGGCACTGATTAATGTGCTGATTTCCACAATAAATTCTGTGGGTTTTAGCACTCTAAAATAGAGGTTGAAGGGAATAATTTCTTTAGATTATTAAATGCACCTCTGCCTTGAGTGGTCACTTGAAAGTATTTCAGCATATTGATGAAAGTTGCTATCAAGGCAGAAAATGTGGGGATAAAGCAATATTAGTTACTTATATAGCCAAAGACTCTATCTTTTGGAGGCAGAAATGTCCCACTGAGGTATACTTTCACTCTGTCAGAAGCTACACAAATCCTGCACTGGTCTATTATAAATTCTCCATCTCCTTCTTGTTAATTTGGCATTTTTCACATTTAATTCATTAGCTGTGTCGGTCTCGTTGCTAGAGGATAATTTAGAAGAAAATTCATCACAATAGGCAGGATCCTGACTATAGATGAGGTTATTGCTAAGATAAAGACTTCTTGGGTCTAGCAGATCTCAAAAGGCCAAATTCATGAACTTCTAAAAGATCGTGAGACATTGTGCAACCCAAATGGTAGCCCATTATTTATACATGCTATATGAGTTCTGGAAGCCTGTCATCCATCATTACCCATTCACATATGGACCAGATTGTATGACCCCCAAATTCACTCAACTTTACTGCCAATCTGGATTACATGATCATGCTAGCATGGAGTTTGGTATGTTCAGTCTGTCTTATACCCCATTCAGTGGGTTTTATTTGTTGCTGAAAGTTCCAGAAGGACCTCATTATAGTTTAACAGTCCTTTATTTTAACATTGTGTCATTTTTACCAAGACAGTTACATATGGAGTTGGAATAGTTTTATAGCAAAATTGGAACTGTGTTTGTTCCAGTGTTCAAGTGTATGATCCGACATAGGTTTTAAGTGTGTATTTTGTCTTCCCTGCCAGGCAGTTTGGTAGAATGGAAAGATCTACAATTTTAGAACCCAAGGACCCAAGTTCAGATTCTAGTTCTAGCTATACATCGAGCTACAAATTTAAACAAGAACTCAACCTTTCTAAACTCATGTCTTGTGTGATGCAATGTGCTAGGATCAGTAAAACAAAGCTAAGAATAAAATTTGATTTCTGCTCTTATAGAACTTAGAGTTTAGTGCAGAAATATGTTACTTGTGCAGATAATTCTAATATAAAATTAATCTAAACATCCAGAATGAGGGACCATATTGCCACTTTATTTTATTTCCCCATTTTTAGACTGCAGGATTCTGTGCGTGAATGGCAGGTGCTGAATTGTATTGAATTAAGGGTAGTCAAAAAGCCTCATATTATATAGACTATTTCTTACAAGGTGAAGATTTAAAGGAGTTACTGAAATAGTCGGGATCATGCTTTCCCAAGTAATCAAGATCAAACATTAGTCCTGCTCAGCTTCAATAAGTGTATTGCTTTGTATGGGAATATTTATAAACCTACCATTAGAGATGTCCTGTAGCACATCTATCCTCTGTATTGACATTTTCCTGACTCTTACCTGCCATACAAATGTCAGGTCACTCAGGATAAAATGAAGAGCGGTATCAGAAACAACATGTAATCCACCTGGGTCATGCATTGGAGCTCCTAGAAAGCCCATGGGAAGGGCTCTGTAGATGATCTCTAGCAAGTAATCAACTCTCCACATTTTGAAGTGCATTTAATTAGGAAATGGGAATTTGCCTAAATTGATTATTACTAACAAGAGCAAGCTTTTTGTGTGTGTGTGTTTTTTTAAATGATCTCTCTTTTCCAATTCATTGTGTTAATGACAGCATACAAAGCAAGTTACTTCCCCTTTTTACTTCGCAGATTCATATATAAGAGCAAGGCTTGCCAGTCTTCCAAGCTCAGTCCCTCCCCCCAACCCACAATAGAATAAGAAACTTGAAAAATGAATCAAAAGCAAACCCTGCCAAATATATTTCCCATGTGCAAGAACTATGGCTTCGTTGGGTCTGCCATTGCATAGGCAAAAATGCAGAGACTGCCTCTTTTGTCAGTTCGGAGATAAAATCCTATTCTTTGTAATCCCTGAAGAAACAAATCAAATAAACTCTGCCTGAGCTAACCATTTTCAATCCATCAAAGCAATCAAATTCTGTTTACCTGAATCAGAATGATTTCTAAAATGTTATTAAAAAGTAAAATGGAGTTTAACTATTCCAAAAAACTGAAAATGATGTGCAAACAGAAAAGGGATAAGATTTCAGTAATTATGTAGACATAAAGTCGGTGCCATCATTTGTCCCACAATATATTGTAGCTATGGCACATATAGATAAAGGAGCCCTTTGTCTAACATTACTGCTGCAAGTGATGCAGAAACATAATTAATGTAAGAAGTCTTCAAAGGGGAAGAACATTCATTTAGTTAGTTTTATTGCTCTTTCAAGCAAACAGAGATTTTATAATTTAATAAACAAATTAACTGATTATGTTTCACCCAAAATATTTGTATATCACACATTACTATCATCTCCAAAATCATGATCCCATTCTGACCAAAGCCCTTCAGTTACTATTCACAGGGCTAATTATTATATTTGGCAAGTGTTTGGTTGGCAGGTTATTTTGAAGCCAAGAATTTTGCTTCAGTGTGCCTTTGCAAACACCTGCAACAAAAAACCCTTCATCTGTGTCATTTAAAGTCCAGATACCATATTATTAGAGCTGTTTAGAGGCACCTTGAAAGAAGCTATTATTTTGGCCCTGCTCCTCTGTCACAATTCTTGAACTGTTCTGTAGGAGGAAAGATGTAGTTCTTAAGCAGATGGCATGTTTTATCACCCCCTCAAAATTGCTTCTTCTGTTCAGTCAAGAATCATTCAGTTTACTTCAGTTACCTATCGCTGCAATGTATTATAACAGTGACGTTCACCACACTGCTGCTGATGGATCTGTCAGCATTTCCATTATAAACCTCCATTATCAGGTAGAGAAAAGCCAGCTGTAAAAATTCATCCTGGAATAAAACTTGACATCCCGGCAAACGGCAAAAAAAAAAAAAAAAAAAAAAAAAGTTTCGACCTGGGCTGCATTCTTTCAGCAATTCAAAACATGAAATTGTCATAGCGTGTTTTCAGTTACAAGAATACAAGTCAATAAAGGCACAAAAGTGTAGTCACTTAAGAGGATTTTCTGGGATCTGTAGTCAAAGATATTTTTATCATGGGCACAAATATAGTTGGTGCTCCTGGCCAAGGCATCTAAAAATGATCTAAAACAAAAGTGTTACTCACGGACATCGCACGGTGAAGTTGAAAAAGATTTTCCACTCTGCAAGCCCTTTGTTTCTCCATTTTCAATACTGTAAAGAGAATGATACTAACAGTGTTGTGGTGTAAATTACCTGTGGGAGGAGGATTGGGTTATTTCTTTCCCAATGAAAATTTGAAAAGAACTTCTTAGCACAACTCTTAAGAAAGGAAGCTGCAGGACATCAATTGTCTGGCATTCATTTGTTCATTCAACAAAAATGTGTTGTATACCTACTACTTGTATAATTTTCTCAATCATCCTCCTTCTTGTTCTGTCTGAAGCATTTGACATTGTCAATCACTCTCTCCTTCCACTTGCTCTCTTCTCTCTAGGTTTTTGTGACCTACTTTTTTGTTTTTAACCTCCTCATCCTTCTTTGCTGGAGCATCATCCACATCACACCCAAGGTGCACCACAGGACTATCCTGGGCTTTCTTTTCTCTGTATATATTCTCTCACTTGATAAATTCAGCAACTTCCATGGGTTTAATCATCATCTTTGTGCACATGACTGATATATACATATATACACATATGTCTATATAATTTATACATATATGCATGCACATACATATACACATATGTGTTATATACATATATATTACACACACATACAAATACGTGTGTGCATTCCTACTCCTGAATTCCAGTATCCCATTAGTAATATCCAACATAGCGGGAAAGATGAGTTGAGACTGCATTGTATGTTCATTGGGACTATTTGTGTCCCACCTATGGCACAGCATCCCAAGCTTATATTGGTCTGATTAGCCACACTCGGACGCTAACATAGTGATGTCACTTTGGTCCATCCAACCAAGAGTTTTAGAATTTTATCCTAGAAACAATAAGAAGCTACTATATCACCTACTTTTCCATTTTGATTAAATATGATTTCTCTCACGTACTATCAAAGTAAATTGACCTTCTTACTATTCTTCATCCATGACCCACCATACCTGGAATCCACTCTCTCCTCATTGCTACTCTAAGAATCCTAGCTTCCTTCTGAAGGAAACCTTTTCCATTCCTTTCATCAGGCAAAATTACCATGTATTCCTGTGGCATGTAAGGATACATGTTCACATTCTTCAGGAAAATTTGTAATCATGGCCTCTGCTTCTCTCACTCCCCTCGAAATCTCTTTGCAGTCAAGCTGCATCAATAAACCGAATTGTTCTCCAGATCTAAGGATCTTTTCTTAATCCTTAAGCCTTTTGACTTCTCAGTAGCCTTTGACCCCATTAATCATACAATTCTCTGTAATACTGCCTTTTGTCTCTGCTTTTATGCCATTACTTTTTCCTGACTTCTCTCCTGCCTTTCTGATTACTCCTCAGTCTTCTCTGAATCTTCACCTGAGTCACAACTGCAAACCATGGGTATCCCTCAACGCCCTGACTTGGGCTCTCTACTTTTCTCCCTTTGCATTATTCCACTTGGTAATTTTCTCAGTTGCCATGGATTCAATCATTCATTCTATGCTGAGGGTTATATGTGTGTGTGACTAAGTAAGTGATCGTCCAAATGTCCATATCTAACTATGACATTCTCCTATTCAGTAAGGATTCCCCATAACCTATAACAGAGACTATTTTTCCTTTCTTTATATCATCAGGATATAGCACGGTGCTTGGAAAAAAAAATAAGCACCTAGTAAAAATTTGATGATTTGACTTTTCTTTAACACTGTTTTCCCTCATAGGATGTTATTGTTGTCTGTCCCTCATTTTTTAAGAGGACCAATTATATCATGGGCTGATGTCTTGAAGTGTATATGAACCACATTTATGTAAGGTAGAATTGCTCCCATTGTCAGCCTCAGTCTCTCTTCCAGAGTTATCAAAGTAGAGAGGCAGAATAACAGTCAGAATGGCTGGTGATGGCCAGGATGGAGTGGATGACGGACCTTGGCAATATCTAGCCAAGTTCCAGTGCTCCAGAGCCCCTGCTTCAACTCTCTCTGTGACCACTGGAACAAATCATTCCAATTTGCGCACTCTGCGAGGGAAAGTCTTCTCATGCTTGGGACAGACATTGCCCTAACTCATTGACACATTTGAGATCTGTAAGTTGCCCTCAGTCTGGTTTAACCACTGGTATGGTTTTACCAGTGTGCACCAATGGGCATGCTACATACAACTTCTTGCAGTCACAGATGAAAACTGGGTGGAAAATTGATGCCAAAGTTGCATGAGCATCCTGACAGGGCCTCTGCAAGCCCTCACACTAGAGATATTACTCCTCCTGGAATATCCCTTACATCCCCTGATAGAATGTAACAAAATGAAAAAGAAAGTCTTCCTTGAGGAGTTTAGATTCTGACAGAATGTAAGCAACTTCAGGAGGAGGGATTTTATTTTTATCTTTGTTATCTGAACACTTTTTGTCTGCTTCATAGGAGCTGTTTAATAAATATTTGTTGACTGGTTAGTTTACAGTATTGCTCCAGTTCATTTATAAAGATGTAAAACCCAAGGTCCCTAACCTTGGGAAACTTGCTATATAGTTGGGAAGATGAAACCTATCAAAAATTAAATGAGAATTTGGTATATAAAAGAATTGTTGTAATTAAGTACCCAATGACTCTTATATGTAATTAATGTTCCAAGTTCACATGTGTGAGAGATGTCTTTTAGCTAAGTCTTCTCTAGAAGTACCTCTCTAGAGGTAAATATTGAGCTGACCTTGAAGTATGGATAGGAAATGTATACATAGAGAAAATGGAGGAAGACCTTCATAATTGAAGCAGAGAAATATGAACAAGAATGTAGAGGGAAGTATGTATATAGTACATTTGGGAACAGACAACATATGTTGACTAACCAGAAGGTGGAGTGAGGGTCCTGGAAAGTGAGACATCAAAGATGAAGAGCTTTTAGAGGAATCAGAGAATTATAAAGGTAGGAAACTCATGAACCAATTTTGGAGAGAAAATTTTGAGTGTGGTTTAAATGTTGTCTAAACAGAGATTTCTGATGTTTGCCCAGCGAGGAAGTCCAAGTTCTAGGTGCTTATTATTTTCGTGTGGAATAAGATGAGGGTTTCACCTGTGGCCATACTTTCAGGACTTAGGAAAGATAATGAATCAAATGGAAAGACTGAGGCTAAGCAAATAAGAGGAAAAACACTGAATCTGGAATAAGCTTGAGTCAAGTCAAATTTCTTACCAGAAAGAGTAAGCCAAGGAATCAGAAAGAATCAATAAGATAATGATTAACAAGCAGAGTTAGATGCCTGGGAAGTGGTAAATCTACAGCAATAGTCAGATAATCTAATCTGCAGATGAGCAAGGTAAAATATAACAGTGGAATCTCTCTGTTAAATGTGGCAATTTAATGGGCATTTTCAGGTTGGTTCTGACCTTAGTCCCTGAATTTCTGAAGGATTTAGATGGCATTTTCAGATGTGTCACCATAAACATTATTCTGATTAATGAGGCAAAGGAATATTTTCAGGCCAGATTGAGGGAGGGGGAAATCTCGTCATACTCTAGGGACATATCCTGCACACACACACACACCACACACACACACACACACACACACACACACACACACACACCAGATTCATCCTTCCCCCTTCCCAGCCAGTGATATAGATAAGCTGAATTTTAGCCAAGTACAAGACAGTCAAGTGGAAGTATCAATAGATAGTTGAGAAATGCACATCTAGAGTTAAAGAGAACTCAGGTCTGCAGATATGAATTTGAAAATCATCTGCAAAGTGGGTAGGAATCACCTAAATGTTTGGGGGCATAAATAATCTCTGTATGAACTTTTCTTGGCTGAATTGTGATGCTTCCCAAAACATATGTATATGTGAATAATAACAATAGCTGACATTTATATTGCACTCTAAGGTTTGCCAAGTGCTCTACTTATTTCATCTCATTTGGTCTGTGGATTGTGTTAACCTTTAAAAATGTATAAATTGTGATTTCTAAAGGTTTTCATTTTTTCATAGATTCTTACATTAAGTTATATTCTCTAGTAGCTGGGGTATGAACATGGAGAAATGACAGATTTTACTTAAAATTCTCTTTTGTTTTCCTCTTCCTCATCAACAAATATTTATTAAGTAAACACAAGAGTGTATAATGTAGGTTTTTGAACAAGGGAATTCATTCATTCAGTATTCATTATTCACAGCTATAGATGAGACATTGTGCTAGATGCTAAGGGAGATGCAAATTTGAAAAAAAGATGTAGTCCCTTGCCAAAAGGACTTATAATCTATATTATTCTATACTGCAGTTATGTTCAAAATACACAGAATTTTACTATCATTGAAAAAAGGAATCTATATTCTACTGAGAAAATTGGGGATACAATGTTAGAATACAAGAAAAATTGAGTGGGGAGAAAGAAGTTAACAACTAGGGAGTATCAGAGAACGTTTCACAGGAGAAATTGGTATGGGAATCATACCTCAAAGAAAGTCTAAGGTTATGAGAGATGGAGATGGCAAAGAAATATGGAGGATGGATTCATCAGATGTATAGAGAAGTAAGAGATGGTCAGGGGTGGGAATGAGTATTGTAGTAGGATTGAAATAAAAAATATATAAAATGGGAGTGGTATAGAAAGGAAGACAGGAGCCAGATTGTACAGGGCAGGACTTAAAAATAAGGTAGGTAATAGGGAATCATTAAAGCTTTGGGAAAAGGGAGAAGTGGTAGGATCAGGACTGTATTATGGAAGAATGTTTTGGTCCCTATGTGAAGGATGGATAAAATAAAGGATAGAATGGAAGGAGGGAGATCCATTAGGAACCTATTAAATAATCCAGGTAATAAATAATGGGGACCTAAACTCTGGCAAAGGTAGAGAGAAGGGGATAGACGAAAGGAATGTTAAAGAGAGAGTAACATGAGATGAATTACTAGAGGGATAAAAAAGAGGATAAGATTAGAGTTCTGATATAAGGATAGGATTTGGCATTAGCAAGGTGAAAAACTAGCCATCTTTTCCTCCAAGACAAGAGTACAAGATGATAGAATGAGTGAAGATGTGTAAGAGTTTTGAGAAAAGAGGAAGCTCCCATATCCTTTCTTTTCTCTTTTTAAAATTTCTTTCCTATTATTATTGATATCATCTTCATTTTAAAATAAATCCCTCTCCTCCTTCTACACATAAAGCTATCACTTGTAACAAAGAATGAAAAATAAAGAGGAAAAAAGCAGTTCAACTATCAACTAATATTTCATGGTATACAACAAAGAGGTAAACACATTATTCAATTTTTTGAAGAAACATTTTTTTCTCATCTCGTCCTCAAGCCTAATCTTAGTCATTGTAATTAAGATAACATTTGATTATTTTTGTTATTCTTTACATTTCCTTTGTAGTAATTTTATATAATTTGCCTGATTCTCTTTATTCCTGTTTGGGTAAATTCATATAACTCTACCCATCCTAGCCTAAATTTTCTGACTGATTAGAATTTTAGGGCATCTGCTGAAAAGAAATTGTGGTGGGACAGGCTTTGGGGACTTAGAGAAAAAGAGAAGAAGGTTGACAATAGCAACTGAGAGGAAAAAGATTCAGTCAATTATCACTGTAAAAGATAGTGTGGGCAAGCCTATCCTCCTTCTATTTAAAAGGTATCCAGTAGCAAATAAAGAGGAACCCATCTTTTTTCATCTTTCTTAAATGATTATGCTTTTGGAGAATAAATAAGTGGCTTTTTCCAAACTTGAACTAGATCATATAATAAGAAAGTCCCCTAGCCTTAATTATTTTTCAAACAAGAATTCTTTATATCTATTCCCCAGCTTCATGCAAATTACTCTAGCACATACTTTGAGAAAACAGTGTGAAGGGTTTAAAAAGCAGGTTCTGGAAACGTTAAAGACAGAATCAGATTTCATGAAAAAATGAGATTCCAGATCAAATCAGATGAAATCTTGAGGTGTATGGAATTGGTTTACCACCAACCAAATGTGACCTCTCCTAGTTCTGAGGTCTCCAAATGCTTGAAAAGCACTGAAAAGCCTCTTCAACATCAAATAGCAACATAAGAGCATTTGCTGATGATTTAAGCCTAGGCGAATCAGAAACATCTGGATTAAATTATGCTCAAATTCTACATAATCTGAACAATTAAGGTGAATGTGGGGGAAGGGAGGAAGCATTTGGTAAAATATGCTTTGGGGTTTAATCAAGGTCTGGAGTGTTTGGAGATCAGTTTGAGCAGCTGATGAACATAAAGGAAGCCAGGATGGCTCACACTATATTTTGAGGTAGAGAGTGTGAGAGAACCTCTTTCCAGGGTATGTCATGTGTTATGTGTTATGTGTTATGTGTTTTTCCCCGTCTTTCATTTTCAAAGAGGACCAATGACATCACAGGTGATGTCTTGACTTGCCTGTGAATTAGATTTAATGAGACAGAGATGACCCCTCAAGGAGGCTGTTCTTCCAATTTCTCAGTGGGCAAATAAATTGTCTAGTTGGGCATTTGAAGCACAACTTAAACCTCAAGCTAATTTCGGTGGCCATGGGGATGGATAAAAATAAAGGAATGTAGAATTTTTGTCAAAGTTAATCTCATAAAGATAGGAATTCTTAAGATGTTTGTGTCATGGACCTAGAACAATGTGTTTAAATAATTAAAGGAAATACTAAAATTCAGTTAGCAGTTGATGGGGGGAAACAAAAAATGTATCTTTTTGCCCTTCAAAGTTCATAAACCTCGAAAACTTTGTCCATGGATATGTGTGTATGTATATGTATATATGTGTGTGTCTAAGGACCCAAATTAAGAACTCTTAAGAGAGGAGTTAGGTGAATCTCAACACCATGCAGTAGATAGAAAATCAGGCTCAAAATCAGGAAGCTCTGCCTTCAAGATCTATCTCTTACATATATTGGCTGTGTGATTATGGACACTTAATCTCTCAGTAGTCTAGGCAACTCTCAAGAAGCAAACAAAAAGGTGAAAACTGCAGACTTGTTGCAGATCTTCAGTAAAAAGGAAATTCTTCACTAGGAATTCCCTTCCTCCATGAAATCACAACCCTTCTCCTTACCTCTTTTGTTCTTTTTTGTTGTTCAATTGTATCCAGAGCTCCATGATCTCATTTTGAGGTTTTCTTATTGAAGATATTGGAATGACTCACAATTTTCTTCTCCAACTTATTTTTCAGATAAGGACACTGAGGCAAGCAGAGTGAAATGCCTTGCCCAGGGTTACACAGCTAGTAAATGTCTGAAGAGATGATTCTTCCTGATTCCAGACCCTCCACTGGCCCATTTATATGTCCTGGTTATTGTCTCTTCTACTGAAATGTGAATTCCTTGTGAATTCAGATTACTCCTTTTTTTATACTGGCATCCACATAGTTGACTAGGTGTTTAATTGATACTTATTGATTGATTGATTGATTCATCCCCGATCATTGGGACACCCACTGCCATAATGTGGATGTGGGATCATTTATGTGGATGTGGATCATTTATACTTGTGTATACCACAACACTTCCTACTTCTGCCCTTTTTTGAAAGGGCATGGATGAATCCTTTATTTTAACTGACAAATCAAAGAGAACCAGTGCTAAGACTGCAATCGTTTTATCCTCATTATACCAAGGAATTTCAGCCCAGATGGCACACACCTCTAATCATTACATGCTGATCACAGACCCTGTATGTTACCTGCGATCAGCCCTGAAACATAAAAGGTGGAGAACTGACCCAGATTTCCAGACAGACTGTCAGGAAGAATTTCCCTTCTCTCGGGGAGGGAGGAGGATTAGGTCCAGTGTCAAGTAAATCCCCCACCCTTCCCCAGTGAAACACATTTCTATGGTTAGAGTAGCTTTCTGAAACGAGACCCGTCTAGCTTACTTATTTTATAGCAATTACATTTAGGAGATGTGGAGGGATCCTTTTCATGGGTTGTTTGCATTCCTAATTTCCATGATTACATGAAGTCTTCCCCCAGAAAATGCCCTCTATGAATAACTAAATTCCTCTCAGGTGTCACCCCACTACCATCGTCCACCCCCTCACTAACTAGACATCCTCTGGCTTCCCCCCTTTCCTCCCCGCTCCCTTCCAGCACACAAAGTCCCAGCCCAAAACAAACCACCCTCAGGACTTTCATTTGGCAATGGATCATATAACTTCTAAAGCTCAATTTCCTCTCTTCCTCTGAGCTATGTCACCTCAACCACACTGATCAATATTAAGCAGTGTAACCCTCCCAACAGCCTGAAATCATCTCTCTCTCTCACCCACACACTCACATTCTCTCTCACACACATACACACAAAAAACTCAGCACATTAAAGAAAGCTGTTAAGCTAATCTGGGGCATCTAAATGGGCAATATATGTTGAGTCCATGCTCCATTGATCATAATTATTGCAGTGCCCTTTATCAAGTAACCATCTTAAACCATTATTTAGAGATCATTTTGCTTTCCATTACTGTTGCTATATTGCAGAATTCGCTGGGAATTGAACGCCTTGTGATAGAGAGGTGTGTGGTGGTATTAGGTTGGAATCAGCTCCAGTCACCCAACAGTGTTTCCAAACTGAGTGACTTAGTGTCTCACAGTCAGTGAACTTTGGAAGAGCCAGTGAGTTAACTTTATGGCTAAGAAACAAATCATCTGAGCTGTGGTTGATTTCCGACCCAAGCTTGGCAAACAATGGTACCTTTATTCTTATGCAGCCATAATCCCTAATAAGTCCCTCAGTGTGCAAAGACTCTGACTCCCACTGGGCCCTTTGTAGATGAAGTGCAGCCCCTGAAAAGTGTCTGTGTGAAAAGGCATCTAGCATGTTCATTCACTCAGTCATTTATTTATCCACTGCTATATATGAGGCACTGTACCAGGACTGAGAGAATGAAAAGCACCAAGGAGGGATAGAGAACTGGATTTGGAATCAAGGGAGACATGGATTCAAATCTCTATTCTGATATGCAGAATAAAACAACTTGGGTAGATAGATCATTTTGCCTTTGTCGGCCTTTTTCCTTATATGTAAAATGAGGATATTCCCTTTAGTACCTGAAAAGGTGTGAAGATTATTTAGTATAATGTTTATAGGACAGCAATTTTTGCTTTCACAACACAATACTTGTTAAAAATATTAAGGACCCCTTCCCCACATAAGAACTTTGGTTTATGTCAAATATGTATTGATATTTAGTGAATTAGAAATTAAAATGTCTTAGTATTAAGAAAATCGGCTTAACCTCACAGATTCCCAGAAAAGGTCTCGGATTCCTTGGACCACACTTTGATAACCACTAATGTCAAGCACTTTGCACATCTTAAAGTCAAAATGATGTCAGTGTATCTGTAGTCTCATTGATGTGGACACTCTTTTCCCATTGGTGCAAAAACCAGCCCTTCCATGCCTTCCCTTTCCCTAGCACTTTTGTCTCATGAAACATTCCCTGTAGGTCCATCTACCATCTCAGGATCCTACCTTGTGTCCTCTTTTTATTGTGTGGGTACTAATTCAGCATCTGGTCCACCCATCTGTATTTCCTTGATCTCTCTGAATATAATTTCCTTCCTTTTCTGAACATACATCTGTTAAATAAAATCTTTATACCAATTCTTGTGCATAACATCATCAGTAACTTCTTATAATCTAATTAAACCCACCACAAGTCTGTTGCCTGTTTTATGACCCACAATTTTAATTTGGGGGAAATTACAGAATTTCATTATATCCAACCATATACAATAGCATCACCAGAAGAATACTAGTGGTAAAATAATTTTTTTTTGTTTCAGGGAGAAGCTTGAGATCATTTAAAGTACTATACAATTTTCCAAATGAAGTCCAGATTGTAATGATGATGATGATGTTATTGATGATAATGAAAGTGATGATAAACGTTTTGCAATATTATTTCATTTTATCTTCACAATACTCCTAGCATGTTGATGCTATGAGTATTACCATTTCATAATTGAGGAAACTAAGATAAACAGAGATACTAAGTGACTTGCCCATACCTACAAAGTGTCCGAGTCCCAGTCTGAACAGAGATTTTTTTGTCTAGCTCTAACACTCTATCCACTGTACCACCCAGGTGCATCTTCCTCAGCCCTCTTCAGTTCTAGACTCAGCTTATTACCTATTTTCCATGTTTATTTGAGATCTGTGTGTGGTCGGACCAGCTCAATGGGCTGTCTCAATGGGTTGTCACTTATAAATCATAGATTGGATAACGGGCATTCTTCATTAGGTAGTATGGTATGGTGGCAAGGGTGTTGACCTTTGAGTCAATGTCCCTGAGTTTGAATCCCATCTCAGATATATAAGCTGCATGACTCTGAATAAGTCATTAAAAGTTTTAATGCTCTAGTTCCTCCATCTATAAAAATAGTATAATACTTATTCTTTATAAATTTGTGGAAGAAAGCACTTTAAAAAAATTTAAGGTATCATACTGTTGTGAGCTGTTATTATTACATAAGACAGGTAGATTGCACAGTGACTAAAACACTGGGCCTAGAATCTGGAAAATCTAAATTCAAATCAATTCTCAGACACTTACTAGCTGTATAACCCTGGGCAAGTCACTTTACCTTGCCTCAGTTCCCTTCTCTTTAAAATGAGCTGGAGGAGTAAATGGCAAACCCCTTCATTATTTCTGCCAAGAAGATCACAAAGACTTGGACAAAATGAAATGACTGAATAATAACAAAGAATTTATTATGATTTTCTTTTCTCTTTTTACATGGTGGATTATTAGACTCAACTCTTTTGAATGATTATGGATTTCATTTAGGCAGCTCTATAACTCTATGCTATGGATTCAGTACAATGGCATCTACAAATATGAATAAGGGACAGCATATTACAATGGAAAAGACTTCTAGACTTAGAAGATACAGGTTTAAATCTTGCCTTTGGGATTTGCCACTGGTGGGACCTTGAGCAAGCAACTTTATTACTTTTCTTCAATTACAAAATGATTTGGAGGGAAGAAGGGAGAGCAGGATGGGAAGTGAGTGGATTAGATGGCCTTAATGATCCTTTCTTCTTCTAAATCTGTGATTCTTAATGTGTGAAGCTCTTTATGAACCTTAAACAGATTTTGAATAATACATGGAATCTTTCTTTCATTTATATTCCAGAGTGGATATTCTCCATGAAAATGGCAAAAATCTTGGGCAAGAATAATAATAAATAACAACAACCATAACAATTGCAACAACAACTATATACATGTCTGTTAATGTTTGCAAAGAGCTTTACTAATATTATCTCATTTTATCTTTACAATATCCCCTGGAAATAAGCTCTATGATTATTCCCATTTTACAGATGAGAAAACTGAGATAGAGATTAAATGATGTCTGCAAGGTCAAATAATAAGTGGCTGAGGCCTGATTTGAATTAAAATCTTCATGATTCCAAGTCCAGAGCTATACCCCAAATCATGCAACTTCCTGTATATACATTGCTTTATATTAATAATCAAAGGATAATCTGTTATTCTTATTATTGTGCTTATCAAGGAATCATGTATAATTTAAACATATGCATGGGAGATGCCTTTAAAGATTTTTATAGCCACAAAGACAATAAGCACAGTAAGATCTTAATATTTTCTTCATCTTTTTGACAATTGAGTGATTGCAAATTTTGTCTACTCTGAAATACCTGTTGTAAAAGTTTTCTTTTGATGTTTTCTTCAAAAATTCCCCATATATATTAAATAAATAAAATAGTGTATATATACATATATATATATACATATATATATTACAATGAAATTCTTAAAAATTTTGTAGTGGTAAGACAATGGTCATGGGATTAAGGATGTCCTGTTGGCTATCATTTTTACAATAGTAACATCATCCATTATTATTTCTAGTTGTTGGTATCTTTCCATCTTTATAATATATGGAAACCCAGTCCTTCAATATCTTCAAAAGTATGGTGTTTTCACTATAGATTTTGTAATATATTTGGCCTAGATCAGTTATGCTTCCTTGGCATTTTTTCTTTTATGTTATTTCTGATTCCTCAATTATCTCTCTAGGGACTGTGATGCCTACAATCCATCACCACCTTTACCAAAAACTAACAAAACTCTACTCATATGTTTAAGATACTAGGAAGTAAACTCATAAAGAATGAACCATAATCTTATATCTCTGACATTAGGACTTAAGGCACACAAAGAGAATATAATTAAAATAAAGAGAAATTAAAAGTATAAGTAAAAAGTAAAGAATTTAAAAAAAAAAAACACCCCACTCCCTGTAGAATAAACAGCCTTATGCTCATCAGGAATGACAACCATGAAGACTTCTCACTGAGGACCACTTTTCTAAGCACCTAGGTGCCTTCTTTGCAAAGAAAAGGTGGTCTAATTTTTGAAAGTCAGATACTAGAGTCAGATATTTTACAATATCTTGACTTTCACCATGAACTACTTATCACACTGTTCCTTTTATTTCATGGAAGAAAAAAAAAACAACATCCTGCACGAAATTATAAAAATTATAGATATGAATCTAGGAAAAAATTGAAAACTCAGAATAAAAAAAACCTTGACCATAGCCTAGTCATAGTGATCTTGAGTAACAGTAAAATTCTGTCATTAGTCCCTGATTTCAGAGACACTAGAATATCTGTCCCTATTAATCTCAAAAGTTACTATTTTTCTGGATATGAGACTGATACCTCCAACTTGGATGTAATGGCTCTCTTGTCTGTAACCCAGAATGTTTAGCAGTGGCCCAGGGAGAATTCTTATTCTTATTGATATAGAAACGATTTTTATGTATCTGAATCTTGTATACCTCAAAATTTTTCTCAGTTATTCATCCTTTAAATTATTAGGTAAGCTAGGACCAGGACAAGGATTCATTAATGAGTCATGTCTGATCAAAATAGCAATCATAATAACAATAACAATAATAGTTCTCTTATCTGGAAGTCACTTACTAACAAATCTTCACTATGTAGAGCATAACCAAGGATGCAGAAGGTAGCAAAGATTGCTTCTGAGAAACTAAAAGAATATCAATTCACAATATTCACGATACTAAATTCATTCCTTTGACTTAGAAGAGATCATCTCAGGGCATCACTTAAAATCAGTTTATTCTTATGTATTCTCTAGTTACCAAGAATATCTAACATAAGAGGTGTGTGTGTGTGTGTGTGTGTGTGTGTGTGTGTGTGTGTGGTGTGTGTGTGTGTGGTCCTTCTATATATTGATTGAATGTCCAAACGGGTTTAAATGTGACTTTCAGATAAATATCTCTACAACCCTATCCTTCCCTCTCTAAGAGAGACTTTGATTCCTGCATAGAGAGAGGTAGGAGATTGGATCCAAGAGTTTGGATACTCTGCTTTCCTCAGAGAGGTGAGAGTGGCAGACTTGTGCCAGATTTTTTTCTCTGCCCCCTAAATATTGCTAGTCTAGGGGAAATGATTTCATTCTTTGATTCAAGACTCTTTCCCCTGGTCACTATCCCTTTAAGAGCCAAGTGGCCCAAACTTATATATGAAGGCTGGACTCCTTCCCACTAAATGTTAGTTACACAAAAAATCATCACAAATAATGAATAGCAAATAAATTCATTTATCTAAGGAGATAGCTTAAAAAATAAAAAAGTAAACAGATTAGAAATACTAGTAATATACAGAATAAATAAATTCTCTTTATTGACTATAAATCACTTAAAGTGGATAGCCCAGAGAGTTCTCATCATGTCCAAAATTGAATTCATTATGTCCCCACCTCTCACCAAATCTACTCCTTTTCCAAATTTCCCTTTTGAGCACCATTATCCTATCAGTGTCCTAAGTTTATCATTTTGGCTTTGTCTTTGATTCTTCCCTTTTCTTCACTCCATGCATCCAGTCAATTGCCAAATCTTGACAGTTCTACTTTTTACATCATCTCCTTCATCAAACCCCTTCTGGCCACTCACACAACTACCACCTTCATTCAGACCTTCATAACTTTTCACAAAATTATTGTTATTATAGTTAATAATTGTCTTGCTTCAAGAATCTCCCACTTTTGCAAATTCTTTTCACAGTTGATACTTATTTTTCCTTAAGCACAAATCTGACACATACTTAAGAAAAGTATGTCACTACTTATTGCCGCTAGGTTAAAACACAAACTCCTTAGTTTAACTATGAAAGTCCTTTACAATATAGCCTCATTGGCTATTGCTCCTCCCCTCATACTCTGTGGTCAAGTTAATATACATTAATATATTTGAATTAATTATCTCCAATCCCTGGAAAGCACTCCCTCCTGACTGTATCCACACAAAATCCTTCTTTTCCTTCAAGAAGCATCTCAAGCATTACTTCTATTTAATTTTTTTTTATTTTAACTCCTGGAACCTCCCTTTCAAAGTCCTTTTAAAAATACTTTGTTATTTGCGTATATTTTTCATCTTTGTATATATATATATATAATATATATATATATATATATCTTATAAATGTCCCTATTGTTTCCCTTGTTACAATATAATTTCCTTGAGATTATTTTTTCTTTTTTACTTGTCCCCAATATTTAGCATAACATCTGACACATAGTAGGCGTGTAATAAAATACTTATTTGATTGATACTGAAATTCTTTTTCTGTCCCCAGCATTTAGCATAATATCTGACACATAGTAAGTGTGCAATAAATACTGTTTGATAATGAAAATAATTCTTACAAGCTTAGCTAGTTGGTTTCAAAGCCCCTCATACTAAAAGCAGTAAATCAGAAGAGGAAAGACAAAAGTCTGATAAAGGCAGAGTACTGATAATGTAAATAAGTCATAATTGATAGCATGGCAGGCAATGAGGAGGACAGGAAAAATGATAGAAAGCATTAAATAAAAAACCAAAAATCCCAGGAGTCTGGGGACCATTTAGCACAGGGGCAATCAGTCCTATGTACTTCATTAGTCCTGAAGACATCTCTGTATTATATTTCAGTACAATAATTAATTATGTTCATTATCCTAAATTAATCAAAAAAGGTTATATAATGTTTATACTATGTTTAAAGACTCAAGGAGATGTGTTATACATCTCAGATTTCCATGGAAATTAATAAAATGAAAATTCATTTATATGGAAGAGTTTGAAATTAAGTCAATTCTTGACTCCAAATTCATCATCCTATGTGTTCATAGAACTTCCTAACTGCCTACATTAAATCATGGCCCTTTTCTGAGAAAAAACATACACATGTATCTACATACACATAAGCTTATATGTGTATATGCATATACATATGTGTGTATATGTGTATTTACACATACATATAATACATATTTTAACATTTGTAATGTTCAACTAATTTTTAGAGTATTTTATGCATCAGCCAAGCTCCTACTTGTCAGAGTGTAAAATTGTGAATAGGTCATATTACATAAAGTACATTGTAAAGCATTTTTTTTTCACAGCTTGGTCAAATATTTCTTAAGGGCTTAGTGTTGGATATAATTGTACAGCTTCTTTGTTCTAGCAGAAAAAGAAAGTTGAAAATGCTGGAGTGAAAAGAAGAATGATTATATCCAGGGATTTGAGTGAATTGCCTACCTAAGGTCATTCACGTTCTATTCATAAACTTAAGTGTGGAAATAAAAATACATTAGTTTTGTTTTCCTTGGCTATCTTTAGGCTCTTGAAAGCATGCCAAGCAGTCATCTGTATTGGCCAGTGTGAAACTGGAATAAATTCAGTGTTGGAAATACCTGATGTTAAAATGTATTTTAGAAACCATTTGCAGTTAACTTGAATATTTATGGAATCTGGTGGTTACATATAACCTTCCTGATCTCCTGAGATATTTAAGCACACTAACCAACAGGCACTGTGCTAAGTTCTGGGGATGTGAATGCAGGCAAATATGATGGCTCTCTACTCCCTAGAAGTTTATATCTTAAGGGGGGAAAACCAAACACAACGAGGAGAATTGGGAAGAGGAAGGAGAGCTTGTATAAGAATGTACACAAAGGGGCAAGGATGCTGATGAGCAAAAAGGGGTAAAGTCAGGAAAGTGAGGGGATCTGAGAGTGACAGGAGCATTCTGGGGTTCCTCAAGTAAAAGAAATCCGGACCAGGGACTCATGGATTACGTTATTAGATGGAAAGCTTCTATACCATACGTAACACTTTGTACCTCTCATATGCTCATCATAGTTGGTTCTGCATTATAATGCAGTATTATGTAATTATTATGCAGTTGTCGTCTGTTCAAATTATTTGCCCTTACTTCTTGAAGGCAGAGATCAAATCTCAATAATCTTTCTCTCTTCCACAGTATTTAGCATAGTAGGTGGAAGAGTAGGTATTTTTAGGATCTTAGTTTAAGAGCCAGAAAGGAACATAAAAGTCTTTCAGTTCACTGCATTTATGATAAAGAAGAGGAAACTGGGCTCCAGAGAGATTACAAATTGCCCCATTTTGAGTTACAGATAGCAAATGACAGAGCCATGATTTGAATCCAGATTCTCTATTTCCAGTGATCTTTTTATTAATCATGCTATCTTTGAAAACAAAGTCTGATTGATTCCTTTTGGCTATTTGACATCATAATCATTTTCTATTTGCTATTTTCCCCACCCCTTGGTAACCTCTCTTGAAATTAAGATAAACAGTTAAGTCAATAAATTATTTATTAGTCATCTACCATGTACCAGGCACTGGGGATAATAAGAAAGTCAACAATAACAAAAATCAATAACAAAAGCAAGCACTAGATTCTGCTTTCAAAGAGCTCACCATCTAATGGGCGAGACAACATACAAACAACAATGTACAAACAAGATACAGACAGGATAAAGCAACGATAAACATAAAGGAAGATACTTAAATTAGGGAGGACAAGAAAAGGCTTCTTGCAGAATGTTGACAGTAGGTGCCACAATGGATGGGATTCAAATCTAGTCTCAAATATTTATTGACTGTGTCACCCTGGGCAAGTCACTTAATCCAGTTTGCTTCATCTATAAAAGAAGCTGGAGAAGAAAACAGCAAACCACTTCAGTGTCTTTGCTAAGAAAACCCCAATGAAGTCATGAAGAGTCAGGACATGACTGAAAATGACTGAACACAGAATGTGGGACCTTAGATTTGAAGAAATCCAGGGAAGCCAGGAAGTAAAGATGAAGAGGTGAAAAGTTCCAGACATGGAGGTTGGCCAGTGATGACCCATGGATCAGATGGGAGTTGAAATATCGTGTTTGAAGGACAGGAAATATACCAATATCACTGGTTCACAAAGCATGTGGAAGAAAGTAAAATGTAAGAATACTGGAAAGATAGGAAAGAATCAAATAATGAAAGATTTTAAAAACTAAAGAAGTTTTTATATTTGATCCTGGAGGTGATAGGGAGCCCTTGTATTTTACTGAGTAGCAAATGATATGGTTACAACCATCTGTGCTTTCAGAAGAACAACAAAGATAATAACCATATTGGATAGTTTGCATCTGTAGGAGGTAACATTTCTACCATGAGAAGGAAGGTTCATTTAATTTGCTGTCTTCTAGGACCAGAATTGATCATTACAATTGAGGTTAATCTACCTCTTTTAGAGTTGCTTTCCTATATGTTCTTATAGTCAAGTACACGGTTCTTTGACTTCTGTTTTCATGATACTATGTCATTCATACAAGTTTCTTTTTTTTTTCTGGGATTCCTCATTTTAATCATGTTCGCAATACAATGAATGGCTTTCTATATTCCTATATCCAACTATTCCTATATCAACTGTCCACTGGCTCAGCATTTTTGTTTTCAGTTTTTTTTCTATTCCCCAAATTGCTTTTCTGAATGTATTAGTATATTTGGGATCTTTCTTTCAGGCATAGGCTTAGTTTGGGGACTGCTAGATCAAATGATATGGATAGTTTAGTTACTTTTATTTAGTAGGAATTTAATAAATGGTTAACACCAGTTTCTTGAAATTAAAACAACTTTCAGATTTTATCTCACACATCAAATTGACAAAGACAACAAAATATGGAAATAGTAAATATTGGAAGGTATATAGGAAAACAGGCACACTAATGAATTGTTGATGGTGCTATGAACTGGCCCAACTGTTCTAAAAGACTATTTGGAATTATGCCCAAACAGTCACTATACTTTTGTCCAAATAAATTGTGTTCTTTGAATAAGTAACAATGAATATGAAGAATTCAGAGAATCTTAGGACATCTGTATGAAGTGAGACAGAGCAATGGAAGCAAAAACAAAAAAACAATACACACAATAAAATAAAGGAAAATGACCTTGAAAAGATTTAAGAACTCTGGTCAATGGAATGATCATATGACTTCAGAGGGCTGGAAATAAAGAATATCCCCCTTTTCTGTTGGAGATGGTAGAATGTAAAAGTGGTAAGAATGCATATACTATCATAGACAGTGTTTTGGTTTGTTTGACTTAATTATGCTTTCTTATAAGTGAATAGTTATCTGTTAATGGGGGAATGGGCCATTGAGGAGTCTCAACAATATTTAAAAAATTAACTTTTAAAGTTCCTGTTGAATCAATGAGTATAGTAAAACAACATCTGGATATTGGTGGATAAAGTGATATAAAGGCATTGGGGTCTCTTGGAAGATAGTTGATAGAAGAATTAGTAGATGACATAGATTTATGGTGTCTACCTTATGGGCAGACACCAACATAAGGAACATTTCTAAAATCTTACTGGCTTCTTAAATTCTTGAAGTGCTTGAACCTATGGTATTCTTTTGTTAAAGCAGTAATTTTGTGTGGTGGAAGGTGTACTTGAAGCCAAAAGCCCTAGTTCTAGTCTCAGCTCAAATATCTACTAGCCAAGTGTTATCAGGTAAATCACTTAAAACAGAATATAGAATTTGTCATCTAACTTGTGAAATGGGGGTGGGGGGAGGGAACCACTTCCGTAACTTTCCTTATTGTAAGGAAAATTCTTTGAAAACCATTGTGTTATATGAAAGTCAATTATTAATACCATGTCAACCAACACAGTTTTTAAAGAATACTGAAATTCACAGATTTCTTGTATCCCTACATGTGATCCTTAATACTTAATGATCTAGGGAAAAAAATTATTTTTCATGTATATACTTTGTTTCACGTAATTCAAGATTTCTCCTATCAGGAGTAAATTAGTTTACAGCTTAGTTTTTAGAGACAAAGTATAAACAAAGAACTTATAATAAAAAACATTGTATATTAAGTGGCAAAATAGAGGGTAGATGTTCTAAGTATTCAGAGGAAGGAGAGCTCATCATTGGTTAGAGAATTATAGGCTCACAGAACTAAGAGATTTTAAACATAATGGATTCAAATCCATTCATTTCAAAGATGAAAGAATTGGATCAAGAGAGGAGGAAATGACTTATCCATTATTATTATGGATGGTAAATAACTTATTTAGGATTCAAAGTTAGCTCCTCCCATTCAAAACATAATGGCCTTTCACTACATCCTACAAGGATTGTCAGGAAAGACTTCATTCATGAAAGAGATGGAACCATGTCTAAGCTTTGAGGCATCTGAAGGATGAAGAAGATGGTATTCATTGTCTTGGAAAGGCCCCCTACTATAATCCTTTCAGCACAATTCATGGTCCTTCAGGTAAAGTCTAACAATCCATAAGCATTCTTCCCTCCCTATGATTCTCTCTTTTTTGTGTATGCTTTTATAGCTTTGTCTCTCTGTGTATGCCTCCTTATCTAGTGAATGGCTATATTTGCTTTGTTCTCTGCTTCCCTGCATGTCTCATGAATAACAAAATTATAGAAACAGACTAAACATGTTAGCAATAATTAACATAAGCAGTGAAACTTTGTTGTTGACTGTCTCACAGATATCATCCCTTCAACTTTTCTCCTTTCTCTCTTCTGTCTAGCTCAAACATTCATAGTTGAGAGACAATATGCAAAATAGATATCTCTTTTGAAAGAAATTCACTGAAAAATAACAAAATTTGAATGGCAATTTGCTATTCACAATTAGCTTAAAGCTATATAATAATAATAATAATAACAGTTACAATAGTAATAATGACTAATATTTATATATCATTTATGATGTTCCTGGACAGGTAGATAATGCAATGGATAGAACATCAGACTTAGAGGCAGGTAGACCTGGGTTTAGATATTCCTTGGCAAATCACTTAACCTTGTTTGCTTCCATTTTCCCATCTGTAAAATGAGCCGGAGAAAGAAATGGCAAACAACTTCAGTATCTTTGCCAAGAAAACCCAAATGGGATCATGAAGACTCAGACCCAACTGAAATGACTCAACAACTACTATATTCCAAACACTGTGCTATGCACATAATTATTACCTCATTTAATTCTCACAGGTATACTTTTATAAGATTTTTAAAACTGCTTTACAAATGTTACTTCATTCCATCTTCACAAGAGCTCTGAAAATTAGGTACTATTGCTATCCTTATTTTACAGATGAGGAAATCGAGTTAAATAGAAGTTAAATGACTTGCCCAGGATCATACAACTAGTAAATGCCTGAAGCAGGATTACAGTTTCAGTCCAGCCATCTGTCCACTACACCATATAGTTGATTTTTTATTAGCTCAGCGTTTCTTTTAGTGATTTCCAAAAGGTAGAAGTATAATAGACAGGTAAATGGATAAATGGATGGATAGATAGATGGATATGGGTTATTTCCCCACAAATCTGAGAACTTAATTTAGTGTCCTCAAAAATGATTTGCTACTGAATCAGCAAAGAAAATCTATAACTAACTTCTAGAGATAGTGAGACACCACTATGATCTTGTTATCATTTATGAGAACAAAAAATAGGTGAAGACATGATATGAGAATAATGTTCATGGAAAATACTTAAGAATTACAAAAAATATATCAAAACAGAAAAAATTTTTAGATAAGGATAGCTTATTAAAGGTGAAATATAAAACACAATCAATTCAGTTCTTTCACGCCCACTTGATCCATATATCGGAAATTGGGATCCTTAATGAACTAGGAGAAAGGAACCTCTTTTTTAAAGAATCAACTCATGCTCTAACTCACCCCTTTCTCATACAAGCACTTGCAAAAGCAAAAGAGGGAAAAATTTCTCCAACTCAGATATTTCCAATAATTTTGGAAAATATATTGGGACTACCCTTGGGCATTCAGGGCAGAGGAGGTATTTTTTTTTGAATAACTTTTTATTGATAGAACCCATGCCAGGTTAATTTTTTTACAGCATTATCCCTTGCATTCACTTCTGCTCTGATTTTTCCCCTCCCTCCCTTCACCCCATCCCCCAGATGGAAAGCAGTCCTTTACATGTTGAATAGGTTACAGTATATCCTAGATACAATATATGTGTGCAGAACCGAACAGTTTTCTTGTTGCACAGGGAGAATTGGATTCAGAAGGTATAAATAACCCAGGAAGAAAAACAAAAATGCAAGCAGTTTATATTCTTTTCCCAGTGTTCTTTCTTTGGGTGTAGCTGCTTCTGTCCATCCTTGATCAATTGAAACTGAATTAACTCTCTTTATTGAAGAGATCCACTTCCATCAGAATACATCCTCAAACAGTATCATTGTTGAATTGTATAATAATCTCCTGGTTCTGCTCATTTCACTTAGCATCAGTTCATGTAAGTCTCACCAGTCCTCTCTGTATTCATCCTGCTGGTCATTCCTTACAGAACAATAATATTCCATAACGTTCATATACCATAATTTATTCAACCATTCTCCAATTGATGGGCATCCTTTCATTTTCCAGCTTCTAGCCACTACAAACAGGGCTGCCACAAACATTTTGGCACAAACAGGTCCGTTTCCCTTCTTTAGTATTTCTTTGGGATATAAGCCCAGTAGAAACACTGCTGGATCAAAGGGTATGCACAGTTTGATAACTTTTTGAGCATAGTTCCAAATTGCTCTCCAGAATGGCTGGATGTATCCACAATTCCACCAACAATGTGTCCCTGTTTTCCCACATTCCCTCCAACATTCTGCATTATCTTTCCCTGTCATTCTAGCCAATCTGACAGGTGTGTAGTGGTATCTCAGAGTTGTCTTAATTTGCATTTCTCTGATTAATAATGATTTGGAGCATATTTTCATATGTCTATAAATAGTTTCAATTTCTTCATCTGAGAATTGTCTGTTCATATCCTTTGACCATTTATCAATTGGAGAATGGTTTGATTTCTTATAAATTAGAGTCAATTCTCTATACATTTTGGAAATGAGGCCTTTATCAGAACTTTTGACTGTAAAAATGTTTTCCCAATTTATTGTTTCCCTTCTAATCTTGTCTGCATTTGTTTTGTTTGTACAAAAACTTTTCAATTTCATATAATCAAAATTTTCTATTTTGTGGTCAATAGTGATCTCTAGTTCTTCTTTGGTCATAAATGCAGAGGAGGTATTTATTGGAGCTGAAAATACTTGTGCCTCTGCCAAACAAGACTTTTGAAAAATCAGTATTCAAAATAGATATTGGAACATGATAAAGAATGAAGATAATAAGACTTAGAGCTTTTTTAGAGTCAAAGAAACTGAGGCCCAGAAATGAGAAGGATTTGCAGACTCCTCTGATTTTAGATCCAGTGGGCATCCTACCATATGACAAAAGGGTATTTTCTTTTCTCCTAGTTTTTATTGAATCCTACAGTCTCTGAGCTAACTGGAACCTTAATGATCCTCTTGTCTAAGCTTACATATTTACAATGTGACTAACTCAAGGCACAGTGGCAAAGTTGGAACTAGAATTCAAGTGACCAAGCATTTATTAAACATCTATTATGCTCAAGATAGGATATTGGATGCTGAGGATACAAAATTAATAGCAAAACAGTTCCTGCTTTCAAGAGACTTATGGTCTACTGATGGGATACAACATATTCAAAAATAAGTAGATATAAGGTAATTTGAGGAGAAAGGAAGAAGGAAGGGAAGAAGTGAGAAAAGAAGGGAAGGAAAGATAGAGGGAGAGAGTGAACCCTAGGAAAATGTGGGGCATGAGGGGAAAGGAAGTGTGTAGACAGAGGTTCACAGAGAAAATAGCATCATAACTCCTTAGATAACAATTTTCAGAGGTAAAGTGGAAAAGTAAATGCATTCCAGACATAATAGAGAAATTATACAGATACAAAAAGTCAAGAGATGGAATGCAAAATTTGAAGAACAGGTAACATAAAATGAAGGAGTAATGTGAAATAATGATAATAATAATATAGCTGCCATTTATATAGCACTTTAAGATTTTCAAACTATTTTCTATATATCATCTCATTTGGTCCTCATATAATCCTGTGAGGTATTATATGTATTATTATCATCATTTTAAAAATAAGAAAACTATAAATAAGAAAGGTTAAATTAATCATCTTTGGCATATAACTAGTAAGACAGAGTGTGAACCCAAGATTTTCAGGACCCTGAATCCAGCATCTTTTATATCTTAACAAGTAGATTAAAGAGATCTTTGAATGCCATGATGAGAAGTTATATTTAAGTACATAGTTATATGTACTTTTTTGTTTGTTTGTTTGGATTTTGTGAGAATTGGAGATTGAAACTGGGAAGGAGGAGAGATTACTGTTTTGAGAGACACAAGGAAAATTCAAATGTTTCAAGAGACACTTCTAATAGAATCAAAATAAGCCCTACAATCTACTACTATTGAAAAGTTCTTAAGGTTGAATATGGCCGATAGGAATCCAGAGTTTCAGGATGAGACATAAGTTGCAAAAAGAATGGGACAGATTCCGACCTGTGTGTAAGAAGTTGAAAAAGTTTTAAAAAACTGACAATTTGAACTTAGTGTCCAATGGCTCTTGAGCCATAAAATAGATAGATCCGTGTCTGACGTTATGTAAATGGATTAAAGTGTTATGTAGTTTTAAAGATAAGGATGTAAATCTTTCATTAGGTGAGAAGGAAGGAGCAAAGAAAATGAAGGCTAGAAAGAAGTTGGTCTTGGAAGAATAATGACCTCCAAACAATAAAAAAAAAAAAAAAAACCCTCAAAGAGTCAAGTTTGACCCATTCTACAAAAACTCTTACAAAGAGCACTGTTCCTAGTAACCAGTTATGAAAGATTAATGACTCTTCTTCAGAAAGGGTAATTGGTTGATTTATTACTAATTCATGATCTAGAGCAGAGCTACTCATCTGATTTAACTAATAAGAATATGTGGACACATGAGGGTCAGAGGGAAAATTAGATATTGTTTTTTAAAGTTATAGGGAGTCTGCCCACCCTGAAAACACTATCCAATATTTCAATGACATCCATAAAAAATAAATGCCAATAGCATTTGTCTCATCTGACTATCTGGGAATCTGTATAAACTGTATTTTCTCTTAAATGTCATCTTTAAATAAGATGGGATATCCTTATGTAGTATTATTATGTAAATATCGATTTTTTTCTCAAAAATGTATATCCATTTGGAATTAGAGTCAGAGACCTGAGTTTGAATTCTATATCTGCTATTTATTACCTTTATAACCTTAGAAAAATAATTTCATCTCTCTATTTCTCAATTTCCTCCCCATAAAATGAGGTCTCTTCCATCTCTAACTCTATGAAAACCTAGCAGATCCAGCAACCCCACTGTTATCCACTCCTCCAACTGTCTTTCCCCCACCAAAATAAAAACCAACCCAACTTATGTATACACATAGAGATATACAAGCATGCACACAGCACACAGACAAACACATATACATACAAAAACAGAGCATATATCAGGTTTATAATAGTCAGTTTTTCTTTGAATTTTTGTAGACTTTTATATGCATGTTAATTGTAGCAGTAGACTAGCTATAATATGGTAATATCATATAGTCTGTTTTATAAATTGATCCATCAATAGCAGCAGATAATTGAAATACCTTGCAAGTGAGAAGGAGGCTTGAGAAGAAAGGAAGCATGATAAGATAATTGGTCAAGTGTTGATAATTAAATAATATTTATTATTTTAATGGTTCTTTGATGTCACTAAGGGAATAGTTTCTCCATCAAAACATATTCATGCTTTCTTATCCTATTTCTTATCTATGCTTTTCCATATATCCTCCACAGAGGGTTCTTGTAACATGCTGAAGAACTATCTCTAAGTCTTTTTAATGGACACATTAGAGCTCTCAGATAGCGCACTTGTTATTCCTATTCTCTCTTGGCAGTGTAAGTTACTACTAGTGTGATTTGGGGCAAATCATTCTCTCTGAGCCTCTGTTTTCTTATTTGTGAAATGAAGACATTTGACTACCTGATCTTTAAGAGTCCTTCAAGCATAAAATCCTTTATTCTTTACAGTAGTCTTTGCTAATTATACATTTCTTCAATGATACCCTTTGTATTACTTCTACATAGGTAATAATTAGATGTTGTGACCTACTTGAGAATACTATCTTTTTGAGGGGGATGATATATAACCATATCTACTAGTTTTTTTAATGCTTCAGAATTTACAAAACAACATTCTCACAATTATATTAGACAGTTAAAATATCATTATGCCTATTTCTTCAAATAAACAAACTATTGAAAGTTTGAAGAGAAGATGCAAGTTTCACACTGGAAAAGGTCAACCAAGCAGTAGATAGACAGATTCTATGTATTCATAGAGCTGAACTGTGATAAAAGGAGAAAATTTAGCTAAATGTGGTAGTTGGAAGTGTTTAGTTTAGCAGAAAATTCTCTCTTTCCTTTTTGCTACCTTTTACCCCATTTTTATGATGTGAAACATCTTCATTTTGTCCCTCACCAGGAGCAGACTGAGTCCTTTGAACTCACTTAAAAAATAATACAAAGAAAAAATTATTTGAAACTGTTATATCTGAGAGAAATATCTCCCTGTCCTATCCTGACATTTACTGAATGATCTATGTATGACAAGTTTTTTAACTTTTCTAGGACTCAGTTTCTTCCTTTGAAAAATGAAAAACTTACCCAGCTAGTCTCCTAAGACTTCTTTCTATTTGTCTCAGAAAGCTTGCTAAACAACAAAGTGACAGGGTAAGGGATCTAGGAGGTCAGTACAACAGATAGAAACAGAGTGTCTATGGTAACCAGCTAGCTATTGGGTGGCTCCACACTTTCTCATTCTCATTTCTGCTCCTGGCATGGGAAGTCTGTTCTAGATTTTATTTTTTAAGTTTATTTATTTTTAATACACATTGCTTCATGAACCATGTTGGGGAAGAAAAATTAGAGTAAAAGGGAAAAACCATGGGAGAGGGAAAAAAAAACAGAAAAAAGAAATTAACATAGCATTTACATTCAATCTCTATTGTTCTTTTTCTGGATGCAGATAGCATTCTCTGCCCAAAATCTATTGAGATTGCTTTGTATCACTGAACCACTGACAAGAATAAGTCTTTCCTAATTGATCGTCGCACCTTTTTGCTGTTATTGTCTACAATGCATTCCTGATTCTGCTTGTTTTGCTCAGCATCAGTTTGTATAAATCTTTCCCGGCCTTTCTAAAATCAGTCTGCTCATCATTTTTATAGAACAATAATATTCCATTATCTTCATATAACACAACTTGTTCAGCCATTCCCCAATTAATGGGCATCTACTCATTTTCCAATTCTTTGCTATCACAAAAAGAGCTGCTACAAACATTTTTTGCATTTCCTTCTTTATGATTTCCTTGGCATACAGAACTAGTAGTGGCTCTGCTGGATTAAAGAGTATGCACAGTTTGCCCTATATTTTAAAAGATTGAAGAAAATTAGGAGCTATCAATTCATTTACTTGATTAGGTTCACTTAGTTGATGCTTGGTAGAATGCACTCAATGCCAGAGTGGCAATCAAGCATCATGTTCTAGAGCTGCAACTATCTACTTACTCTTTATGTTCACATGGGAATATCCTGGCTTAGACCTTTCCTCTATTGTCAGATGAACCAAATTGAACTAAATTATCTCTAAGGTCCCTTTCATATTTATAGTCCTCTGATTCTACAAATGCATCTTATTTGCATTCATCAAGTAATAATTACATCCTCTCCCCAAAAAGTGCTTAAACCAACAGGATCAGATTGCTTAGGAAGAGCAATAGAACAGATATGTCTATCCAAATTATTAATGAGACGACAACTGAACCAAAACAACTCTACCTGGAACCACAACTAAAAAATTTTGTATCCAGCATAAATGGCATAAAATGCACCCTCAACTCAGTTTGTGTGTTATGATGTGCATGTGTGTGCATGTGAGAGATGGAGAGGCAGAAAGAGATAGAGAGAGAGAGAAAGAGAGAGAGAGACAGAGAGAGACAGAGAAACACAGAGAGAGACAGAGAAACAGAAACAGAAAGAGACAGAGAAAAGGGGGAAAAGGGAATTAGTAGGGTAAAGAAGAGAGAGGCAGAGAAGAGGAAGAGGTACAAAAAGAAGCAAAAAGTGCACCTAAGACTGGTACAATGTGAGGCTGAGAGTAGGGGAAAAGGGAATCTAGCCAGGGAGAAGCTCACCTGCAATGGTGCAGAGAGTTGATAAAATCCTGTTTATTTAATTATTCTTAATATATATTATGCTGCTGAAGGACTAAAAGTGCTATCAACACTTCCTCTAAGTTTTGGCATCTAGGGGCAAAGCAATTCTCCTTCCCCTTTCCCCCAATTATGGTTCTTCCCTGCCTCCTCCCTAATACTTGAAATACCTTTAACAGGATGCAACGTCTGTCATTTCACAGGCATTTGAAGTCTCATGTCATTTGACTCTGGGCTAAGCATCAACAAGTTATAGTCTAATTTCAGCCCCTAAAGTTTGGGGGCAAGTCATTTCACCACCTGTACTCCATGCATTATGAATTCTTTGGGAGATATTTTATTTTTAAGGGTCTTGTAAAAAAGAAAGGAAAGTATGTATAATAAGTTGATCAAAATCAGAGTAGTGTTTATATCAGCTACACTCACTCATCTCTACTCCAGAAATGTTCTTTTTCAATTAGTTGACTAAAAAAAGACTTCTTAAAGTTAAAAATCATGTAGCTAATTGATAATTGAACATAATTTAGTTCTCATTCTGATTCCTTATCAAGATTCCTTAAAGTAAAGTAAAACCTCACAGAATAATCATTTTCCAACAAGATGAGGGCAATAGGGAAAGTCAAGGAAAAACATTGTCAATGATCCAAGATAATTCCCAAGATTTCATGATGAAAGATACTATCCACCTCCAGAGAGAAAACTGATAAGTGCTGTGTGTACATTGAAATATATATTTTTTACTTTATTTTTGTTGTACTGTGTGTTTGTGTTTTATTTTGCACATGGCTAATATGGGCATATGTTTTTCATGACTTTACATGTATAATCAACATCATATTTTTTGCCTTCTCAAGATATAGGGGAAAGGAAGGAAGGAGGAAGAAAATTTGGAACTCAAAGTTTCTAAAAAAGAATGTTAAAAAAATTTAATGTGATTGGGAAATATTTAACAAAAAAAATTAAAATACTATTTTTTAAAGAAAGGAATACCTTGTCAACAAGACTAAAATATCTGAAAACCTAAGGCTTTCATTTACACTGGCATCAGATTCTAACTGAATGGTGTATTTTGCCATCCTCACATTAAACTAGCATTGAAATCTGGACATAGATGAGAAAATGGCAGCCCTTTCAAATAACACTTGGAGCATTTGTTGCTGCTTTCAAAATTACTAAATTTCAGAGTTGGAAATAACATTATCAACCATCACCTTTAACTCATATATGCATAAGAATCCCTTCTAATAATAATATCCCAATTTGTGTTATATTTATAGTTTACAAATTATTACCCCAATTTTGAAGCTGAAAAAACAGACCCAGAGGAATCAAATGACTTCCCAGAAGTAGTCTAGTGAATTTTGAGGATTCCCCCAATTAGTAAGGGGTGGAGCCTTGTGATTCCATCTTTAATGCTCCTTCAAAAACACCAAATTACCTTACAAGTGTTGGGAACACCAGCCATAGATTAGATCTAGATAGAAAGCACTGTAACAATCATGTCAATGAAACTACCATTAGAGGCAATTAGATGATGTGTTTTGGAATGTTATTCTCTGTACATTTCTGTGGTATTTAGAAGCCTCTGGCATTTCCATGACCTTTTATGAGGCATAAGCGGGTGAATAGCTCATTTATTTCATGATTATCCCATTGTGTACAAGAAAAAAATGCTAGACCCTAAGCAGATGTCCCAATCTGAGGCACATATCTCATTTCAGAACCTATTGAAGGGATGCTAATTTCCACAATTTGCATGAGAGCTCAGGTGCTATCATTGCTATCACCGTATCCATGTCAGCTCAATTTTCAGAGCAGCTGTAGCTCAAACATTGACCCTCTGCCTATTACAGTAGTGTAATGAAGCACAATGGACTCATAATGATTCTGCATTACCCCAGATCAAGTAACATATAACTACTCTCTGTTATCACAGTGAGATGCTGGTTCTTGTTCACATGGGAACAGGAAGGAATCACTGGATATGATACAGATTTAAGGGTGTTGTTATCAAAAATGAGTTGGCAAATCTAGAAATGTAGAATGCCAGGTCTAAGACCTTATCTTACGCCACTCTATACATGTCTCACAATTGATATGTACAATTTTCTCTGAAAAATTATTTTTGTGTAACCTAATGAAAAGTTACATACAAAACCCATCTGTATATTGAGAGTGATATTTCAGAGGGCAAGCTATCTAATAACTAAATTTCAATCAACTTGTTTCTTATTGCCATTGGAATGTCTCAGTTGTTTCAGAACAGAGCATCATTTCTTTTCCATGGAACCATAAATTTCGGCTACTCTGGAATGGGCTTTTAAAATCCCCTTTGTGCATGACTGTGAAAGTGATTAGCAGTCAGAGCACAACACAGTCAAAACTTATTTTTAAATGTGCGATATCCTCCAAAGAACAAACTAAGCTAGAGTAATCTACTAAGCATACATTTCAGAAACACTGAATGGATTAAAATTTTTAACTACTTCTAACTCATAATTTAGGGAAATTCCTCAGCTTTGTTTGTTCCTAAAACATAGAAGCAGTTCTGGTTATCTCTTTACTGGGGAGCCTATACCCAGGGAAGGCAAAGGGAAGGAAGTAAAGATAAAGGGAGTAAGTAAAGAAGGCAATGGGGCAATATAAGGAGTAGTAAACCGGGAACCAAAAGATCTGGGGTAAGTGCTAGCTCTAAGACTTAACCTAGATCTTTTAATTTCTATTATACTGCATTTAGTATGTAGTTGGGGATGAGTCATTTCACCAACCCAACTTCCTTCAAGTTCTAAAGTCCTATCATCTAGAAGATAGTTTATCTTTATCTTAACACTCTCCCTCCAATACTACCCCAAATTTATATGTATATACTTGCATATTCTCTCCCCCAATAGCCTAGTATTCCTTGATAGCCAAGATGGTTTGCTTTTTGTCTCTCTTTGTGTCCCTAGTGCTTGGCCCAGTTCCTGGCACATAGTAGGCATATAATAAATGCTAACTGACTAACTGATTTAACTCTGAGACTCTATTTCTTCATCTATGAAATAGGGGTGATAATGTTTGCATTAATTAGCCTACAAGGATATTTTAAGTAAAGCTCTTAGAAGCAATGTAGTACTAACCTAATGAGAAGTATTATTATGTAAGTTAATAGTATCTCATAAATTCTCCACAAAGACTCTACCAACATCCTGGAGGCAGCTGACATTTCATGGCAATTAGGTTCAAAAAGAACTATATATATAATATATATAATATTTATATAGATACATATATATAGCACTTTGCAAACATTAAGGTGCATCTAAATTTAGCGATTACTAAAATAAAGCAATATGTTTTAGTGCAAAGAGCCCTGTATTTGGATTCAGTGAATCTGGTTTTGCTATGCTTATAAATTTGGACAAGTCATTTATGTTCTCTGGGTTTGTTTTCTCAGAGGGTGTTGAGCTAGAGAAAAATCTACAATCCTTTCCAAATTCAAATTTATGATCCTATTATGGAAATACCAGGCCCAGGAGAAGCATGAGATAACTTCCATCACTACTTCAATAGGTCCATGTATCTAGCTAACAAGCACTCCTTCTCCCCCCCACCCCAACTTCCCAGATTCTAACTTATCTAAACTTTCTTATTCAGTGCTTTCCTTGTTCATGTCAAGTCTCTTTCCCAAATCTCCATCTCTGATCCAGCTAACTTGCTGGAGACCTTTCTCTGGAAATTTTGACATTCCATGAGTTCCATGAGTGATATTCAAGCAGTTGAATTATTCGATCTTGCTTCAATTACACATCATGCATACTTCCAATTTTACATTTCTTGGATAATTAATCCTTCATATGGCTTCTAAGCAAGCCACGTAATACCAGATCAGAGTAAGTGTTTAGACATAGTAGGCATTCAGTAAACATTTGTTGAGTGATTGATTGAATGAATAAATGAATCAATAAACAGTAAAGATAAGAAAGGTGAATCTAAGGCAAATGCAAAAGACAGTTATTCTTGCTGCTAAAAATTGCCACTGCCATCTCTAGCAGCTCCATCAAGACTCATGCTGCCATCATCTGCTAAACTCCTTGGAATATAGAAAGATGAATGTTGCCTTACTGGTTCAGTCTCGTGTTACATGTAGCATAATTTTCTATTATCAGTAGTGCCCTTAGGGGCTATGATTTAATTAAATACATTATAGCAGAAATGGCACTGGACTTGAAGTTAAAAGACTTGGATACAAGTCTTGGCTCTGGAATTTTATAGCTGTTATGACAAATTATTTAAAATGTCCCCGAACTCAAGTTTCCTCATCAATAAAATGGGGATAATAATTCCATGCCATTTCACAGGGTTGACATGAGGCTCAAATGTATAGATGACTTTATAATCATAAAATATCATATAAATTTGAGTTGATTACAGAAATGAGTAGCAACAAAAGAAGTCAGTACTCATTGTTCTGTCCTTCATAAATTTGTGCAAATTCTTTTATGATCATTTAAGTTGTTCTGTCTCTCCCATCTCATGTAATCATGAGTTGTTGAATTGTATGTTCTTCCACATCTCCCAAGCCCCAGTCTTTTTATGTTTGTTTAGATTCCTATCTGTACTCTTTTAGGGCTATGAATCCCATAGCATTTTCTTTATAAGTATAATCCTGTGATGTCAGTTGCCCAGCAGGTATCACCATCTAGATGTCCTGTTAAGCCCTTAAATTCAACATCTCCAAAAAGCAATTCATCACCCTTCTTCCTAAACCTGTATCTTTTTCATGTTTTCCTACTATATTTGAGGGCATTACCACCCCCTGGTCACACAGGTTTATAAAACTAAAATCATTCTTGACTTCCTTCTCCTTTGTCTCTTGTCTCCAATGATTGGTTCTACTTCCACATTTTCTCAAAGTGACTTTCTCTCAATTCATGTAGCCAACATGGCTTTACTGCGTGTTCTGCTTCTCAGGAAGCTATGGTGATAGACTCCTAAAGAGTCTCCATTCTTTATCCTCTGAAATCTGCATTCCAAATAGTTGCAAAAACAGTCTTCCTAGGGCACAAGTCAGATCATGCCATTTTCTACCTCAAGAAGCTCCCAAAGTTCTTTACTGACTAGAGTAAAATAAAAATACTACAATAGACCTTGTACAGTAAAACATCAACCTACCTTTCTAGACTTATTTTACATTACTTTCCTAGAAGCACTCTATATTCAAAATAATTGTATGATTATCTGTTCTTCCACACTTCATATTTCCTGCTTTCATGTATTACACAAGTCATCAATCCTCATGCCTGAAAAGTCTTCTGTTGTATCTGTCTGTATCTGTTTGTCTGTCTCTCTTTCTCTCTGTCTCTGAATCTGTCTCTGTCTGTCTGTCTGCTTGTCTCTCTCTCTCTCAAAAAGTTATTCTTTCTCCAAGACTCAGCTCAGGAGTCACTTTTCTCGTCAAATTTTACCCAATTTGCTGCTTGTTGGTGCTTTCTCTTGCCTTGAAATATTAAATTGTAAATTATTATTGCCTTGAGAGAAGGAACTATTTCCTTTTTGTCACTGTATCTATATTGTCCTGAACATAGTAGGCACTTAATAAAGATTTGTTGCATCGAATTCATTTATCTCACTTCCAAAAAGTGTTCTATTTCTGTTCCTTTGTTTCTTTCTCTCTTCTCTATTCACCTGCTTTCTTCCCCTGGGATAAATCAAGGAGCAATCTGGACATTTACTTTTTCTCCTCCATATTTACTGTTTGGATATGAACCTAGGATAAAGCTGCTATGTTAATTTGACAGTCAACATATTTTCCACATGGCTTTTGATAGGTTAACAAGTTTACTTTCCCAATTGACCTATACCCCACCAAATATGTTTATCTCATTAGTCAGGTTGCTATTACTGTTATTTTAAATCAGTCACTAGAGACTCTATTCCTTCCTCTCTGTAGGTGTCTGGTATAAAATTTTATCTTTCTGATTGCTTAGGTAACAGGATATTAAAATATTTTTATTAGGCATGCTGAAAAGCTTAACTATCAGAAATAGTTTGTGTCAAGTTCCAAATGAAATAGTCCCTAGAGTATAATTTTGAAGAATCTGCTTTTGACAAACAGGGGAGAAGAGAAATATAGAAGAGCAATATAGTGTAAGGGATGAAGGGAGTCAGGAGGGAAGTCAAATGGGAGAGAGAAAGTATGTTCATGATAGGTCTGGATTTTCACATCCAGCCTATATGTAATTCACACATAATAATTCACTGGAAGTAAAATAGTAGGTGATGCATTAGATGGCAAATAAATATGAAGAAACTCTTGTCTAATTGTTCTCTTATTGAGGCTACATTTTTCTACTTTTTTCCTACTCATAAAGTTATATAAGAAAGGTAGGGAAGCATGAAAATGGAGCACAAGATAGAGGGGACAATGAGAAGAGGTATACTTAAGTCACAGTAATGTTCATTCTTCTGGTTGGGTGCCAAAGAAAAACCTTAACCTGTATAAATCAATAAACATTTATTAAGCATTACTAGGTAGCAGATACTATGCTAAGTGCTGAGGATATAAGTGCAAAGAATGAAATGAGCTTATCTTATGCACAAAATGTGTCATAGTGAGCTTTTAAGTGCTGGTGACTAAACTTTGATACAGAGCTCAGCTGAGATCAGAAGTATTGGAGTTGTCAAACTACAGGGCCAAGCTCTTTGTAATCTGTTGGTTACTTATGCTACAAGACTCCCAAGTGGATTCACTAATATTCTTGGGACAGAAAGTCAAAGGAGATCCTTGGAGGGAACCCAGTTCACTGAAAAAATATTGACCATGTCCCAAATTCTCAATGTCCCTGAGCTCAGAGAGGGCACAGAGACTCACATCAGATAGAGAGGAGCCAGTCAGTGGGAGGATGCTACAGCACATAGCTACAAAGTAGGGTCCTAGGAGGGTAGTGTTACTGGCTAGGTGAATCCAAAACCCACCCAAATAGAAAACTAGGGGTGGAGGCTGTTACCCCAAGAACAATAATTAACAGTGATAGAAATTTTCTATCAGTTATTTATAATGTCACTGCTTTGATCCATCTATCAGCTATGTTGATGAGTCTCCATACCAAATTACAGTTCCCATCACGTCAGCAGCTAAGCTACTAAAAAAAATTAAAGATAAAACTAATATCATCTTGATTATAAGAACTTTAACATTATCTGCTAGGATTCCCTTGTGACTTTTGCTACAGAAAAACATTCAGGCTCATATTACCCTGACCTAGAATGTCTACTCCTTTTCACTCTACTTTTTAAAATCCTTCACAGTGCCTAAGACAGTGCTGGACTCATAGCAGGCCAAAAGGCCTCCTAAATTCTCCTTTTTTAAAAGAGTCTAAATTTGAATAGACTTGGGATGGAAAATGCCTTCTGCATCCAGAAAGAGCACCATGGAGACTGAATGTGGATCAAAGCATACTATTTTCTCCTTATTGTTGTTGCGTGTTCTTTCTTTTTTGTGGTTTTCCCCTTTTGTTTTGATTTTTCTTTCACAGCATGACTAATGTGGAAATAAGTTTAAAATAAGTATACATGTATAATCTATATCAGAATGATTGCTGCCTTGGGGAGGGAGAGATGAGAGAGAGGGAGAGAAAAAAATTGGAATTCAAAATCTTACAAAAATGAATTTCGAAAATTCTCTTTACATGAAATTGAACAATAAAATGAGCCTAATAATGACAAATTACATGGCTGAAGTGAGGACTAAGCAATCCAATAAAATCTAGACTATTGAGCATTTGTGGTATAAGAAAAAGAATCCTATATTTATCATCAGAAAATCTGAATTCAAAACTGATTTTACAATTTACTATCTGTGTGACTACATTAAGTTGTCACTTTATTTGGCTTTCAGTTTTCTCATCTGTAAAATGAGGAGAGGGATGCTAAACAATTTCTAAGTTCCTTTCCAGGTCCTATAAAGTGCTTGTTATATGCAAAGCATTATTCTACCTTCTGGGGGAAAATAAAAATGAAAAGCAATTCCTGCCTTTCAGAACCTTACATTTTCCTAGGAAGATACAACAGATAAACAGAAGGGTATGTACATGATAGTTTGATAGAGGAGAGAGCATAATAAATGAAGGAGATCGGGAAGGGCTTCTGGTAGCAGTTGGTCCCTAAGCTAGACATTGAAAGAGATTAGGAATTCTATATATTGGAAATGATTGGGGTGTTCTTTCAGGCACAGAACCCAGCTGCGGATTGGCACATAAAACATGGATTATGTATACATGATCTTCCAGGAATAAAGCAAAATAGGCTAGATTTACTAGAATATGAATTGCAAGAAAAGTTGTAATTTTTAAGAAGTTCAAAAGGTAGGCTAGAACTATATGTTACCAAGTTTTAAATGTCAAACTGAGAGCTTAAAAGCAAAAGGGAGCCACTGAATGTGCTTGAGCAGATGAACGACACAATCAGACTTGTGTTTGTTCTTATTATTAGAGGCCAGTAATCCAATTAGTGAGGAAAGAGCCATGTGAGTGAAGAAAAGGGGACAGATTTATGGGAGATAGGTAGAAATGACACAACTTTGTGATTGTACTGATTGGAAGATCAAGAAGAGGGAAGAGTTGAGGGTGATACTGAGATTATGAACTGAAGTGACTGGAAGTATGAAAAGAATAAGGTGGTTTGTGGGATATTGGGATTTTTTTTCTTTGAGATTTTAGCTAAACCTCTGGAGTTTTCAATATGTTTTCCTAACAAAGTTTACTCAGAAACATTGGATCCATACTGACTGTCGAAAGACCCCTGGGCTCTTTGTGTAAATTGAGAAACCTCCTGTGCTTGCTCGTGTTTTTATTATGGGAATCACACTAAATGTGATAATTTTTGTGAAGCGTGTTTGCCGTCAACTTCTAATTGTGCTTGTTCCTAAGCAGCTGAATGTGAATGAATAGTCTCAATCCATCTGTGATTACAGTCGCCAAACACAGAACCTGTCCCACTAGGCCTCAAATAGGAAAATCTTTGCTTTAATAACTTCACATTCAGTAAATGTATTTATTACCCAGATGCTCCTAGAGGGATAAAAAGTATCCAAAAATTCTCTCCCCAGTTTCCTTCCCCCATAGAAAGTCATTTTTTCATCAAGATTTAGATTTGGGGATGTATTTTCTGTAACAGAAATGGGAGATGATTTCTCTCTCTCTCTCTCTCTCTCTCTCTCTCTCTCTCTCTCTCTCTCTCTCTCTCTCTTTCTGTGTGTGTATACATTAATAAATCAACATTTAGAAGTAAATATGGCTTTGGACAAGGAGTCAGGAGATCAAGCTTCTCCTTTCAGATCTGTCAGACTTGCTATGTGACTGTGGCCCAGCTCATCTGGGCTTAGGAACTTCATCTGTAAATTTGAGCATTTGAAATCAGCAATATCCAGGCTCTTACCAGCTCTGACACTAAAAAACATCTTTCTTTCTGTCCTTCTGTGCTCTGTTCTGTGTTGAGCACAAATTACAATGGTTATTGTTATTCATAATGCCCACTATAAGAAAGTGCTCAAGATTTAAGATTTCATCATCACAACGTATTCTGAATGTGGAAAAGTCCCACCATCAAGGCAGATCCCAAGTCATTTCACTCTCTTTACCTCAGTTTTCTTGTCTATTAAATGAGGTGGAGAAGGAAATGGCAAACTAGTAACTTTGCTAAGAAAACCCCAAATGGTGCCCAGCCCTCTATCCACTGTACCATGCATGGAGTCAGAAAGACAAAGTTCAAATCTAGCTGTGTGATCCTGGGCAAGTGATTTAGCCATATTGTCTCAGTTTCCTCATCTGCAAAATGAACTGCAGAAGAGAATGGCAAATTACTCCAAAATCTTTGTCAAGAAAACCCCAAAATGGGCTCATAAAGAGTTGGATGTGATTGAAAAAACTGAATAATAATATGGGATTTATGAAATAATAGGAACAACATTTAAACATCTTAGCATGAATGATTTTCAGTCTATCCTAAAGGAAGAAGTACTCACATGGAAGAGAGTAGATTCATCAAAACAAGGGTAATTTTCTTTTTTGTGTGTTTGTTTATTTTTTATTAATTTTTAAACAAGGATGGTTTTCAGAAGAAAAAAATGCTTTTGCATTAAAGTTCCCACAAGGAGAACATAATTTTTCTAAGACTGCCTAATTCTGCAAAAGAAAATAAAAAGTATAAAAGGTAAATATGGCCTCTCTCTAGGATTTAAAGTGTGTTATACTTTGATGGTCTCATTATCTAAGCAAAAGAGCCCCCAGAGGCAGACTCAGGTCCTGAGGTTGATTATTTATTTAGATAGGGACTAGGACCTAGGAAGATACTTGCTTTTTTCCCTCAATTAAAAAAAATCTGTCTTTATACCATCTTTATTTTCTAATATATCTCTTTTTCTTGAACCCTCCCTTGTAACAAAAACTTTCAAAAGGAAGAAAAATAGCAACCTAACAAAACTAACCATCCCATCAACTAATGAGTCTGACAACATGTGTTATGAAAAAGTTTTTGCATTAGGCCCATATTCTGTACCTATCGTCATTCAAATAATCAAAAAAATCTTCTTTCAGAAACTAATGGCAATTTCTCAGGTCCAACATACAACTCAATTCAATTTAGCAAATACAGTACTTGCTTTGTATAAGAAATAAGCTAGATCTCATGATACAAGAGCAAAAAAAATAAAACTATGATTGTCCTTATCCATGTATCTCATACTGAAAGTACACAATTTGTATACACAGATAAGTTAATTCAAAATAAGGCAGTAATTTTAAAAGGAAGACAGCTCTAACTGGGGAGAATAGAAATGGCCTCCTGAAAGAATTGAAACCTATATTGTGTTTGAAGATAAGAAAGTCTAAGAAGTAGAGGTAAAACGGATCCATATTTGAATCCAAAGAATCTGGATTTGAATCCTGGCTCAACATCCTCTCTACTTTTGGACAAGTCACTACCCTCTCTATGGGTCTTGGTTTTTCACCTGCAAAATGAGAGGACTGGAGCAGATGACTTCAAATATTCCTTCCAATGAGCAGGATCAGGAGATCATTATATACTTCAACAACAATACTATATGATGATCAATTCTGATGGACGTGGACCCTCTTCAACAGTGAGATGAACCAAATCAGGTTCCGATAGAGCAGTAGTGAACTGAACCAGCTACACCCAGCAAAAGAACTCTGGGAAATGAGTGTAAACCACTACATAGAATTCCCAATCCCTCTGTTTTTGTCCAGCTGAATTTTTTATTTCCTTCACAGGCTAATTGTACACTATTTCAAAGTCCAATTCTTTTTGTACAGCAAAATAACTGTAGGGACATGTATAGACATATTGGATTTAATATATACTTTAACATATTTAACATGTATTGGTCAACCTGCCATCTGGGGGAAGGGGTGGAGGGAAGGAGGGAAAAGTTGGAACAAAAGGTCTTGCAATTGTCAATGCTGAAAAATTACCCATGCATATATCTTGTAAATAAAAAGCTATAATAAAAAACATATTCCTTCCAGCTCTAAATCTGTGATCTTAAGATTGTTTTAAATCTCATTTTCTCTGAATGGATACCTGTCAGCTAGAGAATGGCTAAATAAATTATCACATGTGAATGTTATGGAATATTATTGTTCTATAAGAAATGAGCAGCAGAATGATTACAGAAAAGCCTGGAGAGACTTGCATGAATTGAAGCTAAGTGAAATGAATAGAACCAAGAGAACATGGTACACAGCAACAATGAGATTAAGTGATAATCAATTGTGATGGATGCGGGTCTTTTCAACAATAAGGTGATTCAGTGCAATTCCAATAGACTTGTGATGGAGAGAGACATCTACCTCCAGAAAGAGGACTGTGGAGACTGAATGTGGATCACAACACAGTATTTTCACCATTTTTGTTGTTGTTTGCTTGCTTTTTTTTCTTTTTCCTTTTTTTTTCCTTTTTCATCTTAGTTTTCTGTGCAGCATGATAAATGTAGAAATATATATGTTTGACATATATTAGATTATTTGCTGTATTAGGGAGTGGTGGGAGAAAGGGAGGGAGAAAAATTTGGGTTTTTTTTGTTTTTTTTTTTAATAACTTTTTATTGATAGAATGCAAGGTATAAATAACCCGGGAAGAAAAACAAAAATGCAAGCAGTTTATATTCATTTCCCAGTGTTCTTTCTCTGGGTGTAGCTGCTTCTGTCCATCTTTGATCAATTAAGGCTCTCTTTATCGAAGAGATCCACTTCCATCAGAATACATCCTCAAACAGTATCGTTGTTGAGGTATATAATGATCTCCTGGTTCTGCTCATTTCACTCAGCATTAGTTCATGTAAGTCTCGCCAGTCCTCTCTGTATTCATCCTGCTGGTCATTCCTTACAGAACAATAATATTCCATAACATTCATATACCACAGTTTACTCAACCATTCTCCAATTGATGGACATCCTTTCATTTTCCAGCTTCTAGCCACTATAAACAGGGCTGCCACAAACATTTTGGCACATACAGGTCCCTTTCCCTTCTTTAGTATCTCTTTGGGGTATAAGCCCAGTAGAAACACTGCTGGATCAAAGGGTATGCACAGTTTGATAACTTTTTGGGCATAGTTCCAAATTGCTCTCCAGAATGGCTGGATGTGTTCACAATTCCACCAGCAATGTATCAGTGTCCCTGTTTTCCCACATCCCCTCCAACATTCCCCATTATCTTTCCCTGTCATTCTAGCCAATCTGACAGGTGTGTAGTGGTATCTCAGAGTTGTCTTAATTTGCATTTCTCTGATTAATAATGATTTGGAGCATATTTTCATATGTCTATAAATAGTTTAAATTTCTTCATCTGAGAATTGTCTGTTCATATCCTTTGACCATTTATCAATTGGAGAATGGTTTGATTTCTTATAGATTAGAGTCAATTCTCTATATATTTTGGAAATGAGGCCTTTATCAGAACCTTTGATTGTAAAAATGTTTTCCCAGTTTATTGTTTCCCTTCTAATCTTGTTTGCATTTGTTTTGTTTGTACAAAAACTTTTCAATTTGATATAATTAAAATTTTCTATATTGTGGTCAATAGTGATCTCTAGTTCTTCTTTGGTCATAAATTCCTCCCTCTTCTACAGGTCTGCGAGGTAAACTATCCTATGCTCTTCCAATTTATTTATCATCGGGAGGGAGAAAAATTTGGAACACTAGGTTTTGCAAGGATAAATGTTGAAAACTATCTTTACATGTATTTTGAAAATAAAAACAAAAGCAATAATAATAAAATCTCAGTTTCTTCAACTAACAAACAAGAAGAATGATATTTCCATTGCTCACTTCACAGAATAATTTAACTCAACAACCCTTTATTAAGTTCCTACTTTATTAAGTAAGTTATGCCTAAGGCCCTCTGAATAGAATGACAATAATAAAATAATCAATGCCTTCAAAGAATTAAATACTTTTGGTTGATTAAACTCATACAAAAAATTACCTATTTACAAGTATTAGTATTTTCCTGTGTCTTTTAACACCACCAAGATATAGAAATATTTTAAAATATGTTTTATTCATATTCATGAATAATAAGTGTATAATTAAGCATCATAACAAGAGAAGAAGAAATAACTCATCAGTCTGAATACAGTGTAGCAAGCTCATAAATTCTCTACTAATCAAGCAAAGTAAGGATATATGGCAATCAAATGTAATGAGTATTAAAATGGATCTTTGTGCCTCCATCTCCATGCCTTATGTCATTTGTTCTTTTTCATTTTAATCAATAGAAGCCTTACTTTTAGGGGTGAAACATACATTTGCATTAACAGGATTACTTGTTTCACATCTTACCATCATTAAGCACACATATCTGGAATACTAGCTGAGATATTATAACTGCTGAAAGTTTGATAGAATTTTTTGTCTTATGATCAAGCAATATCATCCCATGGTAATCTATCCCTGAAATCACATAATTAGTGATATAAACTTACTATCCTCGCTGACAGAAAGCAATATAATTCATGAATCAATGTAATATGATAGAAAAAGAACTAGCTCAGGAATCAGTGAAGTAATTTAAATCCTACCAATGACACTAATTTTGTGACCTTAGGCTAGTAACTTACTTCACTCCACCTCAGTTGCCTTATTTACAAGAAGTTGGACTAAAATGCCCTTGAAATTTAATTTCTAGATCTACTCAATTAGAACCTTAACCCCAGGAAGCAATGAGTAATAAACAGATTAATTGATTTAAAAACCAGGACTACTTTCACCTTGACAACATTGGTAATATTGGATAGCTTCCTTTCTTTTGCAGTGCTGAACCTAATAGAGTTGGCAAAAACCCTAGTAGTCATGTCATCCAACCTTCCTCTTGAGTCGAGCCTCCTCTACATTAGTACTATCAAACTCAAATAGAAATGAAGGCCACTGAACCATACAAAAGAATAGCATAAAGAACTAGAAAATCACCTATTAACATTATCTGTATTCTATTCTATTTTAACTTATTTTTAAAATATGTCCCAATAATATTTTAATCTGGTTTAGGCTACACTCAGGAACGCCGTGAGTGGTAAGAGGGCCAAAGGCTGTATCACTGATAGCTCTGCTCTACATCACTTCTCAGGGAGATACACTCCTCTAGTCTTTTCTTAGAAAAACTCCCTGTTTTTGTAAGTTAGTCTTGAGCACCCCTGTGTGTTAGAAATACCTTCTATTGTCAATGGCACATGACATTTCTGATTCTGCTCACTCTGTTCTTTTGGAAGTTACTTATCCTATAAAGATAATTATGACTTATTGCTAACATTGCAGGAAAGAGGGAGGGCAATATAATAGGTTTAAAAGGGATTATAAAATGTTCACCCTGTTTATCTTGAGTTTTTGTGTTGTCTTATATTTCTTTTATTCTATTAGATTATAATTTTCTCTTGAGCTGAAGTTTTGCTTTATATTCCTTTATAATATGTTTCTCTCTATATATGTGTGTGTGTATGTATATGTATATGATGCAAAACTGATGCATTATGAAAGCTTACAATTAAGATTTTGTCTCTTCTTAATAAGATGGAATGTTTCAGCAAAGTCTTAGACCACCCTTGTTTCTTAATGGAAGTCCAGGTGGTCATTCCGGCACTGAATAAAATCAAAGCATGCTAACTCTGCATCCATGAGTCTCTTGGGTCTCCTTTCTGACTGTTTTCAGTACTTCCGAATGTGAAGAAAACTCAGAACAAATATAGCAATGAGCTCTGATGCCTTGACATTTTGGAGAAAAAGACAAATGTGATTATTAAGGCAAGCAGTTATTTTGAAGAAAACATTTTGCCTAAAAAGGAACTGAGCCATTGTGTGAGTTTATATTTTGACCAGAATGATATGCCAAATTAATATTGTATAGCTCAGCATGAAAAACAAGCAAACCAATGGCTGAATATCATGGCCATTTCACTATTACAGAATAAGGCAGACAGCAGAGGGAAATGAATGAGTCATAAATTTCTGATCCAATTATAACTCATTAATAGGAGAATGTTTTTATGTGTCTGAAAATTTACTCTGACTAATGCCAAAATATGTTTTTTTTCTTTCATCTTTATATAGCTAGGTGACACAGGGAATAGAGTGCTAGGCCTAAAATTTAAAAAATTTGAGTTCAAATCCAGCCTCAGATACTGTCTAGCTATATGATTCTGGGTAAGTTATTTAACCCCTGTCTACCTCAGATTCCATTCTAAAATTGTGACAATAATAGCCCTTACCTCCTAGGTTTGTTGTGAGAATCAAATGAGATAATATTTGTAAAGTATTTGGCACAGAACCTGATACATAGCAGTTACTTAATGTAACAGTTACAAATGCTTGTTCTTTCCCCTTCCCTACAATTTTTTTTTTCAAAATTCATTTTGGCTTTGAAAATTTTTCATGCAAAGGATTAATGAACCAATTATTCATTTTTAGAAATTTGATAACCTACAAATAAAATTGAAATAAAGACAAAACAAGAGACACTAAAAATTAAAGTAAACAAACTGAACTACTACTCTCCCCAAAATAGAAATTAAAAATAAAATTAGAAATTATTTCTCTTTGCAAAGACTAATAAAATGGATAAGCCCTTAGTAGAACTAATTAAAAGCAAAATTGCAGAATGACAAAGTGAAATCACAAGAAAATCAAAAAAAAGAAAAAAAAATTAGAATTTACTATATACAGTTTTATGCTAACAAAACTGAGAATAACAAAACAAATAGTGATATACTTCAAAATAATATAAGCTAACCAACCCAATATAATTCCAAATAAAAATCTTAAAATAATAGTGAGGGGAGTGATCATTCTTGCTTTAGCAGGGTTTAAATCAAATCCTGGCAAACTGACTATAGAAATTTACTCAAGAATTCACTATTCACAAATACCTTTTTATTTACAAAACATATGCAAAGATAATTTTCAACATTCACCCTTGCAAAACCTTGTGTTCCAAAAGTTTTTCTTCCCTCCCTCCTTACCTTCTCCCCTATACAGCAAGTAATCCAATATATGTTAAATATGTGCAATTCTTCCATACATATTTCCACAATTATCCCAATAGATCCCAAGAAAAATCAGATCAAAAAGGGAAAAAACAAGAAAGCAAACAACAATAAAAAAGTGAAAATACTATGTTGGGATCCACACTCAGTCTTCACAGTCTCTCGGTATGCAGATGGCTCTCTCCATCACAAGACCTTTGGAACTGGCCTGAATCACCTCATCACTGAAAAGAATTACATCCATCAGAATTGATCATCATATAATCTTCTTGTTGTTGTGTACAATGTTCTCTTGGTTCTACTCACTTCACTTAACATTAGTAAGTCTATATTCCTATAAATCTCTCCTGGTCTCTCTGAAATAATCCTAATGGTTTCTTATAAAGCAATAATCTTCCATAACATTCATATACCATAACTTATTCAGCCATTCCCCAACTGATGGGCATCCACTCAGTTTTCAGTTTCTTGCTACCAAAAAGGGCAGCCACAAACATTTTTGCACATATGGGTCCCTTCCCCTCCTTTATGATCTCTAGGTGCTACAGACCCAGTAGAGATACTGCTGAATCAAAGGGTATGCACAGCTTGATAGCTCTTTAGGCATAATTCCATATTGCTTACAAAATAGAATGGCTGCATAGGTTTATAACTCCACCAACAATGCATCAGTTTTCCCACATCCCCTCCAACATTCAGCATCTTAGTCATCTTAGCCAATCTGAGAGATGGGTAGAGGTATTTCAGAGTTGTCTTAATTTGCATTTCTCTGATCAATAGTGAACTAATCACAAATACTTTGGACTTCTGTGTAACATAAGAATTTATTCAGTGACTATGTAACATAATTAATTATATTTAAAATCAAAACATTCCAAACCTCATGAGTATCTCAACAGATACAGAAAGAAATCTTTTTGATAAAATACAACATTTATTTATGCTAAAAACCCTGACAAGTATATGCATAGAATGACCTTTTCTTTCATATAAAACAATAAACAAAGTTCATATGCAAAAGAAAATACTAGAAGTTTTTTTTTAAATAAACATAAGAGTAAAACAAGAATGATCCCTTTCCCACTACTGATTTATAGAACTCTGGAAAGGAGTTATATAATAATAATAATAATAATAATAATAATAATATATTTTTTGCAACAAGACAAAAGAGAGAAATTAAAGACATAAAAATATGTAAAGAAAAGATTTTAAAAAATTACTATTTGCTGGTGAAATTGTGATTCATTTAGAAAATCCTAGGAAATTTACAAAGATATTAATTGAAATGGTTAAGAGGCTCAGCAAAATTGAAGAATACAAAATAAATATCTCCAAATCAGTAGCATTTCTATAATGTAACAAAATCCAAGAGAAAATAATAGAAAGGGGATGTTGTTTCATAATAAATAACTACAAAAAGCATAAACTATCTAAGGACAAATATACCAAACCAATAGAATACTTGTATTGATTTAATTGCAAAGTATTCCTTAAAGAACTACAATTGTAGGAGGAATATTCAGCAATCATGACAGTGATATATATCATAAAAATGAAAATACTACCAAAGTTAATTTATGGTTTTAATGCTATATCAATCAAGTTTTCAAGGGGGTGCTTTATAGAATTTTATTTTAAAAAGCATTCATGTGAAAAAAATCAGAGTTTTAAAATATCAAGGAAAATAAAGAAAAAAGATAGGAATAAAGGCAGAATAGCATTTGAAGATGTAAAACTATATTATTAATCAGCAATCACAGCCATGTGGAACTGACTTAAAATTAAAAGATAGATCAATGGAAGAATCTAGGTAAGTGAGAAGTCAATGGAACTCAAAAATCAATGCTTGATGAACTACAAAACAAATTACTTGTGAACGAATTCCATTTTGGATAAAAACCCTGGGAACACTAGAAATCAATCTGTCAGAAATTAGGCTTTGTTCAACATGTTACACCTTAAAGGGATATATAATCTTAATGTTAAAAATCATCCTATAAAATAATTTTAAAAGTTGAATCATATAGCATTCATATCTATGGATAAATAGTTTATTATCAAAAGAGATAATTACAAAAAGATAAAATAGATAACTTTGATTGCATGAAACAAAAAAGTTTCTACACAAACCAAATTAATACCTCCTAGGGTAAGAAAAGACTAAGTTAAATAGGAAAAAAATCATATCAAATTTGTTTGATGATAGTGTGGTATCAAAGTAAAATAAACAAGTAACATGTATATACATATATACATTATAAATACATGAGTATATATATATATTTCACTTTTTATTGTTGTTTACTTGCATTTTGTTTTTTTTCTCTTTTTTTTTCCTTTTGAACTGGTTTTTCTTGTGCAGCAAGATAATTGTGGAAATATGTATAGAGGAATTGCATGTGTTTAACATATATTAGGTCATTTGGCGATTGGGGGAGGGAGGGAAGGGAGGGAAAAAATTAGAACACAAGGGATGAATGTCAAAAACTATTCATGTATATATTTTGAAAATAAAAAGCTATAATTAAAAAAAAGAAATGATGAATAAGAGGAATACAAAGAAGCATGGAAAGATCTACAAGAACTGATGCAGGGTAAAGTAAGCAGAGCAAAGAAAACAATATACACAATAACTACAATACAAAAAGAGATCTCTCCCTCTCTTCCTTTTTCCCTCCCGTCCTCTCCCTCTCAGACACACACACACACACACACACACACACACACACACACACACACACACACACATATACAGAGGCAAGTTAATACTGCAAAGTTACAAAAAACAAGCATGGCTCTAAATAAGAGATTTGAGAAGCTATTCTCATTTCCACCCCATTGCAGAGGCATTCCGTTCATGAATGTAGTAGATTGTACATCTTTCCATATTTCTTTGATATCTTGACTTGTTATACTGGGGTTTTTCCTCTTCTTTTTCTTTTCTTTTTTATCTTTAAAAATACTATTAATTGTATAAAATCATTATCTTGGAGGAAGAAAGTTAGGGAGATTACTAGAGAAAAAGTGATGTAAAATAAGATATTGAGAAAACAATTTTTAAAAAAAGAAAAATTCTTATGCACATTTTCCATAATTTCATTTTTAGGGGCATAAGTAAGTCAAGTTCAATTTATATTCTTTATAGGATCATAAATTTATACTGAAAGAGACCCTTTGAAACTGTCTAGTCCAACCTTCCCCCCATCTTTACAAATGAAGTCTCTGGGGCCCAGAGAGACTATGTGATACCTAAGGTCACATTGTTGGAGGTAGGATTCAAACCTTGCTCCTCTAAATCCAAAATAAGTGATTTTTTTTCCATTGAATTACTCTTCTCAAGGTGTAATTGGAAGGAAGAATATGTTTGGGAGATATATAATATATAATATACAAATGTACATATATGCATACACACATAGATATATATGTGTTTACAGATACACATGCATGTAAATACACATGTAAAAGTAATGTATATATAATGTATATGTATATACACATATATGACTATTAGACACATGTGATTGTGAATATTAAATATACATGGATATATATTATATTGTATTATATATAAATATATGTATACATGAATATTAGACATTATATGTCTAATGAGTATACTATGGCCCCCATTTCAGAATCAGACTTGCTACATTGAACCCCTCAGGATCATTGTATACTTGAAAGCAATCGAAGTATTTCTTCTCCACTCAAACTCCCGATGTCTGTTGTTCTCACCATTATTAGGTATGAGCAACTAGCATTCTACTTAAATCAGTTAACTTTTAAACTTTTACCAAAAAGCATTTTCTTCAAAGATATAACAATAACAGAGGTACAAATATAGTCCCCTATATTTCAAGAACATCCTCTTTTCTCAGTTTAAACACACTATTGGTCCTAGGAAGTTCTCATCCAAATGCAGCATAACTGCTGACTGAGTCCTCAACTCTGCTCTCACTGTGCTGGATCCTGAAGGTCTCTCCTTATTCCCCATGGAATCATTGTTTTGCTGGATATAAAACTGAACTCTGAAATGCTGGGATACCAGGTACCCTTCTGATCTTTAAAAATTCACAAGGTCAGAAGCCACCATCCTTTATGGAGAACTTACATAAGGCAAGTGCTCAAAGAAAGGCCCAAGGAAAGAATACAAGGACACTCCCAAGGTCTCTTTAAAGAACTTTGAAATTAATTGCACGACCTGTTCACTAGCACAAGACTGCCCAGCATGGTATGCTTTCATCAAAAAAGATGCTGTGCTCTACGAGCAAAGCAGAATTGCAATAGCTCAAAAGAAATGTGAGATACATAAATTTGTACACATCTCCACTCCAAATATTCACATGGACTATTTGATCTGACCTGTGGTAGAGCCTTCTGTGTTTATATTAGTTCAATAAGCCACAGTCAGACACATTGCTTTGACCTTAACATAAAGATGTCATTTGGTCCTCTTTGAGAACAAAGGACAATGAGCAACGGACCAATATAGTATGGAAAAGGACACATGCAACAGCCAAAGCCTGAGATCCATTTCTTGGGACCATAAGGCCTCGATGGGGAAAAGCCTCAAGGACTCCCCCCCATAGCATTTTTACTTAACAAACACCATCTACAAAGGAATCAAATCATTAGAATGCAGCTGAAAAGTGAACAGACAAAGGGGCTAAGCTCAGGCTGACTCAGACTTTTTTTTTAAATGCACCCAATTTCAGCCATACAATCAAAAAAGAATTCTAACCACATAATTAGCAGATTGGAATTAGTTGCAGATTATCTATCCATAGTCTATAATCTCTCTGAGACACTTCCCATTACATGTTATCAAGACCCTGCCAGAAACAAATTCCTTCTATGGGGAACTTGCCACAAGTATGGTAATATGTTCTGTGCATACACCAAACCTTGTTATATACATTTGAATTTCCAGTAAGAAATTGGGGTGGAGAGTTCCTAAACTCAGGTTTATAGTTGCCTCCTTCACAAGGGTAGGTTAAGAATGGGCACTCATTGACACAATGACAGATGATTGATTGATTTGGGAAATGATGGTGAAGTTTGAGTTTTCAGAAATTGTCATTTTTCTAGCTCCAGAGGTACTACCTTTCTTCCAGGATTGATTTCCTGATCCAAAATGAAGAGGCTACGTCTAAAATAGCATCATCTCTCTTTCAGATCAATTTACCTAAAGTGAGAGTCAATATGGCATCCTTCCCAAGGCAGCTAGCAATGCCATGTCAAGACTACAGGAAGTCAAAGCTATTTTTGTACACCCTGGCACATCTGTGTTAGAGCTGTCCACAAGTCAAACTGGGCTGCCTTAGGCAGAGGTAGGTCCTCTCTCATTTCGGATGTGATTTGGCAGCAGTGTAGTAGCTAGGATTTTTGGTGAGGTAGGGTTTGAATTAAGTGAACTTGACATTCCATGTTATCTCTGAAATTCTTTAATTCTGGTTTGGGGAGTTATTTTTGGTCAGGATGTTTTTATCAGCTTGGGAGCAGATCAGCAATTCATGTATAATATTTATTCTTAGTGCCTGGAACACTAAAAGACTGAATAATTTTTACATGCTTACACAGAAAGTATGTATTTGAGACAGGATTTAAATACTCTTGCTGTCTCCAAGACCAACCCTCAATCCATAGCAAGCTACATCTTCTGTTATGTTGCACTACCTTAAAAACTCACCCAGGAACAAATAACCACATGCATTATCATGATACATCAAAATATTTAAAGCAGAACTTTTGGGAGTAGCAAACAGCAGAAAAAATAGATGCTCACTAATTAGGGAATGGCTAAATAAGTCATGATATATAAATGTAATAGAATATTACTGTATTGAAAGGAATTAAAAGTATGAGGAGTAGATGGCAGAGAGAAGCCAGCAAGTTGCTTGAGCCCTTCCCAGTTTCTTTCAAAAACAACTTTAAATCAAGCCTTGAAATGGATCCTTGAGCAACAGAATCTACAAAAAGATAAAGTGAAACAATTTTCCAGCCCAATAGAACTTAGAAAGACTTTAGGAAAATTCTGTCTCACTTGGGTTGAAGGGGAGTGGATCTCTACATGGAGAGTGTCTGAGCAAGTAAGCAAGATGCTCTTAATCATAGCAACTGAGTTCCACAGGCCAGTGGCATAGTAGGCTAGCTGTAAGGCCTCCAGTCTCAGCACAGAAGGAAAATTACCAGCCCTTGAACTCAGGGCACAATAGATATGATGAGGCTAGACCACCAAAGCACAGTGGGCAAGCTGCCAGCCCTTCAGGCCTTGGAGCAAAAATCCAGTGACCAGACCCTTGGCTTCTTCAGCAAAGCTTTAGAATAGTGCCCTCTGTATCCTAGGAGCAGAGTTCAACTTTTTTTAAAATGAGCAAAAAACAGAAAAGTACCATGACCATAGAAAGCTACTATAGTAACAGGGAAGATCCAAATACAAACTCAGAAGAGTACATCAAACAATGTCAAAATGCCTATATATAGAACCTCAAAGGGGAATATGAATTGGTCTCAATCCCAAAAAACCTTCTTGGAACAGCTCAAAAAGGATTTTTTAAATCAAATAAGAAAGGCAGAAGAAAAGTTGGGACAAATAATGAGAGTTATACAGGAGAGTCAACAGCTTGGAAAAGGAAGGACAAAAATTCCCTGAAGAAAACAATTCCTTAAAAAATACACTTGGTCGAATGGAAAAAAAAATTCACTGAAGAAAGCAATTTCTTTAAAAGTAGAATTGGCCAAAAGGAAAAAAGAGGTACAAAAGCTAACTGAAGAAAATTATTCCTTAAAAATTAAAATTGGGCAAGTGAATGCTAATGACTCTATGAAACATCAAAAATCAGTCAAACAAAATCAAAAGAATGCAATAACAGAAAAAAATGTAAAATGCCTCATTGGAAAAATAAGTGACCCAGAAACTAGATCCAGGAGAACACTGGTGAGAAGAGACAGGATGAAAGGAGAGAGAGAAAAAAATTTATATATACAGAGAGAGAGAGAGAGAGAGAGTCTAAATGGGGGAAATATAATGGAGGAAAATATATAGATAGTAGTTGATAGTAGTCATAACTGTGCATGTGAATGGGCTAAACTTTCATTTAAAATGGAAACATATAAAAATGGATTAAAAACAGAATCCTATAATATGTTGTTTATAAGAAACACATTTGAAGCAGACAGATGGATACACATAGAGTATACCAGAATATATTGTGTTCCAGCTGAAAAAAAAAAGGAAGGGTAGTGAGCCTGACCTCAGGCAAAGCAAAAGTAAGAATAAATCTAATTAAAAGAAATAAGAAAAGAAACTACATCTCATTAAAAGGTACCATAGACAGTGAAGTAATACCAATACTAAACATATATGTACTAAGTAACATAGCATCCAGACTCTTAGAGGAGAAATTAAGTGAGTTACAGGAAGTAAAAAAAGACAGCAAAACTATATTATGGAGGGATCTCAACCTCCCCCTCTCAAGAGTATGTAAATCTCACCACAAAATAAACAAGAAAGAAGGTAAGGAGGTGAATAGAATTTTAGAAAATTTTTAGCTCTGATTATTGAATGGGAATAGAAAGGAATATAACTTTTTCTCGATGGGTACATATCACCTACACAAAAATTGATCATATATTATGGCATTAAAAACCTCACAATCAAATGCAAAAAGGCAGAAATATAAAATGCATCTTTTTCAAATAATGATGCAGTAAAAATTACATGTAATAAAGGGTCATAAAAAGATACATTAAAACTTTATTGGAGGAGGATTCTGGGAAGATGGAAGTGTAAGAATATTTTAAGTTTTCTAGATTTCCTACATAAAAAAGACAAAATAGCTCCTCAGAACAAACACTTAAAAACAAGAGTTGGGAGAAAGAATGGTTCTCCTGAGACAATGGAAATGACCTGAAGAAAGATACTAGAACTTGAGATTTGGTGTAAACACCTCCATGCTAATTCTGATGAAAAAGCAATTTATGAGCTCTGTGGTTAGCTAGATTGGGAGGTTGCAGAAGCAATGGAGGAGGGATGCTGCTGACTGTGGGCACTTACAGGAAGGTACAAGTCTTGGTTTTAGATTTCAAGCCAGAAGGGAGAACTAGAGGACTTGAAGCCAGAGACACCATCTCCCATTTTCCAGGATTAGGTATGATTACATCAACAATCTGCTATAAATTTTTTTTTTTAAAAGAACAGGCAAAGGAGAAAGAACCAACCATAGAAAGTTACTATGGGAAAACAGAAGACTGAGGTTTGTCTTCAGAGGAGGATACTGAAATAAAAAAGCCTGTTCTACCCTAAAGAGAAATATTAAGTGGTCAACTGTGTGATGACCACATTAGCACCCTGGATACATTAGAATCAGACAGAGTTAGAATAAACAAAAGTCCTTGATCTTTATTCTTTGTGGACATGAGAGGAATGGCAACAGGAATCCGGCCAGAAGTCACTCTCGCTTGTCCTACTCCACCCTTTTTTCCCTCCTCCAAATCTCTCTATAGGCCAACAGATCGAGCCAGCACAGAATGGTGGGGCAGGCCAATTTCCAAGCAAATGCTAATAGAGTATTGTCCAATTGGTAATTAGCTTTAAGTGCTTGCTTGTCTGAACCTCAGTGCATCTGCTCAGTTTCAGACCATTACACAACTGCCCAGAAAGAATTCATAGAAGAATTTTTAAAAGACTTTAAAAATCAAATTAGAGGAATTGAGAAAAAACTATTTTTTAAAAATCCAAAAAAACCAAGAAGATTATGAAAAGAAAGTCAACAAGTGGAAACGGAGATGTAAAATCTTAAGAAAGAAAAACTACTCCTTTAAAATTAGAATTGAGCAAGGGGAAGCCAGTGAAATTATAAAAAACCAAGAAATAAAACAAAATATAAAGAATAAAAAATAAGAGAATGTGAGACATCTCATAAGAAAAAATAGCAGGTCTGGAGAATAGATCAAGAAGAAAAACATAAGAATAATTGGATTACCTGAAATCTACAATAAAAAAGAATCTTGATACAATAATACAAAAAAAAAAAATTAAAGAAAATTGCCTTGGAGTGTTAGAAGAAGGGAAAATAAAAATAGAAAAAAAAATCCACTAATCACCACCTGAAAGGGATCCCCTAGGAAAATCTACAGAAACATCATAGTCAAATTCCCAAACCCCCAGGTCAAGGAAAAAAAAATCTTCTGAGCAACAAGAAAAAAAACAATTCAAATATGGTGAAGGCACAGTTAAAATCACACAAGACTTAGCAGTTGCTACACTAAAGAGTCACAGATTTTGGAACACTATATATAGAAGAGCAAAATAACTAAGGCTGTGGTGAAAAATATCATAACCAGAAAAGTTAAGCATAATCCTGAATCCCCCAAAAATGTACATTCAATGAATTGCCAGATTTTGAGGATTTTGTTGCCAAAAAAAAAAAGCTGAACTTAATAGCAAATTTGACATATAATCTCTAAGAGAAATGTAAAGTAAACATCAAAAATAAATTTCAACAGGTTCATCACATTCTTAATGTATACCCATATGTTTAAGATTGTCATTAATAATTAGGTAATGCAAAAGAAAGATTGGGATAGAGCAAGTGTGATGTGATTCTAAAAAAGTAAAACCATGTAAGAAAAAGTAAAAAGATTAACTTGATCATATCAATGTGAGAGCAGGAACTGACATAAAGGGATTATTTGGAGGAAGGTAAGTTCTAGAATCCTACTCACATCATTAGGAATAGAATAAAGATGTAACAATATATATAAATATATATATGTATACACATATATGTGTGTGTATGTATAAAAGTCTTCTAAATTTATAAAGAAATAAGAAAGGAGAGAATAAAATGGGGATATAAAATTATGTGTAGATTAATGGGAATGAGATAAATTATATAGATTAATAAGAATGGGATAAAGAGGGAGGGAAAAGGTGGGAGGAGAGGATAAGGAAGTAGAGGGAGGTTAAGTAACAGCAATGCAAGATTGCAGGTAGAAGTAAAGCAAAGGAGTCAGGAAGGCTAGGAAATAAGAAATATATGCAAACATAGCAATAATTAGAAATAGAATTTATTAGAAAAAAAGAAGAGGTAGTAATCATTGATCTAAAACTAAGAAAGCTAAAATAGAATTAGAATAAAAGAAAAACTAGGGAAACCACTAAATACCATCCATATTAATCAGTATTGTTTTAAACTATTTAAAATAATTACACAGTATAAGATTAGAATATTACAGTGGTATAATATGGATAGACTTGAACTTATGAAGGATGATGTTATATATCTTCAGAGAAACAGAGGACAAACAAGCAGAGGACAGCCTTAAATAGATTTAAAAGAATGTTTGTGTATATATACATACATATACATATATGTGTATAATAATAGATATTTATATGTTTGTGTATGTATGTATACATATATGTATGTATATAGGCATATTATATATAAATATATCCATGCTTAATTGTAGACTTTTTAGGAAAAGGAGAGAGAAAAGAGGGGGGAAAAATAAAGTAAAAAGTTCAGAGCAGAGAACAAAAAACCTACAAGGAAGCAAAGAAAAAATGACAGCTTTGAACATAATGTGTAGTATTTATTTTATATATATATATGTGTGTGTGTGTGTGTGTGTGTATATATATATAATATAGTATTATATATGTAGAACATCTGGTTTGCTGACTGTGTAAGGCCTGCAAAATCATTTGCTTAAGGCAACCACAGGCAATGAGGAGTGGAAAGCTTCTTACAACAACTTCTCATTGCTTGAATTCTATACATTGATAATTTTATATGGCCCCATGAATGATATTATAATTACCTAATTAGCCCTTTGCAGAAAAAAATTTCTGATAAAGGCCTCATTTCTCAAATATATAGAAAACTGAGTCAGATTTATAAGAATAATTGTTAAATAGTCAAAGGATATGAGCAGGCAATTTTCAGATGAAGAAATTAAAATTATCTATAGTCATATGGAAATGCTCTAAATCATTACTGATTAGTAAAATGCAAATTAAAATAACTTTGAGGTACTACCTTACACCTATCTAATTGGCTAATATGATAGAAAAGGTAAATGAGAAATGTTGGAGAAGATATGGGAAAATTGGAACACTAATGCATTGTTGGTTGTGTGGTGAACTGATCCAACCATTCTGAAGAACGGTTTTTCCCTTTTGTTCTGATTCTTCTTTCACAACATGATTAATGTGGAAATAAGATTAACATTACTGTACAAGCAAAATAACGGTTTGGACATGTATACTTATTTTGTATTTAATTTATACTTTAACATATTTAACATGTATTGGTCATCCTGCCATCTAGGGGAGGGGATGGGGGGAAGGAGAGGAAAAATTGGAACAAAAGGTTTGGCAGTTGTCAATGCTATAAAATTATCCATGCATATAACTTGTAAATAAAAAGCTATTAAAAATTAAAACAAAAAGAAATTACTGTACATGTATTTTCTATATCAGGTTACTTGCTGAATGGGGGAGCAGAGGAGAGAGGGAGGGAGAAAATTTTGAAGTGCAAAATCTTATAAATGTGAATGTTGAAAACTAACTACATGTAATTGAAAAAATACTATATTAAATGGAAAAATATTTTTAAAATTTTAAAAATATATGAAGATTACAGAGAAGCATGAGAAAATACATGAAATAATAGCAAAGTAAAGTAAGTAGAACCAAGAAAATAATACATACAATGTTACAATGAAGTTTATGAATAGAGTTACAATAACAAATCTTTACTGAACACTCTAATTATAAAAACCAAGCTTGGTTATGAAAAAGATGAGTGCTACTCTCCCTTTTCTTTGAAGACAGTGAAGGACTATGGATATATAGGGTTATATTTATCAAGTTTGTTTGAAAATTGTGGCTTGATTTCAATGGACTTCTGTTTTTTCTCTTTCCTTTCTCTTTAAGAGACTACTTTAAAATGTAAAATGGGGGGTAGAGATAAGATGGTAGCGTAAGGGCAGGAAAAACCAAGTCTCTGAACAGAGTCTGAAAGAATGAAACCCTTCTCCAGCTCAAGATAGACTGGAAAAACTTCAAAAAAGATCAGTCTCACGGAAGTGAAAAAGGTTTTCAACCCAGCTCAAATAGACTCTGGGAAAGCTGGTAAGAGGATCTTAAACACAGCAAATCAGCAATTAAAACCCGCAGTTTTGGCTCAGTAGAGGAGGAACCAATCAATGTGGCAGCCTCCAGAACCAGCTCAGAAGGCAAATTCTGGGAAAGCAGGCTGTTTCCTGAAAATAGCAGGCAAAGCTACTCCCTGCAAACAGTGTCCCTGTGCTCAAAGCCAAGGCTCTGAGCTACACAGAAAGCTTAAGACAACATCCCCTTTATCCCAGAATCAGAGTTCAATCATAAAAGTAAAAAATCCATTGAAGAAAACGACACCTTGAAAAGTAGAATTAACCAATAGAAAAAGAGATACAAAAGCTAACTGAAAAAAATTACACATTAAAAACCAGAAGGGAGCAAATGAAAACTAATGACTCTAAGATAGCAAGAATCAATCAAAAAAATTAAAGATTGAAAAAAAAATGGAAGAGAATGTGAAATACCTTAGAAAAACAGCCGACCTGGAAAACAGTTCCGGAAGAGACAATTTAAAAATGATTGGCCTATCTGAAGGACATGACCCCAAAAAAGAGCCTGGATAACATTCTTCAAGAGATCATTAAGGAAAACTGACCCGGGTGTTCTAGAAACAGAAGGGGACGGATTCATTGAAAGAATCCATCGATCATCTTTGGAAAGAGATTTCACAAGGAAAGCCATTGTTGTGAAACTCCAGAACTACAATCTCAAATTAAAAATACTGCAAACTGCCATACAAAAACAATTCAAATATCAAGGAACAAGAGTCATGATTACTCAGAATCTGGCAGTTTCTATAATAAAGGATTGGAGGGCCCAAAATACTATATTCTGGAAGGCAAAAGATTTTAGATTTCAACCAAGAATTAACTATCCAGTGAGACTCAGCATCATCTTTCAGAGAAAGCAATAGCTCTTCAATAAAATTAGAAACTTTCAGTCATTTCTATTGAAAAAAACAGAACTAAACAGAAAATTTAATCTACAAACACAGGACTCAAGAGAAGCCTAGAAAGGTAAACAGGGGAAAATAAATATTATTTAAAGGTTAAACTGTTTATATCCCTGGATATTTATAACTCTTAAGAATTGCATCTGTTACTGGGGCAGAGAGATTGGGGCATCACATAGGTGGAAGGCGTGATTGTGAATGGACTCTGAGGTGATGATATCAAAGAAAAAGACATTAAGGGATGGGGAAAGATTCGTAATGGAAAAAGAGGAAAGAGGAGATATAATGGGACAAATTAAATCACATGAAGAGGCACGAAAGACCTATTACAATCCAAGGAAAGAAGAAAGGGATATGAGCATTATCTGATGCTTGATCTCATCGGTTTGTTTTATAAGCAGGAATAATTTAATCATTAAGTTGTGTGTAGAAATATATATATATATATATAACCCAATAAAGAAATAGGAGGTGAAAGAGGAAAGAAAAGGGAGGGGAAGATAGAAGGGAGGGTAGCTAGAGAAAAAGGTAAGAGAAGGGGGAAAGAGCTGATAGAGGATAAGGTAGTCGATGGAAGGGTTAAAAATACTATTATGAGAAGGGAGGAGGAGTGATAGGAGATAAGGTAGTGGGTGGAGTGGGTAAAAAAAAATAACTAAGGACAGGATGGAAAGAAAGCAAAAAAGTATATATAGGGGAGAAAATAGGATGGAAGGAAATACAGAGCTGATAATCATACCAGTGAATGTGAATCGTATTAACTCTTTTATAAAATGGAAGCAATAGCAGATTGGATTAAAAAACACAATCCTACTTTATGTAGTTTACAAGAAACATATTTGACATAGAGAAACACATACAGAGTAAAGGAAAAAGGCTTGAATAGAATTTATTATGCTTCAGATGAAGTTTAAAAAAAAGCAGGGGTAGCAATTCTGATCTCAGATAAAGCAAAAGTAAAAATAGTTTTTATTGAAAAAGTTAAGGAAGGAAAGTACATCTTGATAAAGGGTACTGTAAATAATGAAATGATAACATTACCACTATTAAGTGGTAGAGCAGCTAAATTCCAAGAGAAGATTTTAAGCAAGTTACAGGAATAATAGACAACAAAACTATAATAATGGACTACCTCAACCTTCCCCTCTCAGAGTTAGACACATCTAATCACAAAATAAACAAGAAATTAGCTGGGGAAGTTAATAGAATCATAGAAAACCTAGATATGATGGACCTCTGAAGAAAATTGAATAGGGACAGAAAGAAATACAACTGTTTCTCAGGAGTATATAGCATCTACACAAAAATTGACCATATATTTGGACACAAAAACCTCACAATCAAAAGTAAAAAAGCAGAAATAGCAAATACTTCCTTTTCAGACTATAAGGCAATAAAAATATATTCAATAAAGGATCAGGGAAAGCTAGATTAAAAACCAATTGGAAGTTAGATAATCTAGTTCTAAAAAATGAGTGAGTCAAACAACAAATCACAGAAACAATCCAAAATTTCATCCAAGAGAATGACAACAATGAGGCAATATACCAAAACCTATGGGATTCAGCCAAAGCAGTTCTTAGGAAAAATTTTATATCTCTAAATAGCTACATGAATAAAATAGAGAAAGAGGAGATCAATGAATTGGTCATGCAACTAAAAAAAAAACTAGAAAAAAAATTTTTAAACCTCCAAATAATACCAAAATAGAAATTTTGAAACTCAAAGGAAAGATTACTAAAAATTGAAACTAAGAAAACTATTGAATTAATAAATAAAACTAAGAGTTGGTTTTATGAAAAACCAACAAAATAGATAAACCTTTGGTTAATTTGATTAGAAAAGGAAAGAAAAAACCAAAGCATTAGCATCACAAATGAGAATGGTAAACTTACCATCAATGAAAAAGATATTAAAGCAATAATTAGGAAATATTTTATCTAACTATATGGAAGCAACTTTAACAATTTAACTGAAATGAATGAATATTTACAAAAATATAAATTGCACAGATTAACAGAAGAGGAAATAAATTACTTAAATAGTCCCATTTTAGAAAAAGAAATTGAACAAGCCATTAATGAACTTCCTAAGAAAAATTCTCTAGGGCCAGATGGATTCACAAGTGAATTCTACCAAACATTTAAAGAACAATTAGTTCCAATATTAAGTAAACTTTTTGGGAAAATAGGTAAAGAAGGAGTACTGCTAAATTCCTTCTCTGATACAAATTTGGTGCTGATACCTAAACCAGAAAGAGCCAAAACAGAGAAAGAAAATCACAAACCAGTCTCTCTAATGAATATTGATGCAAAATTTTAAAAAATATTAGCAAAAAGATTACAGTCACTTATCAGGAGGATAATACACTAGTATTTATGCCGAGAATGTAGGGCTGGTTCAATATCAGGAAAACTATTACCATAATCAATCATATCAATAACAAAATCATCAGAAATCATATGATAATCTCAATAAATACAGAAAAAGCTTTTGACAAAATACAGCATCCATGCCTATAAAAACACTAGAGAGCATAGGGATAAAGGAAATAATAATTTTTAAAAATAATAAGCAGTATCTATTTAAAATCAACAGTAAGCATTATTTGTAATGGAGAGACACATTCCCAATAAGATCAGGGGAGAAACAAGGATGCCCATTATCACCACTATTATTCAACATTATACTATAAATGTTGGCTTTAAAAATAAGAAAAGAAAAGGAAATTAAGTGAATTTGAATAGTCAGTGAGGAAATAAAATTATCACTCTTTGCAGATGATATAATGATATACTTAGAGAATCCTAGAAAATCATCCAAAAACCTATGCAAAACAATTCACAGCTTTAGCAAAAATTGCAAGATATAAAAATAAACCCACACAAATCACCAGCATTTATATATATTGCTGACAAAGTCCATCAATAAGAAATAGAGAAATTCCATTTAAAATAACTGTAGACAAAATAAAACATTTGGGAGTCTACCTGCCAAGACAAAACCAAGAACTATATGAACATAATTACAAAATATTTCTCACACAAATAAAGTCAGATCTAAACAATTGGGAAAATATCATAGTAGGTCATAGTAGGCCAAACTAACATAATAAAAATGACAATTCTGCCTAAATTTCTCTACTTGTTCTGTGCCATACAAATCAAACACCAAAAATATTTTATACAACCTGAAAAAATAACAGCAAAATTCATCTGGAAGAACAAAAGGTCAAGGACAGCAAAAGAATTGAGGAAAAAATGCAGAGGATGGTGGTTCAGCAGTACCAAACCTAAAACCATATTATAAAGCAACAGTCATTAAAATTTGGTACTGGCTGAGAAACAGTGGTGGATCAGTGGAATAGATTAGATACACACACATAATAATTGAGGACTATAAGTAATCTTATGTTTGATAAACCACCAAACTTCAGCTTCTAAAACAAGAACTTACTATTTGACAAAAATTGCTGGGAAAACTGGAAAATAACATGTCAGAGACTCAGCATAGACCTACATCTCACACCCCATACCAAAATAAGGTCAAAATAGGTACATGATTTAGGCACAAAGGATGATATCATAAACAAATTAGGAGAACAATGTAAAATTTACCTAAAAGATTTTTGGAGAAGGGAAGAAATTATGATCAAAAACAAAAAACTAAAGGATATTATGAAAGGCAAAATGGACAACTTTGATTACATTAAATTAAAAAGGTTTTGCACAAACAAAATCAACAGAAGCAAGATTAAAAGGGAAATACAAACCTGGGGAAAACCTTTACAGCCAGTATTTCTGATAAAGGTCTCATTTCTAAAATATATAAAGAACTATGTCAAATGCATAAGAATGCAAGTCATTTCACACCTGATAAATAGTCAAAGGATATGAACAGATGATTTTCAGATGATGAAATTAAAGCCATCTATAGTCATATGAAAAAAATTATCTAAATCACTATTGATTAGAGAAATACAAGTTAAAACAATTCTAAGATACCATCTCTTACCTCTCAGATTGACTAAGATGACAAGAAAAGATAATGATAAATGTTAGAAGAGATGTGGGAAAACTAACATACGAATGTAATGCATTGTTGGTAGAATTGTGAAATGAGACAAACCTAAATTGTGGTATATGAATGTTATGGAATATTATTGTTCTGTAAGAAATGACCAGCAGGATGAATACAGAGAGGACTGGCGAGACTTACATGAACTGATGCTGAGTGAAATGAGCAGAACCAGGAGATCATTATACACTTCGACAACGATATTGTATGAGGACATATTTTGATGGAAGTGGATTTCTTTGACAAAGAGACCTGAGTTTCAATTGATAAATGACGGACAGAAGCAGCTACACCCAAAGAAAGAACACTGGGAAACGGATGCGAACTATTTGCATTCTTGTTTTTCTTCCCGGGTTATTTATACCTTCTGAATCCAATTCTCCCTGTGCAACAAGAGAATTGTTCGGTTCTGCAAACATATATTGTATCTAGGATATACTGCAACATATCCAACATATATAGGACTGCTTGCCATCTAGGGGAGGGGGTGGAGGGAGGGAGGGGAAAAATCGGAACAGAAATGAGTGCAAGGGATAATGTTGTAAAAAAATTACCCTGACATGGATTCTGTCAATATAAAGTAATTATTAAATAAAAATTTAAAAAATAAAAAAATAAAAAATAAAAGAAATGATCCAACCCTTCTGGAGAGCAATCTGGAACTATACCCAAAGGACTATCAAACTGTGCATACCTTTTTACCCAGCAGTGTCATTACTGGTTCTATATCCCAAAGAAATCATAAAGAAGGGAAAAGGACCGACATGTACAAAAATGTTTGTAGCAGCCCTTTTTGTGGAAAGTAAATAGATGCCCCCAAATTAGGGAATGGTTAAATAAGTTGTAGTATATGAAGATAATGGAATATTATTGTTCTATAAAAAATGATGAGCAAGCTGATTTTAGGAAAGCCTGGTAAGATTTGCATGAACTGAGTTTGAACGAAATAAGCAGAACTAGGAACACATTGTACACAGTAACAACAAGAATGTGTGAAGACCAACTAGGAAAGACTTGGTTCTTGTCAGTGGTTCAGTGATCCAAAGCAATTCTAATAGACTTTGGACAGAAATTGACATCTGCATCTAGAAAAAGAACTATGGAGATTGAAGTAAATCAACACATGCTATGTTCACTTCTTTTTTCTGTTTCTTTTTTCTTTTCCCATGCTTTTTTTCCCTTTTGCTCTGATTTTTCTCTCCCAACATGATTCATAAAACAATGTAAGTTAAAAATTAAGACAATTTTAAAATAAAATAAAATAAAAAATAGTAATCTAGGTAGGAAAGAGGGAAAGAATATGTTGGAAAATGAAGGTGATTTAAGAACAAAAAACTGATTAAAATTATACTTTCAAAAAGGGGACATTATTGTACTCTTATATTGTACCATATAAGATATATGTAATATGTACTATATTATACTATTTAATACAATATAAAATGAAAAATATGAGGAAGTCAGAGAAATCTAGCACCTCAAGGTGGACCTGTCTCAGATTTATACACTGGTATTTAAGATTTGACATTAGAACAAAATGAGATACTCACAAGTCATTCAACAGTGAAGAAAGAAAATTTATTTAGCCATAACAGGAGCAGAAAAGTCAACAAGAAGAAGCACTGAGGAGATCTTCAGTTGATTCAGTTGAGTGAAACTTCCCTTTCCTGAGTTACATCCTCTATCCAAACACTGGAGCTACACATAGTTGCTTTGTACTCAGGAGGTGATGAAATGTCACTGGTAAGTCTTAGCCAACCAGTCTCAAATAAATTCTCATTACCTTTTTTTAAAATATACCTTTTTAAAAATTTTTAAATACTATTTTATTTTTCCAAATACATGTAAAGAAAAATTTTAAACATTCATCTTTGCAAAACCCTGTCTTCTAATTTTTTCCCTTCTTCTTCTACCTTCCCCCCTCTCCAAGATAGCAAGCAAACTGATATAGGTTAAATATTTGCAATCCTTTTAAACATATTTCCATATTTGTCATGCCATGCAAGAAAATCAGACCAAAAGGAAAAAAAAACACAAGAAAGAAAAAATAAATAAACAAAAAGGTAAAAATACTATACTTTGATCCACATTCACCCTCCACAATTCTCTTTCTGGATGTGATTGATATTTTCTATTGCAAGTCCACTGGAATTATCCTGAATCATTATATTGCCAGAAGAGCTAAGTCCATCACATGTTGTTACTGAGTCTTACTACCTTTTAAAGAAAAACTTGCCTAACTTGCTGACGGGGAGGGTTACATTATTGGTCCTTCCACACACAATAAGCCCCATAAGAATTAGCACAGTTAAATAAACAGAACCAAATAGAACCAGGGAAGCAATATATATAATAATTACTGTAATGTAAATGTAAAGAACAATAAAATGAATGTAAATTGTGTGATTGTGTTGACTAGCCTTAGCCCCAGAAAAGACATGAGAGGAAATGTCCTTCTATAGGTGTTGTCACAGTGTTGGTTGGCTTTGATTGATTGCTTTTCTTTGTCATTTAGTTATTAGGTGAGAGAATAGGAGTAAGTTCTAAAAAGTAATATAATGTAAAACAGAAAGCAAGAATAAAATTGAGAGAGATGGACATCATGCACATAAAAAAAACAAACAGTAAGGAAAAGAATTACATACTGGCTCTTTAAAAATCATTTGAATTCTCCATGAATGCAGCAATTTTGTGTTCAATGAAGAATACTTATTCAGTAACTCATGAGTTAAGGCAAGCTGTGTTAAAATAACATTTTTGGCATTTCTTAAAAATTAGTTGAGGTTCCTGTCATCATAATTTTTTAAAAGTCCTTAGGATGTTTGAGCTGGGACAAATCTAAGAAATTATCTACTTCTGTTGCCACAGCAGTAAGACTCAAAACAAAAACCTTGTTTTTAGAGATTTATAATTCACCTTCAGATCAAATTTACTTTGGCTTTCCTACTCATTTGTACTGCCATTGACAGTTAAAAAGAAAATTGGCCTGGGATGAAAGATCTGACTTTCTTTCAGTCCTGACTTTCTTAATAATTAATTGTTGGACTAGTCCCTTTACCTTTCTGGACTTCAGTCTCCCTTGCTTATTAAATGAGGAAATAGAATGTAAGAGATCACATAGATTTTTTTTCTGGCTCAAATCCTCTCAGATTTTGGTAGGATTTAATAGCATCTGTTCATTGTCTTTTTGGTCACCATGTATATCTCTCTGTTCCCTTCTTCCTCTCTCATAAACAGCTTTTTTATTTCTGCCTTGCTTTCTATATATTCAGTTCTCAGTATGAAAAGCTAAGGATTCCGTGGACACGGTATGATTTTTAATTGCTGTTTTTAATTCAGACTTAATGGTTCTCTCTTTACAACTAAACCATTTAATTACTGTTTCAGAGTTCAATGCATTCACTCAATAATCATGAATGATGCATTCCTTCAATAATATATCTAATTTAAACAGGCTTTTCTAAATGGTAGCTATGACATAGTGACAAGATAGTACATAAGCTAAGATTTCTGTTGTTGTGAAGTACAAATATTTTGATAAGTGCAGCTAATATGAGAGATTTCCTCTTAGCTGGATATGATACACATTGAAATATGACATTGGTACCATCTGTTCTTCATCATAAATATAAATGAAGTGATAATGAGCAAAATGTGTTAAGGAACTATCAAGATGATTGCACTAGAATGGTTTAATTTGGATCTTCATTAATCTAAAAATAAAACAATTTCACCAACGACAAATGCACACATTTTCCCTTATGCTACACATAAGTGATCTTTCAGACGATATGCATGTTCTTGCCACTTAAAATGAGATGTGAACAATGTAAAAGATTTTTTGGGGTGTTTACCATGTATTCTATTCAAATCATAAAAAAGAGTATAGTTCCCCTGCAAATACAGTTGGATTATTCCAAAGCATGCTAATGTAAATGGGCCTGATGCTATGGGTAGGGAAAATGAATCAACAACTATTCCTGGTTCATTCTACACAGCCAAAACAAAGTTCTGATGTAATTTCTGAGATAAAGAGATTACATGACTAAGTAAATGTCACATAAATCATCAGTGGTAGAATTAGGTTTAGAACAAAAATTATAACCAACAATTTTTCATTAGAACTAGTTGTTAAACTCTTGTTTCTAAGCTGCTGAAGAATTTCAAGTGACCCTCAATTTAACAACTTGAAGCAAAGTCCCATTCATCCTTTCCTTGTGTATGGCTGAGACTAAAATTCAGGTGAATTGATCTTCACACCTCCAAAATTTGTGCCACTTGCCAGCTCTCAGACAATTTCACCAGGGCACTGGGGTTACAATCCCTAAGTTATCCTTTCTAGGCCCGAGTGGGACTTTGAAAGATCTATTCAAATTACAGAAAGTATTTTAATTATCTTGGTCCTAAATAGGATAAGGTACCCCATCTGCCCTACCTGAAAACATGATCTAACTTTGCTGTCCCACCTCTGAGACACAGTTTTCTACCATAGTTGCTGCTCTCTGAAGAAAATTAGGAAAGCTCACATGAGACAGCTCAGATTTATCTTGACAAAGGAAAAAAGCATTATTCAATATAAAGTGTTGTAAAAAGGTATTTTCAGCCCCTGAATAACATATTCTTCTAATCTCTATGCTCCAATAGCTCTAGATAGCTAATTCTCATTGATGGCAGGGAAAGAGATTTCTTTAACTACAGGATACAGAGATAGCCAGCCTAATATCCCTGTTTTACTTACTTAATCCTTATGTCTACTAAAAAAGGCAGGTAGGTAGCACCATAGAGCAAAAGGACCTACTAGAGTCTAAAAGAAATCTTCTTGAATTAAAATATGGCTTCAGACATTTACAAGCTGTGTGACTCTGGGCAAATCATTTAATCATGTTTGCTTAAGTTTCCTCATCTGTAAAATGAGCTGAAGAAGGAAGTGGCAAATCATTCCAGTATCTTTGCCAAGAAATCTCAATTGGGATTATAAAGAGTTAGAGAAGATTGAAAAATGACAATAATGATGTCCAAAATAATGAAGTGCTGAGCAGGAAGATATTTTATACTTTAATAATAAAATATATTAAATGACTAAAAATAAATAAATATGATTAATCCATTGATCTACATCATGACTGAGGATTTTACTCAATCTTCACTATTACAGTGGGAGACATAAATACATAGATCATGGAGAGATCCACATAAACAAGACTGAGAATTCATTCTTTTTTTTCTAATGGGGAAGGAAGGAAGTAGAGACAGTGAGAAGGTACCTGCTGTAATGATAGTTTATTGGCCTCAAATATAGGAAGACGTGGTTACAAGTCCCAGCTCTGACATACATTGCCTAGGGGAACTTGGACAAGAGGTTAGTGCTTGCTGCAATGTCTAAGACTATAGTTTAAAGAGAAAGCTTGTATTGATCATAGGTAGAAGGAATTTCCTCATCAGAGAGTTGCCAATAAAATTGCAATTTCCAATAAATTCCAATTTGCCAGTCTTACGTCCAATTTCTACGTCTTTTCTGAAAGCAAGACATTGCTGTGTTTGCCAGATTTTCAATGTTGTTTCTAAATGGCTTAAGGCAGCATTCTGCATAAGATTTTTTATTCATTAAACAAAGAAATAAAATTACTAAGAGAATAAAACAAGAGAATATTCATTTAATGATCTCTTTAAAGTTTATTCAGTTGTACCTTGACTTCCAACTGCACTTAACTCATTATCACTTTTGTTAGGATAACACTTCTTTATAAATGCTCAAAACACTTAGATCTTGAGAAAGGTGTCTTAATGAGGGTGGAGTGTGGTAATTGTAGTTAAAATCATCCATTTAGTATATGCTATTTGCATTTAGTTATTAAATAGAATAGAATAATCTGAAAAGTATCAGATAATATAAAAATATATTCTATTTTTTACATGTTGCCAGGTAAGAGATAATTATGCTTCTTAAGTTTGCATATTATAAAGGATCTCAACTGTTGCAATATATTGTGATTTTAAATTAGTTGAAAAATTAAACTAATTAAAATGGCGAGTAATTCCTATTTCATTTACTAGTTATTCACC